>NC_066860.1:24188925-24523509 GCF_025177605.1 Cucumis melo | reverse complement strand
ATAAACTATATCACAACATAATGAATGAATGCTCATTCACTCCTGATTCCAACTCCACTAACCAAACAGCAGCAACTCATTGTGAAGAACATGCCAGAGGCTTTACTTTAGCTTACTCTGACATTGATATTTATAGCATTTATTCTCCTATTTGTCTCTCTTCTTCTTCTAACTTTACTTCTCCAACACTTCTCACTGCTACTCCTCGAATCTTCTCCATGCACGTAAGTTTCCAAAACTAGCTAAAAGAAAAATTAATTTCTATAATTTTGTTTAATTATGTGTTTGGTTGATCATAATGATATGATTGAAACAGGAGCTATGGCATCAACTTCCATTGGGGTATGATCCATGTACTGAAGCTTATGCAAATAAGTTTTTCAATAGAGAAGATGTTCAAAGGGCTCTTCATGCTAATGTTACCAAACTCTCATATCCTTATACTCCTTGCAGGTAATATTTCTATACCTCAGTACATTCATTTTAGTCCCCCAAACTAATTTCTCAAGTGTTTTGTGTGTGCCTGTTTTGGTATGTGAAAATTAGAGAAGATTCACGCAAACTCAAAAGATTCTTAATTTCAATTTATTAGAGTTCTAGTATTGTATATATTTTCTTTTAAGGGTTAATGGACTAGTTGTTGCATTTTTATGGGAGAAATGAAATGTGCAATAAATGTTGGAGGGTGGGAAAGAGAGTTAAAAGAGAGAGTTTAGTGTGTGCAATGAATAAGAGCATGTGTAGAATGATTGAAGTGGAGCTTTCCTCTTCTGTTTTCTTCTGCCATTGCCATTAAAACCATCTTAATCAATTTTCTGAATCTTCCCTCTCTATTCACATCACCACTCTATAAACACACATACCTATATATGTTTATATATATATATATACTATTTGTTGCTCGAATTTTAGGTTTTATTTTAATATCTAAATTTTGTTATGTACGTACATTAAAGTAATTATTTTTTTTTTCCTTTTCTTTTTCTTTTCTAGTTGATGACTTTTGAATATGTTCATGTTATAACATTTATATAACATGTAAAATTCTTTCAAAAAAAAAATAAATAAATTAAAATATCCATTTGTACTTCTAAAATGAAAATTAGACATTGTAAAATAGATATAACATAAATCTTTAATTTTTAAAACCTGATTTTCATGTAACAGTTTTGCCTTCTCAATTTACTATAAGAAACCATAAAATATTCTCAAGCAAAAGTGGAAAAGAAAAAAAGACAAGACATGAAACAATGTTGGAATGATATAAAATAATTTCCAAGGAAGAGTAATTTTGAAAACATGTATGAAAGTCCAAGTGCAATATTAAAACATTTGAAAATATATGAGATATATTTTAAATATAAATGGTAGAGTTTTGAGAAACAGCTTCTACAATTTAACAAAAGTTAAAATAAAATACAAGCAGTTATTAATTATTATCTTCTAATTTATTAGAAAAGATGAAACGAGAAACGAGATCATACAGATTACTATATTATTATAATTATCATTACTACTAATAATGTTTTATTGGTTTTTGTGGAAAGTGGTGTGATTCAACGGTGGACTGACTCACCTAGTTCTATTTTGCCTACCATTCAAAAGCTTCTCAATGCTGGTTTGCGTATTTGGGTTTATAGGTAAATCTTTTTGCATTCCTAATCCAATTTTATAATTTTATTTTCACCGTTTTCCCTCTATTCTAAATTTTTATATATAATTTTCAAATTTTATAACCTTATTTAGATGTATTAGGAACATATTAAAGAGACACTAAAAGTAATAAGAAGGAGAAAATAGATCAGAGAGATTTGATCCTAAAGACAAAAAAAAAAATTGATAGAAAGGGAACTTTTTTCTTTTTCAGTATTATGATTCAATAATGGGTGAGGATTTAATCCAATGTCTTTGCCAAAAGGAGGGAAATTTTTAGGGTTTGAACAAATATGTTGACATAGAAGAGAAATTTAATAATGCAAAAAATAAGTTAGAGGGACATCCCAAGCTTAGTGAACATATAGTTGTCAATTTTAGGCGAATAGGAGTACATGAAGGAACCAACATCACATAAGAATAAGAGAGTTGTAAAAGCACAGTTAAGAAATGTTTAAAAGAATTTATAGTTGCTACTTATATACAAACAAAATGTACCTTTGTTTTTTGTGTCCGATCATAAGGACTCTCCAAAGTTAAATGTGCTCGCAAAGCTTGATGCAATCTTATGTTGGATGAGCTTTTGGTAATTTTCCTGTAAAAACAAAATGTTGAAAGAACTTGTATTGGTTTGTGGGATTGCCTTCGCTCTTAAAACAGTAGTTAAGACAAGCAATACTCATGTTGTCAATTTGAAGTGGGTACTTGGGAACATGAAAAAAGTATATACATTTTTCCTTCAAGCAACAATAGAGGTAGAGGAGTGAAATCTTAACATTTGAAAGATAATAGTTATCTTATTAATTTCAATAATCTATGCTTGAATTGATAGAACACATTCTTCTATTAGAAGAATGAAAGATAACAACATTTTCAAAAGGGTATAAATTAGAAAGGTATTCTAAACTGACGACCCTATAATGATCATTATACAGTGGAGACACGGATGGACGAGTACCGATAACATCAACCAGATATAGCATAAACAAGATGGAGTTAGAAGTTGAAGAAGAGTGGAGGGCATGGTACCACAAACAAGAAGTAGCTGGTTGGGTTGAAACCTACAGAGGAGGGCTCATATTGGCTACTGTGAGAGGGGCAGGCCATCAAGTCCCTGTCTTTGCTCCTCAGCAATCTCTCTCCCTTTTCTCTCATTTCCTTTCTGCCAACACTTTGCCTTCCTCTCGCTCTTAAATTGTCGAGTGTCAGATCCTTGTGATAACTGTTTTTTTTTTCAAAAAAAAAAAGAAAGAAAGATTACTCGTTAATAATTCTTTTTCTACGCAGTTAAAATTAGTATATGATAGCAAAACCTTCAAGTTGAATAGCATTGACCGAAAGTAGTTTATATATATATATATGTATATAGTTTAAAGACATGATAGGTTAATTACTTAAAATATTTTGATTAGTTTGTCCCAAAGGTAAAATAACATTTAAAATAATATTGGAAAAAAGTATCTCAATTTATCACTACAGGAAGTTAAGTTGAATAGTACTTTTCATTGTAAATAAATTTAGTTAGCTTAGAAAATTATAAAGAACTTGATAAACTTTTTTTTTTCTTTGAGAAAAATAACTTAACAAACGTTTGACAACAAGTTTTTATGATTAATTCAAGTTAGATATATTTGTGTAGAAAATATGCATCTATTTGTTCATACTTTGGTAAATACTCCAATTCACAAACTGAGTATTAGAAATCTTTTATTTCTTCTTAAAGAAAATATTTCCTAATTTCATAATAAAAACCTCATTTTAATATAATTTGAGATACAGTTTTCATTTGATTACAAATTCCAAATTTATCGTCCAAAAAACACTTTTATCACACAAACTTAAAAAGAAAACCCTGTGCTAAATAGTCCAGACTCAACAAACTTGCGAAACTGTGAACCAAAAGTCTAGAACTAATGTTGTAATTTAACCTAAATTTGATTTAACTTGATAGTATAATAAATAAATAAACTCTGAGATAAAACTTTACGGAGTTCTTGCCATCATAAATCAAACACTACCATATTTCACTCTAAATATATGAAAACGAACTCCATATACAAACATTACTCTTGGCAACTATCTTGTCCGAAACTTCTTATTTTTCTAAAAATTATATGTAAAACACTTCAGTAAAGTTTCAAGGTCGATGATTCGGTGACCTATAAAACAACATTGATGGTAATTGTATAAATTTTAACAAGAAAAAAAAGCTTCTCCCACTTTGTAATGCAAGTGGCAAAGAAAATCTATGAAGAATTAACTAAAGATCTAATATTTGGGGTAAAAAAAAGATTAGGTTATCATCCGCACCCACTCCCCATCTTCCAAATTTACTCTTCCCCTTTACTAAAACATGATTTATGAATATGATTTCCACCATTAGAAACTAAGAGAACAAACATTCCCAATTTAAGTAAATGTGATTAGAAAAAGAACTAAGAAACCAAGTGAACAAAAGTGACATAAAATTCCATAAACCCCATCGCAAGAAACCTCCCACAGCCATGGAAATAAATTTGTAGACAAAATCAAACACCACAAACAACTATTTTTTCAGCTCACCAAATCAAAACAATCAGCAAAACCATGTTTCCGAATAAACATAAATGGATTCTCTTTCTCCATCTGACCAACTCTCTATATCATATGTAAATGTATAATGCTTATAAAAACGTACCAACCTTAAAGAGTAGGTATTTCTCATGTGTGTTTTTGCACCCTTTCTCTGTTAGCGTTAGCCCATCACCATGTTGAGCTCCGGAAACCTCACCGCTATCTCCTCCGGTGAATTCCCATCTCAGAGATTGGTTGCATGGAAGCTCTTCTTCTTACCCGACATTCAAATGTTAGAGATATTCATAGCAATTTTTATTTTTACAGCAATAAGATCATTGAGGCAAAGAAGAAAACAGGGGCTACCGGTGTGGCCGGTTGTCGGAATGTTACCGTCTTTAGTCACTGGACTCCGAAGCAACTTGTATGAATGGATCACTGAAGTGCTATACCATCAAAATGGAACTTTCAGATTCAAAGGGCCATGGTTTAGTAGCTTGCATTGTGTTGTAACTTCAGATCCTCGTAACATTGAGCACATTCTGAAAACAGAGTTTCTCAAGTACCCAAAAGGCTCCTTCTTCCGTGAAACAGTCCATGACCTTCTCGGTGATGGAATTTTCAACGCCGACGGCGAGATTTGGCACAAGCAGAGGAAGACAACCAGCATCGAATTCCATTCAGCAAAGTTTCGACAACTCACTGTTGAGTCCCTCCACGTGTTAGTCCATTCTCGGCTCCTCCCTATTTTCGACAGACATTTCGTCGAACACTTGGTGCCCATTGATCTCCAAGACATTCTTCTACGCCTAACTTTCGACAATGTCTGTATGATCGCCTTCGGCGTTGACCCCGGCTGTTTGAGCCCTAATTTACCAGCGATTCCCTTCGCCAACGCCTTCGAGGTGGCAACGGAAGCCACCGTTCTTCGATTCGTAACACCGCAATTCATATGGAAAACAATGAGGTATTTCAATTTAGGAACAGAAAAGAGTCTCAAATTCGCCCTAAAAGAGGTCAATGAATTCGCAATGAACGTAATTGAAAAGAGAAGAAGAGAGAAGGTCAATGAAATCGAGAGATCGGACCTGTTATCAGTGTTTATGGGACTGAAGGACGAGAACGGGGAGCCATATTCGGACAAGTTCTTGAAAGATATATGCGTGAATTTTATACTTGCGGGAAGAGATACGTCGTCAGTGGCGTTGAGTTGGTTCTTTTGGCTGATTGATGGGAATCCAGAAGTGGAAGAGAGAATTCTGGAGGAGATCTGCCGGATATTGAAGAAGAGAGGAGAGGCGGGGGAGGGATCGTCGGCCGGCAATGTGAGGTTTGAAGTAGAAGAGATAAAGAAGATGGAATATTTGGAAGCCGCTATTTCTGAAGCTTTGAGATTGTTCCCTTCCGTGCCCGTTGATCACAAGGAGGTGAGTTTTTGATATTTATACGTTTCCCCCCCCTCATCTTATGTGGGGTGGGGTCCTTTTTCAAATAATTTAATTTGCAAATGCAACCTCCACAGTTTTGTTTTGTAGTCCAACAAATTGTAGGGTGGAGACTGATTAGTATCGTCTCGACGGTAGCCATGTAGGAGTTTTAATTTATTTTCTTAACATTGATATAGTATTACTTACTATCATTTAAACCCTGATTACATAGTCCTTTCGGGTCTTGCTTAGGTTATTAAAGATGATGTATTACCAGATGGAACACAGCTAAAGAAAGGAACAAAAGTGATCTATGCAATATATGCAATGGCTAGAATGGAGGCAATATGGGGAAAAGATTGCTATGAATTCAAGCCAGAGAGATGGTTGAAAGATGGTCGATTTATGACCGAGTCAGCGTATCGGTTCACACCTTTCAATGGGGGGCCTCGATTGTGCTTGGGAAAGGACTTTGCATACTACCAAATGAAGTACATTTCTGCCTCTATCATCCTCCGCTACCGTGTCAAAGTGGCAGAGAAACACCTTGTGGTTCCAAAGCTTGCTTTGACAATGTACATGAAATACGGCTTAAAGGTGAATTTGTTTAAACGTGACAAGAAAGAGATCGAAAAGTATTTCTAAACAAAATAATGCAAAGGAACGAAATGAGCGGCTTTTTATTGGATTTTTCTAAAAATAAAATGGTTGATGAATACGAGTGAAAATCTATTTTTGATTTAAAGGTTAATTGAATCAACATGATCTTATTATTACGATTGTCCGATGTTTGTTAATTTTTCACTAAATCAAACATCATCTAAAGAGAAAATTATTCGATGAGACTAACTACAATTTGATTGTCCATCGATCTCCTAATAACCATATGATATAAATTCAAAGTTTTTTGGTCATACATCTATCAACGCAAAATTATCATAAAGTATAGTGATCTCAATAAAAGAAGATAAAATTATTTTAAATGACAAATATTTTAAAAATATTTAGATATATAACAAAAAATTATCATCTCTACGTAGTAGATCAAAATAGACTACTATTTGTGTCTATCATAATCTACCATAGTAGTAATAGATTGATATTTTGTTATATTTTGTAATAAAAAAAATGTTCATTTTGTTATATTTAAAAATAACCTGAAAAAAAAAAAACTTTAAAAAGACTAATAATAGATTTCCAAAACCTAATTTCATTTCACCCAATATGGAAGATTAGCAAACTCGTTGGTTTGACATAAGCTCAACCTCACAACTTATAAGTTATACAAATCTGCCAATTCGAGCATAATTTCAAAAATAAGAAATAAGGCATCAATTATCATTTCAAACATCAATATTTCAATTTCCAATTCTGCAATTGTTGAATAAAAAAAAGTAGACTATATACACCTATTGCATATGTGAAATGTAAAGAAACATGTGCGATGAAAAAAAGGTTGTTTAATAAATAAAACCGATACTCATACAGTCATTTATTATAGGAAAACTCCATGTTGAAACAAAGGTTAGATTCTTCATGTTATAAGAAACCTATACAGCTATTTATTATAGGTATTAAGTTGTTTAAATACACATGGTGTAGTTATAAGGTAAACCAAGTTTTCAAAGTATTTGGATCCTTCCAATCTATTTATCTCTCAAGGTCCTAAACCACTCACCAAAATATTGTCCACCTTCTTCATTCCCCTCCCCCTTTATTATTATTAAGTCCCTAGTATCAAGCTTTACCATCCCATTCATCATAAAATTCCTTCAGGAATTCCTCCATGAACTTGTGTCTTTTCTCTGCCCTCCTCTGTCCAGCCTGAATTTCATGTCATAACAATCTCTTAACATAACGCAAGAGTTGAAATCTTTGTGATTGTAAAGACTTCACAGAGCAAATTTTTTTTCAGCTATGATGAAACTAGGTAGCAAAGCATAAGCCACATAATACATCAAATATGTCATATCATTCGTACCTTTGTTTTCATCAAATCCTTTATTTTTAGTAGCTTCTCGTGAAAGTGATTCACCGTAGTCTGCTCTTCTTTATTCATGTATGCTTCTTTCGATAAACACGTTCGAGGACTAATTGCAGGATCGTGCAACACTCGTTTCTTGCTTCCACCAAAAGTGAAGCATCGTGCAATTCCTGAAAGGGAAGAAAAACTATTAGAAGCTCATGCGCATAGCTACGTTTTCAAGGATGAGAGTAAGACTATAAGCTGTTTAAAACAACATGATAAAGATAGAACAATAAACTACCAATGGCACCAATTGCATCTAAACGATCGGCATCTTGAACCACCCCAAATTCAGGAGAATATTCAACTTTAGAAAGTCCAGCAATCTCTTCTTTGAAGCCTGGATGTCAGAGAACATACATGAGGAGGAAAATAAGTATTTCAGAGTACATTTTGGATAATGAAAGAAATTCAATCTAACAAGTTAGCACTAATCAGAGATGACCAATTTTTAAACTGTTTAAAGATTATGAAAATAACCGGCACGCACATACGATAAAACTCTTTCAAACCCCTCATATAATAACATATTGTAAGAGAACTTTGAGTTCCAGTTCAATATTACACTTTTTTCCAGATAAGGAGCATTTTCATGAGAATTCATATACTGGGTAGAATATATGGCAATGGCTGTTATTTAGGAAAAAATAGTTAACTATAAAATTCCTCGATCAGAGAACAACATCTCTAGGCATGAAAACAAATAAATCAACAGCATTTTGGCACTCCACACTAGTCACAGTCAATGATCTTCAATAATCTAGAGTGCATTTGACATTCCATAGAGTAAAATGAAGGTGAAAATAATTTTTCATCAATGAAAAGGGAAAGTGTACCTTTGAACGTTAAACTATTGGCATCGTTTCTGAAAAAAGTACAAACTAAAATAAAATTGAGCACGAGAAAATTTAACTACTAGTTGCAGTGAAAGATTAGTGATCAGTGCTGATGATGTTAAAAACTTGAAGCTATTATTGATATTATAGGTAACAAACGACAAGCTTTAAATGCAGACATATTAAAAATGACATGTAATATCAAAGAGTTCCGATAAATTGAAGCATAAATGAAACCAACCCATGCCCTTTATGATCGCTAATATCTTCTGTTTCTTGTTTTCCTCTATTCCCTCTTCGGTCAGAAAATTCTCCACCATTTTTTCCTCACTTGAGTCTCTGCACAAAAATAATAACCAATAGATAAGATCAAAAGTAACCAACCTACGGGCAAAGAAACATGTGGTATGAGAGATATATTTCTTTATCTATTTAAGAAAAGAAAGAGAGATGAACAAACCTCAAATACTTATAATCACCTGCAAGATGGCAAGCAACGACTAATCAATAACGATTTCTTTTATAGAATGATGAACCATACTTTAGACTAAGTGAAAAAATACAAGGGCATCCCAAAAACTATGTTCACATAAGGGAAATTCCTTAAAGAGGGCTCCGGAAAAAATCTAACGAATAACTACAAAAGAATTTTCCATCAACGCCCAAAGAGTAACACAGATCCTTTCATCACTAGTATCCCACTGTATTCCTCTAAAGATTCTATTGCTCCTCACCCCTAACACCCCATAAAGCACGCACCTCAGCTTGCCACAAGAACTACTACTCTCAAAATACTGAACAGAGAACGAACACCTTAATCATCTCACTACAAACCGTGCAAAGTTGCAAGTTCAAAGTAAATGATTGGGGTCTTCTTCTACCTCCATCAAAGAATACAACAAAGGGGCCCTACCAAAGAAGGCAAAACTCTCAAGCTTCAAAAGTATCCTATCAACTCTTCCGTGAATAATGTGTCAAACAAAGAGATTAACCTTCTTTGGGATTTCAGCTTCAAAAGAGCAGTAAAGTCAGACTCCCTAGAGGCGGAATGGTCTAGCAACCAACAGAAGAAAGAACTACAGGAGAAGCTCCTGATAGAGTTTGGACTCCAACAACAAACATTCATTCTCCCTGGTCTAAACTCAACCTCCCCTGTCAAACCCCCTCCCAATAACTCCGTTTCAGCTAAAAGAAGTCGTGAAGATGGTGAATGTTATCACCCCAGATAACACCCTCCATTCAAAGAACCAAATCCGCCTGAATATACAACACAATAATACCACCAACCATATATTCTCATATACATAATAACCTTTGTGGCTAGCAAAACAACATGTACATCCTGTGGTTCAACAACAATATCAAGACCATAACAAAGTGCAAGTAGTTCAATAAAAAGATTTAGGGTTTACAAATCACCTACCCCTTAGAAAACTACCACACAATCTCAATTACTAACTACCAGAACATCACCAACAAAAGTATAAACAAATAATTCCTCAGACAAAGGTTCCAGTTGCATGCTCAATTTCTCAGCAGACATGCTAGATTTAAAAGAATGCATAGCTCAGCTCCATACTCAAATAATACATAATTAAGCTTATCAAAGACAAGTAAGGTACTGGTAACAACTCCTGGAGCACCATATGCTTCCTATTGAGTCATAGCATACATTTTCCCTTGCTGTCGAGGTCGTCCTATAGATCCTTTCTGTTTGGCACTACTTGTGCCTTCTACATCATTCCTTGCCTTAAACTGATCCACTGACTGGGTAATTGCCCCTTGCTCAGGCCTTTCCTCTCTCATCAGGTGAGGGTAATCCATCTTGTAATGACTTGTCTGCCCACACTGATAGTAAACATTAGCATCACCCATCGACCTCCTGGCAGAGCTAGCAAGAGACTCCCCAGATTGTCCAGCTTGAAAACCCCCTGCTGACTCCACAGGATAACTCACATTCCTCCACCTCCATCTCTGTCCTGGCCTATTCCCAGAAACAGATTGTCCACTAAACTAAGGTTTAAAGATCCCTTTACCTGACACACTTGGTGCAAACCTTCTATTATCTCGACTCTGAAACCACCTCAAGACGTACCTGAAGGATCAATAGTTCTTCCCCCTTCGAATGCACCTCTATCCTCCCTCTCTTCAATAAAACTTTTCTCCTCTCGCATAGCAGTCTCAACTAACTGGAAAATTTCATTCTCTCAGTACTAGCAATCACTAGAGTACATATCTCCCTGAGTAAACCATCTTCAAACTTTTTACAAAGATCAGCCTCATCTACAACTATGGTGTCAACATACTTTGACAATTCAGTAAACCTCTTCTCATACTCAGTTACTGTTAACGAACCTTGAACAAGTTTCCGGAACTCATTTCTCTCAGCATCACAAAAAGACTTGACATGGTACTTTTCATGAAATGCCTTACAGAACTCTTCCTATGTTACCATACCCGACCCATCTCTTCTGCGTTCCACGAGACCCCACCAATCCTCTACTCCCTTCTAAATCAGAAATGCAGCCAGCTCTACCTTACAATCCTCTAGGCACCATATGACTCTAAAACATTTCTCTATCAATTCCAACCAGGCCTCTGCATCTGCTGGATCTGTGGCACCCTCAAAAGTAGTGGCCCCTAAGGCCTTCCACCTTTCAACAACATACTTCTCCTCCTGATCAATTGGTGTGGAACCCACATTGTTAGCTAATCTCTCAGCGATCCGAGTGAAGATCTTGTCCTCCAGGCCAACCTCGGCCTGAGGATAACTAAACTCACTCTTTGATGTTGCTTCTTGCTACCTAGTAGCTTGAGTTCCGGACCTCACTAGCCTATCACGCCTCGTACTGCAAGTCATTGCTTCTATAAGACATCACATCATTAATATGATAACCAACATAGACTTCTAATGGCAACGCATACTCCTAGGTCCTCCTTGAAACCTAGGCTCTGATACCAAACCGTCACACCCCCTCCCAAATAACTTCATGTCTGCTGGAAGAGGGCATGAAAATGTCAATGCTATTACTCGGATAACACCCTCCACCTAAAGAACTAGAACCACTTGAATAGAAAACACGATAATACCACCAACGATACATTCTTATATACATCTTGGTGGCTAGCAAAACAACATGTGCTTCAAAAACAACAACATCAAGGCCATAACAAAGTAGTTCAATAACAAGATTTAGGGTTTACATCCCCAAACAAAGATACAAGAGCAATGATTCATCGTTCCCTATCAAACAATAGACGACAGAAACCGAATGACAGGGAGGGAGAGCTCCCAAGAAATCAAGCCACGCAACAATTTCTCATAGAGGATAAATGATATGAACAAAGAAACGTAGTGCAAAGGGGTGGATCCCCCACCCGCTAATCCTCCCGGAGTATGTTTCATTTATTCATTCAGTAATGGTCAAAACATGGCAACATGAAAGGAAAAGATAAGCCCATAAAAATGACTCTCCAGAGAAAGAAATGGATCAGAAATGCAAACAGAAAACGCAGTTCAAATTGTTCAATTGTGCTTGATTGCATATTGGAGCTTACAAGTGATAACAAGACACTTCTTATCTCCTTCTACTTTCCATTTGTTTCCCCTTTTTAGATTCTTACTAATGCAAAGACCTGACCGAGCTAGAACAAGATATAAAATAAATGAAATGAATAATTCTAGATGAGATAAAACCTAAGAACTCAGGTCCAGGATTAAGCAAACTGGCAACGACCTTGTTTTAGTGTGTTCTACTCATTCATAGTGTAGATAAAAATAACAAAATAATACCTATATCATGGAGAAGCGCAGCAAGTTCCACCTGCCAAAATACACCAAATGAAAATAAGAAAGCATTAAATATTTGTTTTCCGAGAAAAAAATAGTGCAAACCGCGAAATTCCACAAATGAGAAGTATTAAAATCAGACAGAAATCACACGGTTGTTGCAAAAAAAATGGCAGAAAGTGAAAATCTGAGCAGTAGTTTTCAAGGAACAGGGCATACGATTTCCATGGAGTCAGTGGTGGACGAGAGGCCTTCTTCTTGGGCGAGTGAGAGAGCAAGGTCTCGAACTCTCCAGACATGAGAAGGATCGTGTGAAGCGTCGTTACCGCCCATAGCTATTTCCACCAGCTCCTCCGCCTTCTTCACCGTTTCTCTTTTCGCCATTCTGTACGTCTCTCGGTCGCCGGCGGGAAGTGGAGAAGGACACACCACCGGATTGTATAATTTTCCACAACGATGTTTAGTAAGAAAGACTTTGGGGATTAGGATTTTTTGTATTTCAAAACCTGAGTGATGAATCAATTACTACATCCATAATCCATTCCCTTTCATTCTATATTTTAGATTTTCTTATACCTATTTTTGATTGGTTGAACTTTTTTCGTAAACTTTTTCTTCAATCGGTGGAATAGAAGTTTTTTATGATTGTAATTTCTTGTATTGTTATGATTGATATCAAATAAAAAAATTGTAGTGTTTAGGAAAAGTTTGAAAGTATGGAAGATGTAAATTCATTATAATAAATAATGAGAAGGAAAAAGTTCATCCCCACACAATACATAATAAACATTAAAATTAGAATTACAAGATTTTGTTGAGTTAAAATGGTTGTTTAGTGTTTTGATTGAAAATTCTTAAATAATGAAATATATATGTATCTTTCATTATATTTATGTACGATAAAATTTTTAATTCATACTTTATTATTTAAACTTAATAAAATCTATATCCATTTAGTACTGACAAAAGTTATGTTCGGAAGATTTTTTAACCTTGTGTGATGCACGTGTTATATAACTAGTTCTAAAAATAAAATCATTCATATTTGGGGTTCAAAATATCAAAGTCGATGGAAATATGGGAATATCAAAAGAAATTTTGAAAAAATTATGGAAAGTGATGCAAATTGTTATAACTCGTTAATGAAACTTCCATTATGACTTATTTAGAATATAATTGATTTTGAGATGGAATGATGTAAAATTTTAGGGTGTGACATAAACTTTTTTCTAGATGCATTGGATTGCTCGAAGAAGTAAGATATCACAACTCAATGTCAAGGCACAAACATCATAAAATTGGAAAATAAACAATGACAAAAATCAAACAGACATAAAATCTTAATGTACACACAACTGAAGAAAAGGTTCAAAGGAAATAGGCTGATTGGAGTTAAACTAATCATTGGGGAGGATGCAAAGTGGAATCACGACACGTATTTCGACTACAAGATCCCGTGGGAACATCTTCCCTACAAAAGCATGTCCCCAAAGAGAAGGGACACTCGAAAAATAAATAATCCCTAGCTTTACATGACATAACGAATTTGTTTGAAGAAAGTTTGAGAGTAAGATTCAAACAATCTAGTATGTAGTATGTATTTATAAATAAGGTTGATCTAGATTGTTCTACTCATAATCATAACAATTAGATAAAGAACCCAGATAAGGGTGTAGGTCCAATTTTATGTTTGGTTAGTCGAAGTCGAGCATCTTGTTTCCATATATTGAGCCTAAAATGATCTCTTGGGCTAGGACATTTATAAAGCATGTCTTGTAGGCACTTGGAAAGGCTCGGTCTCGACTAAACCGAGGTTAATTAGTTGGCCCAAGCCAACCCTCTTTTCCTTAACTCGTTTGATCCTCAATTGCCAATAATTTCGATTATCATGCCTAATTGCACTAAATGTTAGTTATACTAATCGATCCAAAATCACCTATAAGAACTAGATTCAACTCATGGCACATATATATTAGAACATAATCGACGAATACAACCTCGTATCCGTAGATGATTCCAAACAACAAGTCATGAAATGAATGAATGTATAAAACTACTGCCTTTAAATCAAATGAGGCTAACCCAATACACCAAAGATGCCTACGACATTGAATGATCGACTCTAACATACTAAGAGTTGAAACACACATGATGGATAAGAAAGTCAGTGTTACACTGTATCCTCCCAATGATTTAGGTAAGATTTCATATAACATAATTATTAAATTTGTATATAAAGTTGATGTAGTTAATTAATGCCCACAAACATAAAACCTCAAGAATCTATTAGATAATGTCAGAAGTTATAATAGTTTACCCTGAAAATAATTATAATAATGGATGTGAAGAATAGTCCAAAATGTAAAAATATAATAATTTCGACCATTTTATTTTTAAATAATGTAACAAAAGGTGGCCTAACTTTTTATGATTATTAAATTAAAGTGTATCCACAAACTATAAAGTGTGAGAAAATCTAACAAACCTGTCTTTCTTTAAAATGAAATTAAAAAATACAATACAATAAAATAAAATAATCATCACAATTATTAAACAAAATAAACTTTACTCTGAGTTAGATTAGTTTTTATTTTTAGTTAGATTTTATTAGTTTTGGATTACATTTTTTAAAATTTGAATTATCTAAATCCATCTCAATTTCTAATATTAATAAAAAAATATATATATTATAACTTATAAATATTATAATTCGTGCATATTGTTATGAATTTTGTGACATATATGTTTGATTTTGATATTTAACGTGTGAGTTTTTATGAAATTTTAGTTGTTAAGATGTGTCGTAGATAAATTAAGTATTTTAAATTAATAAATAAATTGATAGCCCGACCCAATATTTTTGGTCATTTGTCCGCGGATTTGTCAAGCCTAAAAATTGGATAAATAAATTCTCTCTCACCCAACACAACTTATATACACCTCCTATTTCTTATATTGATTTTGTTATTCGATATTACTACAGGACACCAATTATTTCTTTAAAATATTTTTTTGGTTAATAAATTATAGGTTAATTTTAAATATTATAGGTTTGTCCTTACCGTTTTTCTCTCTTCTTTCTTCTCACCTTCTTATGCAATTTCCATATTCTTCCTTTTCTTTTTCTTCTACAATTTTTCTTTTATGTTTGGTTGAAATCATAACGGGTAAAAAACTGGATCAAAACTTGATGACTCGATATCTTATGTACCAAACTATACCTAAATGAATAAATTAAAATTATAAAAAAGAAATTATTATAGATATAATGAAATTAATGGAATAGTTTATATATATTAAATATAAAAAGAAATAAAATAATAGATACCGTGTATAGCACAAGGTAATATATTTTTAATAAATTTAAGAAAGCATTAAAGAAAAATGTGTTAGTTTAGATCAAATCAAACCAACTTAGTAGTTAATTGATTGAGATTATGTCATGTTTTTAGCAGTCAAAATTATTTCTTTATTTTCTGTTTATAATACTAACATATCAATTTGCTTTTCTTTTTTTCTTTTTTTGTCAATTAATAAATGTTTAAACAAAAAAAGGTATGTTCATATATTACACATTAGCATAGTATGAGTTTTCATAGAATTCTTATCTTTTTTATATTCAATTTTGCTTTTCCTATATTTATATTTACGAATAGGGGTGTGTATTGGTTGATCGAAGTTCGTTTTCAATCCAATCGTTGTCGAATAGTCAAATTGATTTCACCGTGAAGTAGTGCAAACTGATCATCGATCGCTTCATCTTCAGTTTGTTTGATTTAGTTTAAACCTTTGAAATTTTTTTGTAATGTTGTCAATTTAGATTTTTTTTTTTAACCTACATCGATCAAGCCATTCTTTGCCTCTTTTGAATATTATTCCAAGTGTTTTACTTTTGAATAATTTTATATGCATCTTTTCAGTTTACAAATATAAATATGACAATGAAAGTAGAGAGAGTTTACCAACTCCAAAGCTTACTCATACAAAATGACTTTAATAGTGATATTGATAAAGAATTTTTTGGGTGATGTTTTTGGCAAATCAAGAGAGGGACACAGAGTGACACCTAAATTTAAAAAAAGAAAAAAGAAAAAAGGTTTATAACCACTCCAATGAGCTTGGAATTGTGTCATTCATTCTTGAAAAAGAAGTAAAACAAAATTAATTTGGGGATAGAGGTTAGGTGGTACCAAATAAATGTGACAATTGAGATGAGAGTGGATAAGGCCTAGAGATTTTAGGGCATTAAAGAAAATTTGTTAGATTGTAGTTCTTGTAGTGGGATTCTTGTCCCCTTTCTTCAATTATCCAAACTGCTCTTTATCCTTTTTTTTTAAGGTTAGGTATATGAATTTATTTTCTTTTCAAAACTTTGTCAATTTTTGTATTTAATATCACCACCATTTTCTTTCTTCTTCCATTTAAATGGATCTCAAAATTAATTATATACAATTACAAATATGGATCATTCATTATAGTAATTTCCAGGGCGAAATATAAGATCAAATTATTTTTTTTTTTAGAATTTGGTTAATAATTTAACTATTATATTTATAAAAATATGCAAATCATGGAGAGACAAAAAAAAAAACACAACAATAAGAAAAACATGCACTAGATGAGATCTTAGTTTTTTAGTTTTTTTTCTTTTAAATCTAAGTCTATGATACTCCTTCAACTTCTAGACAAAATATTTGTTACTTTTTATTTTATAAATGCTAATCTATACCAAATCAAACCTGAGACTTTTCAAAAATATAAAAAAACGACAAAGTATTTACATTGTATAGAACAATTACGAAAATGAAAAAAATCCAGAAGTCTATCGTGTAAAATACCAAAAAAAGTCTCGTCAACCACACCATCAACAACGTGCACATAATATATTTGGTACGATCGTTTAATTTGGTTAGGTTTAAATTTGGTTACACGATCGTTTAGGTTTGAACCCAAATCTAAACGATTTTTTTTAATTCTTTTACTACACGATCGTTTAGATTTGTTTACACAATTGTTTAGTTTTGGCTAAACAGTTTTTATAATTCTTTTTCGTTTATATTTGTCTACTCGATGATTTGTTTTTTTACACCATCATTTACATTTGGCTACTCCAATCTAAACGACTTTTTTTCAATATTCTTTATACACGATCTTTTAGATTTTGCTATTTTTTATACACGTCGTTTAGATTTGGTTACCCAAATTTAAACAACGTAAAAAAAGAATAGGAAAAGAAGAAAAACGATGAATTGCATAAGGAGGAAGACGATGAAAGAATCTCAACGAGGAAAATAAGAAAGGGGAAAGGGCAAACCTAAAATATTTAAAAAAAAAATAACTAATTTTATAGGCTTTGTTACATAGACCGTAAATAGTTTAGTATTTTGTTACATTTATGAAAGTTTTTCGATAAAAAATTGAAAAGCTTTTAAAAATTTGTTTTTTAAATTTAGAATTATTAAAACCTAAGTACATACAAATAATATACTTTATAGTTTAGTAAATTAAATTTGCCTAAAAATAAAATTAAACTTAAAGTGCATCTTTTAACTTTATTAATCAACTCTTTAAAAGAAAAAAAAAACTTTGTTAATCTAACATTATCAATTAAATGTTTTTAAAGTGACCAATAAATTTCAAGGTTGAAAATTAGCCTATACTTTTATTTCATTTACTTGTAATAAATTTGAGAATTAAAATAGAGAAATTAATCCATATTAAATACTGCTTGGTGTTAAATCAAATTGAGGTCTTTTCTCTTCTTAAGATTACAAATACAACACAGTATATATAGACTTGAAATTTCAAAAAACATAAATTACATGTCAATTGCATAATTAAACAAATATAGTGTTTACCGAACCTAAAGAAAATCATTTTAGAAAAATAAGAAATCACTCCATTTTGATTTTTGAAACATCACCTCTTTTGTGATTGTGGAAAATTGATTGACCGGGAGTTATCCCTTATTTTATATGGTTTTTGAAATACCCAAAATACTTTTCTTAGTAATTTGATAATTTTAAAATAATTTTTGGTATCAAATATAAGGATCGAAAATCAATTTTAGGAGTTGGTTACCAAAAATAAATTTCTTGATTAGAAATCAATTTTACATAATTAATTGGACCTAAATCTTTTCTTCTAAAATCACTGCTCCAACAATAACTCTCAAACATACCATAAGATTTGAAATAAATGTATTTAAAATGTTGTGTTTGGACAATGATTGTAAAGTAAAAGAAAGTTAAGAATTTACTAATATAAGATTCTATCATGTATTAATTGAAAATTAAAAAATGACGTGGTCAATTGTGTAGATTTACTCTTAAGTCCTACGAAACTCAAGCACTTTGACAATGAAAGTTTTTAAGGTAAAAATCGGATTTCAAATCATTTCAAATTCGTTATGAATTGAAAACTCTAAAAAATACTTATGTTTTCTTTTTTAAAAAAAAATATATTATGATACAACTAGAGATGGCAAGTTTGAATCCAGAATCTCTTGTCCTCGTATATATAAGTTGAGCTAACTTCAGGTATTAATTTTCTTTTATTTGTAAAAAAAAAACAAAAAAAAGGTGATGTATTAAATTTAATTAGCAAAAACGTCTCTCTCGTAATTTAATATGTTATATTTTGCAAAATTTAAAAAAAAAAAAAAAAAAAAAAGAAGAAGAAGAGAGAGAGAGAGAGAGAAGAGAAGGAAAAAACGTGAATTTTGGTTAAATAAGCAAAAATCTCTTTCAAAAAAAGGGATTGATGGTTAAATTAAATTAAAATTAAAATTAGGAAAATTAATAATAATAACACGAGATGGTGATTGGTGGAGCCGCGTAATTTGGTATTAATTTAATTTAATTGTATCCCATCAAAGAACCAAACTCATCGACTTTTCTTTCTTTTTGTTTTCCTTTTATTTTTTCAATAACACAAAACTTGAAATGAAGCAACTATTTTAAGTCAAACACGTCTATTAGTATTGTCAAATTAAAAATAAAAGTCACCTTCATTATTGAATTTATTAAATTTTCATTTTAATTTAGTCATAATATTTTATTATAATAGATTCACTGCAAGAAGAAAGGGGTATGTCGACGCAAAGATGTGTTGGCAGAGGCTATGCCGATGCAGAAACCGATGTCAGCCAGGACATCGTGAGAAAAGTGTCGATGTCGCCTCTTCCGATGTGAGAACGAGACGATGTTAACAAAGGTTACTGTCGAATCACTCTTCGCCGACATGGTCAACACATTGGCAGTGCAGAACTATCGAATCATGTTAACAGTGTTGCAAATACCTCATTGTCAACGTCACCATGTGCGTCGGCATTGTTTAGTCCAGTGCGTCGGCAATGCTATCAGATTTAATTTTTTATTAATAACATAAAACTAATAAAAAAAATTAACATAATTCTAACTTTTATTAATTAATGTAAACTTGACAAAAAAAATTATTAAAAATCTAAATTGAATTAGAATTAACATAAAATTGAAAAAAAAAGTACTAAAATACCAAATCATATTTATTATTAATTGAAATATTAAAAAAAGTACACGTTCGTAGGTAATTCAAATATAAATTACATAAATAATACAAAGTAAAAATGAAAACTTAAACATAATTCAAGGTGCCGACGTCAGTTTCTTAACTTATGCACGTTGCCTCAATGTCACTATAACTAGTATGATCGTAGGGACATGGGCAGAATAGACAAAGGAAAGTTGAACATTATTATGAGTTGTGTCGAGAGAAACATGAGGTTGTTTTAAACAGAAACGACCCTTACTCTGGTGGTTCTAGAAAATTGATTGGGAAGATTAATATGCAAGTGAGAAACTTTCTAGGACTTGTTCGGTTCTCGATCTTGTCATTTTTTGCTCCTCTCTTCCCAATGAATTTTCTGAACCACCAGAGTTAAGTTTTTTTCTGTTTCAAGCAAGCTTGTATTTCTCTGACACGACTCGTAATAATGTCCAACTACGATCTTTACACATGTTGTTCATGTCTCTATGATCAAACTAGCTAAAATAATGTTCAACTTCCCTTCCTCTGTTTGAGTTCCTCCGTTACACATAATGTTGAAATACACAACAAGTTTGATATCAAAAAAAGATACAATATTCATACAACATAACATATATTTATATGAAATAACAGAACAACCATTAATATACATTCAAAAGCATCGACGTACGTACAACAGAACAACCATCAATATACATTCAAAAGAATTATAGGAACTGAATTACACTTAGCAAGACAATAACTGGTCGAAACAAACATTTACAATAACTAAATTATACTGAGCAAGAATTGCACTCAATGCGTAGATTTACTGGTCCAAACAAACATCCAAAACATAAACGAAGGGAGATGGCGAATCAATGATGGTTCTAGTGTACTTACAACCTATGCAAACTAAATATTTATCTTCAACTTTTATTAGTCGAAACATAAACTAAAATCTATCATTAGTTTTGAATTACAAACAGAAACAGAAACATAAACATAAACACTTATGTTGAAACATAAACATAAACAATGGAAGATTTATCATTTGTTTGAAACTAAAATAAAAAATCTAAAATTGATAAAAGTTTTAAATATGGAAAAAATTTATATCATCATTGAAAATTGATAAAAAATTATCAATGTCTATATATCTATCATTTATAAAAATAAAAATTTTGTTAATTTTTTTTAAATATTTTCATCAAATTTATCATTTACAATATTTCTCTGATATAATCGTGAAAGCAATATACAATATATGTAATAGCAAAGAAGCTAGGTTAAATAGCCTTCATTCTAATTGGCTATCTCAATATCCAACATGGATTGTAAATCTTACCTTTAAGGATAATTACTCATGGTTATGCCCGAGGGGTTCGATTAATAAAAATTTACATTATATTCGGGACAAATATCAATTTACACCATTGGATTATGGGACCATATCAGTTCAAATACTGGAATTTGTAACTTGTATCAATTTAAACCCTAAATTAACAATTGTATCAATCTAAATTTTAAATTTTCATAAATGCTACAACTTAAACTCTGAAATTTCATACAGATATCAATTTAAACATTCAACTTTTATAAGAGTATCCGAGTTGTGCCGACCCAACTCTTTATACCAAGCTGAGGTCATTATTTAAAAAAATAACAAGAGACACTATTTTTGAAAAGAGGGAAACTAAATTTTCAATAAAAACAGGATACCGAAACACTGATACATAGACGCGGAAGCAAAACTTAGTCTCCATATGGCATGTCACGGATCCTTCTCTGTCGCTCGTCAGGCTTCCTCTACCTTTACCTTCACCTGAAATATTAAACATAGAAAAAATGAGTATAAACATATACTCAGTAAGAGACCTACTACTAGTCTCGCTAGGTGTATTAGAGTCCTGAAAGGTAATACCCCTGAACTGGCACGTTCCCGAACACGTGCAATCTGTGATCCCTTGGAACATATCTGGTCTTCGGTGAACCCAAAGGAACACCTAGGACAAATTGGTCTTTAGTGTACCCAAAGGAAACACTAAGACAATCGGGCTGCGAGCAATCCCGTCAAATCACTCGAATCATGTCTATGTTAATGTCAATGCCAGTTGGTGCTCCCGTCGGACTACGCAGTCCTAAAAAGTTGGTGATCCCGAATGACACCCATGCGGGTACGACTCTAATAGCTAAAGCTAACATACACCATATCCATAGCATGTAACATGTCATAACATCATCGCAAACATGGCGTAACATAACAATCTAGCATACTTAACCAAATATTGTAATCATAAACATAACTCAACAACATACTACTAGTCATAACATAACATCAATCATCATCTCAATCATCAATATAATGACAATCATTGCCAATAACATCAAGTTATGCATTTTAGCTACCATCAATGCATAATCATAATTACATGTGGTCTCTTAAATTCAGTTCAAAGGTCTAGTAGGAGAATCTCTTACCTTAGATTTTAGCCAAACAAGGTACTCCCTAGCTGACAATAAAAATTCTCTAATTAACTTGATCCTAATCATAAAAGAAAATTTCAGTATCTTAATTAATGAAATTAGCAATTGGTTAACATCCAAAATTCTCCTAAATTAATTAACTTTCTAAAAATTGGGGTTGAAACCAATTCAACCTTGATTGGGAAAAATACAAGATTTAAATCTTCAAAAATTAGAAAAAACCCAAATAGATCCAAAATTAAATTAACAAAATATTAATTTAATTTCATTGCTTAAGAATGTTACTCAGATGGAGGTTGAAAAAAATTCTCTTATCCTTGATGGAAACATTCATCTTTTTAAATCCTCAAACTTTCCAAAGACATCAATCTTAACTACAAGTGGTGAGCAGTAGCAGCAGAAAAGAGATGAATAACTTTTTTCTTTTTCCTTTTCTTTCTAACTTAAGCATTCCAATGTTATAGACCCAAATAATAACAATAAGATTTATTATTATTATTTCCTTTTCATATATATATATAATACAAAAATATACATATATCTTTATTCTCATCATCTTTCACAAAATCTTAGTCATTTATAACCATTAATAATAATAATAATAATAATTCTCTATTATTATTATTTTTCTCTCACCAAAATGATAAACATATATATTTATTTAAACCATCATTCTCTCCTCTAAATAGATATATATGGTCCAATCAAATCAACCATCTCCCTCCAGATTATCTTTTTTTCCAAACAAATATAATTATATTTCATCGTATAATTAACTTCACTTTTCCAAATTATTAATAAAATATATATATATATATCCATATATATATACTCAATTAAATCCAATTCCACCAAAACCAACTTTTCCCTCTAAAATCTCAAATTAACTTAAATCATTAATTTAATCCATCAAATCTTTTCCAATAAACCACTTATAACAATTATCTTAACCCAACCATAACAACTCCACTCCATAATCAATATTTATCACAATAATTAATTATTATTTCTCTTTTTCCAAAATAATTAATTATCTTCTACAATAATTAATTATTATTTATTTTTCTCCGAAATAATTAATTATTTTCTACAATAATTAATTATTATTTATCTAATTAAATAAAATTAAGATAATTAACTCCAAAATTATCTTAATTTTTGGGCGTTAGAATCTTCCCTCTCTAGGAAACTTTCGTACTCGAAAATTCTAATCTTTGAACAACTTGGGATACTTGTATCTCATGTCTTAATTAATAACAATTTCTATCAAACTCCATAATCTTTAATTAAATATACACACCCATGTGTATATATATTTAATTAATCGTGACAAAACAATGGAATAAATTCCTTAACTTCCAATTTCACTTAATGTAACACCTAAAATAAGTTCTTTAGAATGATTGGTGTTACACAGAGTAAAACATAATATAAAGTTTAAATTGATACATTTATAAAAGTTCAGAATCTAAATTGATACATTACTAAAAGCGTAAAGTCTAAATTCAATTATTAGTTTAAGGTTAAAATTTATACCATTATTAATTAATATTTAAATGATAGAAACTATGGACATAAATTAAAATTAAAAAAAAAAAAAATAACCAAAGAATTATGTATACTAATCACAATACAAATATAAATACAGTAAATAAATCTATTTCTTGGTTTGCAAGTGAATTGAATTTAAATATTTGTTTAGTAAATTTGGTAGTTTAAAAAATAAAACATAATGATAATGATATATTTATTAATATATTTGCAAACATATCAAAATCTTTTAATTATTTCAAGTTGGTTTTGTTAAAAGATAGATTGAAGTTAGAGTTAGATGTTATTAATAATGATTAAAAACAATATAATTGGAGTCTTACCCCATCACAAAATTTCCTGGTAATTCCTCTTCTCCAATTCTCTAACCTTCACCCATAATAAAGTCAACAAATTAAAATCCATTACCTTTCTAATTTTTATTTTCATTTTAAAATAAAAATAACAAGTCTACTCAAACACATATTCATGGCCATTTCCAAACACAAACCTAATGAAAAAATCAAACCAAATACTAAACATTGAGGATTTGGTCCTCTCCCTTTATAATGGCTAAATTAATCAAATTGATTGGTTTATTATAAACATTTTAAAAACTACTAATAAGTGTATAGTAGTGTTTTACATGATTACAAATAAAAATAAAATATTCTATATCATTATCATTATCATTATCGAAAGAGTGATACGATCTAATATATTATAGGCAGACATGGAAATATGAGGATATGAAATAATTTTAAAATTTGACACCATTTTTCTAGTTCTTAGCAATTAAATAAATCATATCATAAAACTCCAATCTTCTACCTTTTGGTCAAATGTAAG
Organism: Cucumis melo; assembly: GCF_025177605.1. Classification (NCBI taxonomy): domain Eukaryota; kingdom Viridiplantae; phylum Streptophyta; class Magnoliopsida; order Cucurbitales; family Cucurbitaceae; genus Cucumis; species Cucumis melo. Next base: position 24,498,852 of record NC_066860.1, on the reverse strand, counting down.
TATAGAAGTGTTTTAAAAAATATCAAAATATTTAGTGGAGAATAATTTTGAAAATAGAAATAATTATCATTTGGGTATTTCGTGGTAGATGGTTTAGATTTGGCTTCAAGATTTTAGACAAATCTAAAGATTTGTTAAGTAGGCAAATGTAAACTGTTTTGGGTTATGGATGAGATTTGGGGTAGCATTTTCATTTATTTTATTTAAAAAATAAAATAAAAAATAATATTTTTATTGGACTTTTTGTTGTTCACTCAAATTCCATTTAAAACTCGCTTCAACGCTTCTTCTTCCTCCAAATGCCCTTCTCATTTTCCTCTGCTTCATTTTCCCTCTCCCATGGCCGATTCTTCTCAAAAAAACCCTCCCTCCAAATCCCCATTCCATTTCCTCTTCACTTGCTTCCGATCTTCCTCCAAACTTCCTGCAAAAAAGCCTTCTTCGATCGCCCCACGCAACCGCCGGACTTTCTCACTTACTTTCCGATTCAAGAAATCCTCTGCAACTGTTCCGGTCGACGTCGCCTATCCATCTCACGATGAGCTCTCTTTTTCGCCGGACTTCAAGAAACCGCCTCCTCTTTCGTTGATTACGCCGAAAGCGCCACAGGTCGTAGGTGAGATCGTTGTGGATTCGGGTTATGAGTCACTTAAGCCAAGTCAAACTCGGAAGAAGCCCGAGTCAACTCAGTCAAATTTCACGACGAAGAAACTCTCGCCGACGAGAAAAATCGCTGCGTCGTTGCACTCTGTATCTCCTCCCTCTCAGCTATTGACCCGCCAGAAAGATTTCAAAAGATCAGTCTCTGAACATCTCCCCGCCGCCGTCGCAACCACCTCCCCGGCGTTCTCAGACGGTAATAAACCCACCCCGAAGTTGGCGACGAATTATCCGGTCAAGAATTTGGATCGGGTGATTATGGTTGTTATGGTGGCTATTATGGTGCTATGGGGACGACTATGCGCCATACTGTGCACAACAGCGCTGTTCTACTTGGGACGTCGAATGAGATCGGAAATGGAAGTGGGCGGCGGCGGCGGCGGCGGCAGAGGTGGGTTTGGCGGGAATTCTTGAGAAGGTTAGGGGAAAATACGTTGGTGAATTGGATATGGATAGGGTTAGGGAAAACCGCCATGCGAGAGAAAGGTTGGAGAAGAGGTTTTGTTTTGATGAGGGAAGTGAGAAGGTGTCATTTTTATGATTTTTGTAAATTTAATGGTCAGTTGGTGTTTAAACGTTGTCATGTAAAAACTAATAATTTGACTAATTCCTATCATACATTTACATATATGTAAACCAAAATTTGCACTCTTTAATTAAGTGCCCAAAAATGAATAATATGTACTTCATTTTTAAAACCAACCACACGTTATGGTGTAAAAGCATTTCTTCTATTACTTTATGTATCTAGAAATTTTTTCCTATAGGTTTCCACAAGGTCATTGTACAAATCACCCAAAAGTTATTTATATAGATGGTATTAAACTCATGTTGATCTTTTCGCATTGCATGCATTTATTAACGATTTTAAGTGTAAATTGAGATTAGAGTGAGGCATGAACATCATATTTTTCATATTTACATTTAAAATTTGTATCGTAAATATATGTAAACATCATACTAATATAATAGTTTCATCTTATTTTTAAGTGATTGTTGATGGCATCTTTATTTTTAATTATATATTATTTATCAAAATTAGGGACGAAAAAAGGGAAATCTTGGATGAGAAAACTTTGCATATAGAAACTGAGAGAAGTACTAGAAGAGATGGATGAAAAAAAGTAAGGAAGAAGAAAGATCCAAAAAAAGGAATTAAAATTCCATTAAAAAGTTTGGTAATAAGAAGTCAATGTTGTTCATACTTCCTCATCTTCTTCATCCAATCCTTAATTGCTGCAATCCTAAACACCTAATTTCTTAAATTCCTTGTTAATAATGTCTTCTTTCCAAATCGATTGCAACCATCAATCTCTCCTAATCCAACTGGGGATTTCTGCACCCACAGCTCTTAGTGTATAATTATTAATCTTCATTTCAATTGACACTCACTTTCTTATTTAATTGCCTACTCCTTTATATTTAAAAAGAGTTCATTTGGATCACAAAAATTTGTTTAACGATACTATTAAAACTACTGTATTTTGATATATTCTTAATGAGTAAAGTTCGGGATTTTTTTTTTTTTTTTATATTAATAATTTAACATTGATTAGATTTTCTCTTTGACTTATTTTACAATTAAAAATGCTATACAATTTTTTAAAAAAGAGAGGACTTCATTAGTTGTTTTTTTTTTTCTTTCTTTTAATTATATAGAAATAATAATAATAATATTCAAAAAAGAAAATCAAAGTAGTTTAAATAAAGAAAGCCAAAAGGAAAAAAAAGGAAGAGATAATATCCAACAAAATAATAATAATAATATTTATTCCATAAAATAAACGATTTCCTATTCAGAAACTAAATTGCCATTCTAATTCCATTATAAATCTAAATTTAGATTCATAACTTCCTTCCTTCATTCTCTTCATCCCATTCATAATTCCTAATTAATTTCCAATGTCTAACCCCATACGCTTCACTCGCCGCCGCCACATCGCCAGGCACGATCGATCGCTCCAAAACCGATCGAGGCTTCGGGGCCATCCCTTCCCCCCACTACCACCCAACGAACTTCTTCCGTACGATGTCATCCATCCATTTAGGCGCCGCGTTCTGAGGGACGAGAGAGTGATTCCAGAAGAAGATCCAGCGAGCGAGGAAGTTGATGGGTATGAGGAAGAAGAGTTGGAGGGAGATTGTTGTATTTGTTGGGAAGAACTGAATGAAGAACCGAATGAAAAAGGGGAGAAGGAGGTGTGTAGAGTCAAGTGCGGCCATGTGTATCATAAGTCTTGTATACTCGCTTGGGTTCGAAGAAATCTTTCTTGTCCTTTGTGTAGAAGAAAAATAGAATTATGCAATGTAGATTAGTCTATAGATTTGTCAATTACTTTTAAGTTACTATTGATTCAAATTAAAACCTCAATGTGCTCTTTAGCTTTTCAAACTTTAATTTATTTATAACTATTTTTTCATTAAGATTAGGAAAAAAAAAAACATTATCACAAAAGAAAGACAAAAGGATAGAAAGTTAAATAATAAACAAATTTAAGTATATATGACTTTGGAGTACATCTTTTTTTGGCTTATTGATATATGCATGTATTAAAATTGAAATAGATAGTTTGGAAGTTTGTATGTTAATTGATAACAATGTGAATGAATAAGATACAAATTATTATCTCGAATTTGGATTTCTTATAGATTTTAGTATTTGTGTTTTCAACTCTTTAATAATAATTGACTATGGCTATTTAGAATTATTTTACAAACACGAGGATCCAAAGGGTCTTTAAAGTCTCGTAAGTCAAAATATAATGGGCAATTAGATATCCTTGAAGTGACAAATGTGGTTCTTAAATACATTTGTTTCCTAATCTCCAAATCCCCTATAATTAAATAAAATTTTGCACCCACAATTAAATAATTTACTTTCCCTCTAAAACATAAGAGAACTCATCATTTGTTTTGTATCTCCTTGTCAAGCACATCGTTTTCGCATCTCATTCGTCCAACACATCTTTGATCTTCAACTTTGTCCGTTTCAATTTCAATCTTCAACTTCAATCTTATTTGCAACTTTAATCATCCATTCCACTTCAATCTCCAATTCTTCAATCATTGGTTTGCATCTTCAATGAGTAGTCAAGTATATTTTTAAATTAACAAAATTATTTAAAATGTGTGGAAATAATTAATTGAAGTGATATATGCTAAAATATTATTAAATTACAAAGATTTGATTTTCAATTTTATCATAGCATAGGACGGATGTATAGTATATCTTAGTTTGCAACCAAAACTACCTAAAATAATTTTTTAAAAAAGAAAAATGAATGATATTTTTAAAACTATAGCATTTTGACACATTCACTTTGCTTAAATTTGGAGTGTTTTCTTTCTTTTAATAATTTAGCCTTAAGGTTTTATTTTCTATTTGTTGTTGTTATATGTATATAAATTTCCCATTTGACTTATTTTACTATAATTAATATATTTTTACTATTAATAATGCTATACTATTTTTTATATATATAAAAAAATAGATTTCATTAGTTGTGTTTTTTTTAATCATATAGAAATAATAATAATAACGATTAAGAAAGATAAATCATAAAAAGGTAGTTTCAGTAAAGAAACCGATAGTAGAAGAAAGCGAAAAAAACAAGAAAACAGATATATCCAACAAAATAATAATAATAATAATAATAATAATAATAATAATAATAATAATAATAATAATAATAATAATAATAATAATAATAATAATTAAAAAATCATAAAATAAACAATTTCCTAATCGGAACTGAATTAGTAAATTACCATTCTTCCATATATATATATATAAATGTAATGAAATCTACTCCATTCTCTTCATCCAATTCATAATATTCCTAAATTCCAATGTCTTCCCCCATACCCTTAATTCACTTTCCGCTGCCACATCCTCCCCCTTTCCGACCATTGATTCCCCACTTCCACTTAATCAGCTTTTTCCTACCAACTCAACTCATCCCATCCATCCTTTAGCCGCCGTCTTCCACCCTGAATTAACTAACATACAACCATCTTATTAACACATCTTTTTTTTATAATACATGGTGGCTCACAATACAACATCTTATTTATTCACCTCCATATTATGTCAATCAATCATAATAAAGGATCCATTCAAATTTATATAAAAAAAAAAAATCAAATTTGTACTTCATAACCAATAAGACACAAATTACTTTCATTTATGTATGCTACTTCATATTCATTTCAATTGTTAGGTTGCTATCGACTCTTTTTAATTCTTAATTGTCTATTTAATTTTGTTTATTTAGAGATTGTGATCACCGCATTAAAATATCATATACATTTGTCAACAAAAGCTTAATTGAGCTGACATTAAGTATATCAAAATTCACAAAATTTATGATTTGAATCTCCTACTTACATTACACTACATTGTTGTACTAAAATAATATTTTTGAATTTAGCCCACCATATTTATTATTTTAAGAATATACGTATTAAATATTTAGAATTTGAATGTGTGGATTTTAAATATCCAAAATAATTAATATTCTTATTTACCAATTTTGTACACATAAGTTAAATTTTAACAATTACTTAATTAAATGGAAAAGGTCCATCAATAAAGTGATGAAATTTAGCATGGTTTAAATGCAGGGAAATTGTACAAAATAGAACATAACAAAATATTTATCTTACTAGAAAAATCAATTTGTTGGCGAATAATCTGATTTTTTATATATTTTTCTAAAACCCTTTTAATTTTTTTTCAATAGCAATTAACTATTTAATCAATGATAATACATATACATCAATACTTTTATACTAAACCTAATTAAACAAATTTATGAATACAAATTAATTAAAACATTGATAATTAATAATAATGATTTATATTAAATATTCTTTTGTAAATATATTAAATATTTAAAATTAATAAAAGTTATAGTTGACAACTTGAAATTAAGCCAGTCTATAATATATCCCTCTTTTCTAAAAATAAAATTCATTCTAATTTTTGATAACTAATTAAAAATGATAAAGGAGTAAAGGATATTAATTCTTATCAATTAAAAAATATCAAAATTCAAAATCCAAAAGCCATTTAAAAATTCAATTTTAATCATTTATTATTGTTTGATTTGGGTAGGTCCAATTTTAATTATAAAGTTTTGATTTTATTATAAAGTTTAATTCGTTTTATTAAAACACCCCATATGTCACAGGTGAGCTTTTACAATTCTGATTTTGAATATTGTATATATAAAAAAAGAATCATATCAAATATCCGTTAGTTATTTTTCGAAATGGTTTTGAAAAGATATTCCGTTAGTAAAAGAAAAACAAAAAAGGAAAATATTGAGAAGATCTTCATCAGTGGAAGATAGTTTCCATAATCAAACTGGTAAAAACAGGGAACAACAAAGATCCCAAAAAAGGAATTAAGTCAATGTTGTTCCATTATAAATCAAATTGAAGTCCCTAACTTCTTCATCCAATTCATATTTTCTGAAATCCCAAATCTCTACTATTCAATATAATGTCTTCTAATTTCCAAAGTGATTCCATCTCCCGCTACACTGTCCGTCGCTGTGACGACAGCAACGATCAATCTCTCCTAATCCAACTGGGAATTGTGCACCAACAGCTCTCCAGACCGCCTTACCACGGACCTACGAACCATAATATCCTCCATGAATCTAACACCGTTCCATTGCGGATTACCGTGTTCCCTCTCCCTTTGCAAGAACTCCAAGATCCCTCGATCTGCCATCTTTATACCCGGCGATTGCTCGCTTACGTGGACCTCGACATCGAAACCTGCGATATAGTCGCTAAGGATATCACCTCTCTCATCGGTGAAGTCTTGGCAGCCGGAAACTTGGAGGTTAAGTTCCGCATCGTGGCATTAATCGATCGGGTCCAAATGATCTGGAGGGAGGAGACAGGTAAAAGTAGGGGCGGTTCCCGAAGGGCGGCGATTGAGAGGTTGATGATGATGGAGAAGTTTGATGGGTTTGAAGAAGGAAGAGAGTTGGGAGATTGTTGTGTTTGTTACGAAGAACTGAAGGGAGAAGAGAAGGAGGTGAGTAGAATCGGGTGCGGTCATGTGTATCATAAGTCATGTATAATCAATTGGGTTCTAAGGAATGATTCTTGTCCTCTCTGCAGAAGTAAAATTTAATAACAAATTTAAGACATTATTATATATTTTTTATGGAAGAATTATGCAATGTAAATTTTAATGCAATTAATATTGTAATTTGCAATGTAATTCAAAATTTAATTTATACCATTCAACTTTAGTAGTATACTAATTATAAGTTAAATTCAAAAATCTCAATTTCTTTGTTTATAACTCAAAATTACATATATGCAAGCTTTACTTTTTAATTAAAAATATTAATCAAAATGTTTATAAAATACGGCAATTATCCTAATTTAAATAGATTATAATATTTTGTTATATTTTTAGAAGTTTTAACTATTTTCTATATATATAAAAGAAGATAATGAAAATTTTGTGAAAATGTATTTGGAAATAACACCGTATATTTGGAAAACTCATAGTCATAGTACTTAACAATTATTTTAGTGAATAAAATTTGATTACCATCTTAATTAAAAGTCAATAATTTGATCATTTATTCCACAATCTACGATGGTTACGTAGAATAAGTAATTAAATAAACAAGTATTGCATCTAAGAACACACACAACAAAAAAAGATTTTGATTAATTATGCATATGCTAATTAATCCTAGTGTTTATTGTCAACTCTTTTTCATTGCTTATTTGACTTGTTATACGACATTTTTTAAAATAATAAAATATTCAAATATAGAAAAATGTATGAGATGTATTTAGATTTCTTTACTATATACAGTAAATGTTTGCGGTAACATCCGTTTGTCTCAAACCTTCAATTTTAGAAAAAACAATAATTACAAAAAAAAAAAAAAAACTTCACAAATACACAACTGGAAAAGAAAAACAAGAAGGCCGAACTCACGTAGAGGACTACTTAACTAATTCATTTGAAATTACTTTTACAACTTTTTCAAAAGAAATAAGGCCTCCACTTCAACAATTCTTCACTTTTCTAATTTCTTATGAAAAACCCTTTTTGGCTTATTTTTCAACTTTCCTAGTCTCTGAGGTAAATATTTTAATTCTTTTTTACCTGTGGTTCCTGCCAATTAGATTAATACGTTTACGAGCCTTTAAAACTGCTAACTTACTAATATCTTCTATCAGCAAAATTTTTAGATTCATTAATGGTATGAAATATGGTTGTCAATTGCCTTGCTCGAGTTGCAACTAGGTCAGGTGGTGTTATAGAGTTAAGTGGGTCTTCTTTCATAGAAGACTGAAAGGAGTTTTTAGTTTACAAACTTTCTAGGGTATTTATTCTTACTCTGAATATGCTAGATTTGTCTCATATTAAAACGGTCTATTTAACTATTTTAGTGTTGCTTAAGCGGTTGTGACTTTTCAAATGCGAAGATATCCATTTGAAAAATAATAAAGATGACTTTTAGCATGCAATTGATGTTGACAAGACATTACCCTTTGAGATATAATGCAATAGATGTTATTTAGATACATATATTTCAGTGGGATTGGCACTAATATGTGTACACACGCATACATTAATTAAATATATAACAATATTTTAAATTCTTAATAGTTTATTAGTGATAGACAATTATATGTAATATACTCTATTAGTGATAGACTCCTATCATTAATGAAGTTCGAAAAATTTTACTATGTTTACAATTTTCTTGCTATATAATGGATCATTTTGAATCTAATTTATTATATTATATCGTAAATAGTTAAAATCGGAAAAGAAAAGCAAATGGGCCGTGAACTCTTTACATGGGCCCAGGTCCACAAACAACAAACGTGGGTCCATGGGCTCTCTTCTCCAGTTCAACATATATATAACTATCGTTTCTCTTTTCAATTCCTACTTTGCCACTAAATTAGGGTTTCTGGAGCAGGCCTCGTCGACGTCCAGCCGTCATGGTACTTCTTCTTCTTTCTCTGTTTTTCTGGAATTTCAATCTCTCTTACTTCTTGTCGTGATTCCCTATGTGTTCCACTTGCCTGATTTATTTCACTATTCGTTCTATTTGGTTGCGTCAATTAGTTCTGTGATGGAGAGGCTAATAGCTGTAGTTACGTGCCTTTTGTTTTTTCGTAGTATCACTTGATCTAGGACTGTGTTAGAAGTAAACTGGTTTATCTGTTGTACTCGAGCTTAGCTTGGATTAGTTAGCGAGGTGAGAACGTGAGTTTTGTGGGGCGTTGTAGAATAAGCCATCTAAATCATATGGCAGTTTGTGCGTGATCACGTCGATTTGGAAGTATTTTTGTTGCAGACTGTAAGAGAATGAATTGAAGGATTACTGATATTTGTAACTTATGGAAACTGGGTCCTGGATTTAGGATATGCACGATTGCTGCATGCGAGTGAAATATGTAGTGTCACTGAACTCGTAATGTTTTTTCGGATAAGGAACAGTTTCGTTGATGTTTGAAATTATAAGAGGGGAGCTCCGATACGAGTAATTACAGAAGGCTTCTGCAATGAGAGAGGAAGGAGGAATAATTATAGTGATGGCACTGAACTTTTGAACGCTTTAATATTGAGTGGGATTGGGATGTTTCATCAAAAAATTGCTTAAAAGAGGACTTTTCACGAGGTAAACATTGCTCGTGGAGTGTGATTTTAAATTCTGGAGCTTTGGTTGTTATAGTCTAAGAAGCACAGACACTTCAGTTTGGATAGTGTGTCCATGTTCGACAGGACACTCGTACATGATAATAATAATAACTTTTGAACATGGAATACATCAAGCTAAGTCTTTTAAGCATATAAATGCATCGACTCATTTACTAAGAATTTTCTTTTACTATAAAAATGATATATATATTTTAAAAATGAATGTTTTAATAATAGTGTTATTGTTGTGTCTTGTCCTAGATTTTTAAAATATGGTGTGTCGCTGTGTCTCGTATCTGTGTCATATTCGTGTCTTGTATCTGTGTCATGTCGTATTCGTGTCTCGTATCCATGTTCGTGCTTCTTAGGTTATAGTAAGTTTGTGGTTGTGCCCTTCTAAAGAAAATTTTAAACCATGGATTCAAGAGGCAGTAGTGGGATTGTAGTATCTGTGTGTCTTTTGTCATTACAGCTTGTAGCGTTGTGGCTTAAGACTTGATTTGTTGATATGGTTATGGCAAACAGGTGAACGTTCCCAAGACCAAGAAGACTTATTGCAAGAGCAAGGAGTGCAGGAAGCATACCTTGCACAAGGTTACACAATATAAGAAGGGAAAGGATAGTCTTGCTGCACAGGGAAAGCGTAGGTACGATCGCAAGCAATCAGGATATGGAGGTCAGACCAAGCCCGTGTTTCACAAGAAGGTTAGTTAATTTTCTCACGTCCAGTCAAAATCTTACTTTCTCTATTTCCAAGGTTCTATTTAGATTAGAACTTTATTGAAACTCCTGAATCTCACAGGCAAAAACGACCAAGAAGATTGTGTTGAGGCTTCAGTGCCAAGGTTGCAAACACGTATCCCAGCACCCTATCAAGGTCAGAATGCAAAGTATTTTGTTCTTTTTTTCTTTTTTTTTCGTTTAAGACCTCTCTCAATTAAGTATCTTTGATCATTTTGCAAAAAATCTTTCAAACATATAGAACCGTTCTCATACTATCCAAGGCTGTTGGTTCAAACAGTGTTAATACGTCTTCTTTCCCGCAAAGAAAATACCCATTGCTACACTAGTGAAGGAAGTTCATACTTGATACCTGGTTTTAAATGCCTTTACCTTTGGGGTAGTATTGTTTTCTCCATTCCGGTACTTGGGTATAGTTTTGTAATGAGCATTGAATTGGTACATGGTGAGAAAATTGCGATATTTTGAAGTAATTGCTTACTATTTAAGACAAGATGCAAGTCCAAATGGGAAACCTAACTGTTAGATATTATGTGGTGTGGATATTGTGCGGTTTCCTTATCGTTATATGTCTTAATTGTCAAATGCAGAGATGCAAGCACTTCGAAATCGGTGGAGACAAGAAGGGGAAGGGAACTTCTCTTTTCTAGACCCTTTGATCGTTTTTTTATCTTTTGTCACAAGATTATTTGTTATTGGAGTTGTTGGAGAATTGCTTTGTTTTGGTTCAGCAATTAGATCTACATGTCGCAACGATACTTTTTAGCTGAAACTTTCTTGTCTTAATTATTGAATTCCCAAAATTTTGATGCTCTTTGATTGATTTATCTGAGTCTTCTCTTGTAAATTTGTTTGGCCGCTGAATCTGATTGGTCGGTGCCTCTCAAGTTAATTTGATATATTGTTGTTAGATTTGTGACAAACTTTGTATCTTCTAACTATCATTGATAACACACAGTTGAAGGGAAATTATCTTTTTAAATATTTAAGGATCAAATGTATATATTTTTTAAATTTTAAAATATAAATTTGGGGAGTGGAGAGATAAAAATTCCAATTTTGTAGAATAAAGTTAATATAATTATTCCAAAATGAATCGTAGGTATTTAGAGGAAATAAAGTCATGAAATCCTCCCCGGCCAACCTAAAATTGAATGTCCCATTAATTATGTTATGTTAACGAGCAAATACATTATAGTATGGCCAATTAGTGGTTCCTGGGAGTATAATTGAAATAAGCACATACTTTACTTACGGATTTAAAAGTGTGAACATATGACCTTTTTCAGTGGTCTATTTTATATATGTTTGCGATTAAATGTGGAAGATCAATGAGAATTAGAAAATAAGTGAGTAGTTCTATTGGATTACTTTTGGTGTTTACTTGTGTTATGGTCTCACATGAAGTAAATATTTAAACTTTTAACGATATAACACAATATGGTCGATGAATTGAGGGTGTTTAATCTCATTGTATTTAGCTATTACATACGTTACTCATTAAAGCTACTACCATACTTCTATAGCAGAAAACTACCAATTTTTTGACATTTTCTACTGTATCATTATTGTTTAACTTTTAAAGGTAGAGGTAAGAGTGATAACAAACTTTTAAAGGTAGAGGTAAGAGTGATAACAAGTCCCGACAAAACTTATAAATTTAAATAAAATAATTCAATTATTTTTACGAATTAAACTCGTTACAATTGATTCATTAATAACAAATTTATTACAATTATATACCAACTTTCATTATGGTGAGACAAACGTGATCTAAAATAAATCAAACAATACTCATTTTCAAATAAACCAATCATTCAATAATTAAATAAAGAAATAAAAAATAAAAGTAAAAGGTAATCTCATGTATCATTGTTGGGTCTAAAGGACAAATGGTTGCATGAATAAAAATATTCTCACAAACTTTTAGAAAAATGAAAAAATCGATATCTAACTCATAGAATTAAAATTGAAAAGGGCAATCAAAGATGACCGGAGGGAGACCTTCGGGTTGATGGCTCTCACACGGTAATCTGTTACTCGAGACATCATTAATTATTTCTGTATCTTGGTATGACGGTTGGACGAAATGTTTTGTTGCTAATTCATTATTAAAATATGTTGTATTTTCATAAATATCAAATGATATAGAATCAACAACTACACATAAAAAGTACTATCGAGATAGATTGTAAATTAAAATCATAAAAGTGATCAATAAATTGAACATTGAATAGTCGGATATAAAAATAACCAAACAAACGAATTAAAATGGTTTAATCCGAGTGTAGGATTATAAAAAAAAACAAATAAGATAAAAAAATTGTAAAGTTATACAATAATTTAAAATATCATAAAGGAATTAAAGAAATTAAAAATTGAATAATCCTAGGTACTTTAAAAAATTAGTTAAATCGAAACAAATATAGTAACAAATTGAGTGCAAAATTCAAAAATAGAGAAAAATTAGGTTGATTTAATCATGCATTTCGTTAGGTTGAAATCTCATAACCATTGAGAATTACATTATATTTTGTTAATTCAACTAATTCATCTCTTAATATGTTACATTTGAATTAGACAACTAGTATTCTGAATTACACCGTATTAAATCGCATGATACATGAATTAAATTGTAATCGATCAATCAAATATACAATAGTATCCGGAGAAAATGGAAATATTATAAAGACATGACATGTGTGTGGCGTACTCTTGCCAAAAAACTTATTAATTCATCAAAACACCCCTGGTTTTGTCATTCCCCCAAATATTTCATAATTAATCCATACATTGTGCTTTACCGAGCTTAAAACTCAGGGTGTGTTAGCCTAAGAATTTCGAAAGTAGAGGTAAGGGAGTATAGGGTTTTAAACTCCACTTATTGTTTGGTCCAAGAAATTTGTGAGTCCCACTACTAAAAGCGCATAAATTTTATATCTTATAAACTTTTCACTATGGGCCTAGAATTCACGAATCCCCATACTTTATAATTTCTTATTATTTGTCATTCCACTCTTTATTTGTTACATATGTTTGGAATTTTAGGTAAGTATTAAGTCAGGGGTTAGCTAGGAGGTTTAGGTAGCCTCTAATATGAAAATTGCGCTTCGGGTGTATACTTAGAAAGCCTAAGAATGTAATCTAAAATCTTAAGTTTGTGAAATATCTGTATATATATAATCATTGATTAGGTATTAAATTAGCTTAAATTTGTCTCGTCTTAATAATCTCGATATAGTTAAATTTAAAATTTTCCAAAAAGGTTTGTTTTTTGCTTTTTAGATTTTGAAATAGGTATTTGACTATAATTTTAATTTATTGTTTATATATATATATATATATATATATATATACACTTAATAGAAAAAAAGAGATAGTTGCAAATGTAGCATTTATATTCAAAATGATTAAGTATAGTATTTTAAAAAAATTGCAAATATGATAGTCTATCATATGTAGTAAATATTGGTCTATCATTGATAAACCATGAGAATCCATCGGCAATAGAAGTTTATCACCAGAGACTTTACTATATTTACAATTTTTTTAAAATACTGCTACATATTTAATAATTATTCTAAAATTTGTGGTATGATGATGGAAAAGCAACTAGAGGCATGTTGCAGCGGAAGATATAGATCATGTTTTACTCTATATGCATCTAAACGATTTATAAGCTAACATGCACATGCTATGCGATGGTCCTAAGCGAGAAGCCAAAAAGGTAAACGAAGAACTTACCTTTTATAGTTATGAGATTCTTCTTTGAATTTTTTTCCTTCTCTGTCTGAAAATCACGAACAAGGACAATCACCAAGCTGACCTACTATGCTCAGGACCAAGAACGGAGTTGTGGGACTCGGTTTTGTGAAGTGAAATATAGAGAAAGATGGGGAGCGTATCATTTAGGTGTTCTTTTCCAGAGAAAACATCATCATCTTCTCATTTGGTAATGAGAAGTTTTTATATGAAATTTACATGCAATTTGCATGTAAATTATTTCATATATAATCACACATCTAATCAAATCATTAACTCTTTAATTTAATGAAACTAGTGACTTCAAATTCATAATAATTTGCCACATTTTCCATTAATCGTTAATTAATAAAGTAATTAGTCAAAGGGACATTTTGGTCATTTGACCAATTAAGTCAAAAGTCAACTTTTTGACTTTTTACTAATTTTTCCGTCTTGACTAATTCTAACCTCCCGAGAATGAATATGCATTAATTTTTCTAAAATTCAAATCATATTTGAATATAAACCCGATCAAAGTTTTATTTCTCAAAGTTAAAAGTCAACTTGTTGACTTTTACAACTTTGACCGTTTCAAAACTTTTCAAGCTTTTAAATATGAATCTATATTCATATTTATTTAAATCATATTTAAACAAAAAGCTTAAAGTTTATTTCTACCGACTTATATCTTATATATTTGTTGGTTTCTCTCTTATCTTAATTCGAACAATTCGAGTTACTTCAACATTCTTGTTCTTAGTTGAATCCATATGAGTTAGTAGGGGAACCTAATAGACCTATAAATCATGGGCTCCAACGATCCGAGATTAACTAGCTAAACTCTTTTAGACCAAGCTTAATCAACATTCGTTAGAGTCATTCCACTAAAGACTCTTAGTTGCACTCCCTTACTATAGATATATTTATGTGCACCTGATATAACCATAATGGGTAAGTCAATCCTTCACAGGTTGTTCGTAATCTTGGCTGGGTCAAAATATCGTTTTACCCCCAAGGTTACATCTTGCTCCTTAAGACCCACTGATCCACTATTGAACAATTGGTTTAAGGTCCAACCTATAAACTAGAATCTTTCTCGGGACAATGAGAAGGTGGGGCCCCTTGTTCAAGACTTGGATTCAGTTCTTAAGGGAACAACCTATCTACTATCCCATAAGTGGTAGGAGTGAGTTCCATCTTGCACCTTATGTCCCTAGCTATCCACTCGGTCTTATCCCTAAAATGGAAGGCTTATTGGGCTAGCAATGATGAGCTGCCCTCACCTATGCAGATCTAAGAATACTACCGAATGAACAGAAGTTCATAGTTAGCTCAGGATTAAGATCAAGTTGCCTAGGTCATCATAAATGAAATAGTCAATTTATATTTACGGTGTTATAACAAAAAAGTGACTATTTGTGGTTCCAGTCTTATGCAAACTATTTACATAGGATGCCCCCATTCTCATGTCTCTACATGAACGATTCAGGATTACATCGTTTGTACTAACTACGGAGCGAGCCGCATCCATAGTGTTTATCCAGAATAAGGCGACCAACCTTATTCATACACTATAGACTACTTGGGCTATTAACTTGAACTTAATCCATGTTTATGTCTATACATAAAGTTCAAGTATATTTGGCAAACTCAGTAAAATAGCCTTGAGACCTTAGTTTATTGGTTTTAAGATTATAACATTCAATAATAAAATTTATTGAATCAAATAACAAAGGACGAGTTTTAGAACACAAATTCCAACAATATATTGTCTATAAATCAATAAACTAAGAAAGAAAACACGTGATTGGCCTTGCCACCCATTATAATTAGGGAAACTTACATAAATGTAACAAAACTGCAAACTACTTACGGCCCACGTAACAAAACTCATAAGATTAGCCATTTTTTAAATATTTCAAGTTTGCCCTTCCATCTTTCTATTCTTCCTCGCGATTCGTCTCCTTCGTTTTTCCCCTGCGATTTCGTCTTTCTTCTTTTCTATTTTTATTTTATGCGATTTCTTCCCATCATCTTTCTTATTTTTCAATTCTTTATTTATGTCATTTAATGTTTCAATCGTTTTTCTTCTTTTCCTCTTCGGTTTTTTTTGCTTCGATTTCTTTCTATCGTCTTTTTACTTTTCCTCTTTTTTTTTTCGCTATGATTTCTTTCCATCGTCTTTTTTTTTTACGCGTTTACATTTGGTAACCAAATATAAACAACTGTGTATAAAACTGTGTACAACAAAATAGCAAAATCTAAAAGATCGTGTATAAAGAATCTTAAAAAAAAAAAAAAAATTAATTGGAGTAGCCAAAGATAAACAGTAAACGATCGTGTAAAAAAATAAAAGATCGTGTATAATAAATCTTAAAAAAAATTATTTGGATTGAAGTAGACAAATGTAAACGATCGTGTACCAAAAGAATTAAAAAAATCGTGTATCAAATTTTAAAAAATCGGGGACCTAAAAAAATTTAAAAAATCGGGGACCCAAATCTAAACGATTGTGTAACAAAATTAACGATAGAATTGAAAAGATAAATTGTAGTCATATCTAAACGATCGCGTTGTAGTCATATCTAAACGATCGCGTATATATTGAACCATATTTAAACGATCGCGTATAAATTGCAAATGTATTACGCACGCGTTATTGATGGTGTGGTTGACGGGACATTTTTGGTATTTTACACGATGGGCCTCTAGACTTTTTTATATTTTTTTAAAAGACCCCTTATAACTATCCTAAAAACCCATTAAAAGATTCCATTATAAGTAAATATTTTATCAATATTTCTAATTTTTTACAATTTTCCAAAATACGAACATTAACTTTTTCATAAAATTTTAATAACATTTCCCATCATCTCTGACTAATATGAAGAGAATGTTATTGAAGAAGATATTCAATTCTTTTTTAAATAATATGTTACCAGCAGCAGATTTTCATGGACAACTACCTAGGCTGCAAAGACACTTTTCTTTTTAACAAAATAACTACCGGGAACTGATAAAAGTTGAGGACCAAACAACTATCAAAAACTGAGAATCAAGCCAAACGCTTGCTAAATGCTCGCTAAGCTAAATTACAACTAAGAATGAGTTTGACAAATGTTTATCCTATAAGATAGGCTAAATCATAAAATACTTATAAAGTTCACTCCATCTAAAAGTTATTTCCAAAGTTGTAATATTACTTGTCTTTTTACGAGTGCTTCAAAACCATTGTTGTTAGAGTATAGATTTATTAGAAAAGAAAGTTAATGCAGAAAAAAAAAATGAGACTTAGAAGGTGTATCGGTGTAATAATGTCTCAAACGAAAATTAGAGCATGAACCCAACAAAACTATTCTAAGCCACCACCACATAAGATTAGGTCCATAATTTTCATTCAAAATTCTAAAATATCTCCGCTTCAAGAATAATAATTATTCTTGAAACAATTATGAATGACCAAGTTACTTTTTCAACGCAAAAAATGAAAGATATTGTTGAAACAAAGTTAAAGTTTAGAAGCATTCGTTGTGGTTCTAGACTTCATATATCATCTTTCTCTCGTTTTGATATCACAAGCTTTGGAATTAGTTTATACACATCTTGACTAGTCTTACCATACAATTAAAACATGTCACTAAGAACGGTTGCCATTGATTTGAACTGATAAAAGAAGACCCTTTACTTGTTCTTTAACTGGTTCGTGCCTCTTGAGGCCATAAAGCACTCCCAGATACACTTCCCATTGGTTGAAGGCGCTAAAAAGAGAAGCTAAGTATAAAATAAATAACTTCTGATGAAATATATATACACACATTATGATACCATGATCACATCTTAAAAACAATACAGAGACTCTAACAATCTCCTTAATCAATAAGTACTACGAAAGGCTTGAAGATAAAAAAATGTCTTCCACGTCTAACAAATTTGGGGCCACTGGGAACCAAACTCATGTGTATGAACTAATTACTAATTCACTCAATAACCAAAAACGTATTACAAAACTACAGATAGAAATGAAAGTTAAGACATAGGACAACTGCATTATATAATGAATCAAGCATCAAACGATTAACACAGTGCAGAAGAAACATACAAATACTCCAAATATGATAAAAGCATAGACGATTTTACGGACGAATAGATTAATCCAAGTCAAAATCCAAAATAACCAAGTTTTGCGCCAGAACAGCAGTCTTTTCTTGGTAGCGTTGATGCACACATACGAGCATATCATAGCACAAAAAAGCCTTCATCAAAGTCGGCCAGTTTGAATCTCATTGCATAAAAGCATGTGTACCTGGACTGAGGTACAAAGTCTCCCAAGTCTGATACAGTCTATAAAATTGCGCCACGCTGTTGTAAGAATCTTACAAGAACCCTGTACTGTTTTCAATACACGAGTAAAGTTTACAGAATTCCACTTCTCGCATCCTATAGTGAACCCTATCTGCCCCTATCTGTATATCTTGGCAAAAATATGTAACTATAAATCACGATCCACCAGCCACATGTGATTGGCATGAACTAGAATAATCAGATATAATATGGATAGGGTAAAAACATCTGTTATACAAGCAAATCTTTTAAATTTATTAAACTTCAAACTTTTCTCTCTGAAGTGTTAATAAAAGCTGTCAATACCTATATCAATGCCGGGTACACAAAATAACAATACTGATCAAAATAGCCAAAGGGTCATTTAGCCAAAAAAAATAATTATTTCCATCGCACCCAAGGAAGATAAGATTAACTTTGGATAAATCTATCAAAACTCACTATGCAACTTGAAATGCCATGTTTTCACATCAGATTCTACCTCAAATTCCTAACTCTTATCTTTGCCTTCATTACCAACTGCATCGGTCACCAGGGCAATGGGCCTTTGATCAATCACCTCGTCAATTATGCCAAACTCCTTCGCCTCTTCTGGGGTCATAAAATAATCCCTGTCCATATACTTCTGAATAATATCTACTGACTGTGACGTATGCTTGGAATACAGCTCATTTAGGGCATCCCAAACCCTAACAATCTGTTTCGTGTGAATTGTCATATCCTTCGCTTGCCCACTGTATCCACCTGAAGGCTGGTGAATCATGATAGTTGCATTCGGAAGAGATCGTCTCTCACCCTTGGCACCAGCGGCTAGAAGAAGAGAAGCCATCGAGGCAGCCTGACCCAAACAGATGGTGTTGATGGGTGATCTTATATACTGCATAGTATCGTATATAGCAAGCCCTGTAAATACATGACAATTATTGGTGATTCTATCAAAGGAGAAAACTTAGAATCTTCTAAGCAGGAAAGGTTGGTACTTGGAACGTTATAAGCTTTGAATGTGAATGCAATTCAAAGCCAGTTAGGAGTAACAATCGGTGGAAATTAACATTATGGCCTAGGGGCAGGGATGTGCAGTTCCAGCATGAGATTAGCCAAATTTCATAATTAGCGATAACTTGAAATTCTTTTTGGTGCTTGGGTTGGAAGATTCGAACCTCCAATTTAAAGGGAAGGAGTACGGGTTTTCGCTGATGAAATCCTACTGTTTTCTTGTGAAAAAAATATCAAATTGGGAGCATGTAATACGAATTAGTAATACTACATGTGTGCATATGTTAACTACAAAACCCAAACCCCAAGAAATTAAACCTACAAATTACTCAGGGATGATCTCCCACCACTTTAATATCACGATAAATCAACCTTAACCTAATTCAATCATTGTTCAAGCTCTTGACAACATTCTCAAAGTAAGCAATGAAAGTCCAGAAACTGATATAAATTAAGACAATAAATAAAACAATAAAGTAGCTGAATTAGTAACATATGTCTTTCTAAAATACCAGCAGTGACGGCGCCACCGGGGGAGTTGAGGTACATGTTGATGGGCTTCGAGGGATTCTCAGACTCGAGGAAGAGAAGCTGAGCAACCACAACATGGGCAGTATCGTCAGAAATAGGGCCATTGATGCAAATAATGCGCTCCTTGAGAAGACGAGAGAAGATATCGTAGGCTCTTTCTCCTCTGGATGTGTGTTCAATGACCATTGGAACCAAGCTGTAAGCGCGACGAAAATCCCTCATCGCCGTTCTTCCGCTGGCAGAAGCTGTAGATTTTGCAGCAAGCAGCATTGAAGTGGAAGCTAAACTCCTCCAAATCATGGTGAACTTGTTGGATTTGTTGGGATTGAAATCGAGGGTTTATCAGCTTCAGATTCAATCTCCAGATTTTAGAGTTTCTTTCTTCTCTTTCTCTCCCGCACTCTCTTTTTCTCTGGAAGCAAAGTGAAATTTGGTTCTCTTTTTTTTTTTCTGAATTTATGGGCCGATATATTCCTTTTGGTTCATTGTAATGAGCCCATTAGGTTTTCTTCCTTTAATTGAAAATACCGATAAAGTTTGGGTTATGACAAAGTGAGAAATGTTATCTGAATTTTAGAAAAAATTAGGTTTGTATTCATCGGAATGAAGCTAGTGCAATCAATGAACAAGGGAGATGAGGGATAAAGTAGCCAATGTCAACACCCCTTGGCTAATGCCAAAATTAAATTTATATAATAAAGTTTAATTAAAATATATAAACTTTATATTATAATGTATCACGTTATACATTATATTTAATTTTCAAGGTAAATTTAAACATTTCAAATTACAACCAATATATATTAACTTCATTATCCTTTATAAGCTAGGAATGAGACCTAACAAACCTACATATCAGAAGCTACAACGATATAAGATTAATTAGCTAAACTCATTAACCACATTAATCAATATTCATTAACTGTGTGTACATTCCACTAGACTCACAACTGAACTCTTCTCCCTGTAAATATATTTATGTGTCCACGGATATAGACTAAAAATAGTAAGTTAGTCATTCACAAGTATTTGTAACACCACCTAGATCAAATTACCATTTTACCCCTTGAGTTGCTTATAATCTTTAAATATCGGTGCTCCTTTGATGAACAACATGTTTATGGTCCAACTACTAAACAAAAAACTCTCTCGTGCCATAAAGAGAGTAGGGCTCTTTGTTCCAAGTCCCAGAGACTACATTTAAGGCAATACTCGTCTGCTTACCCTAAAACCGGAAGGAGTGAATTTCATCTTATGTGATTATGTTTTCAATTTCCAACTTGGTTTTGTCCCCAAAATGATAAGCACGTTGAGTAGGCAAACTAGCCACTCTTGCCCATACAAATCAAATGACAATCTATCGCAAACATAAGTTCATAATACACTCAGAATTAAAACTAAGTTACCTAAGTCATCATAATGAAATAGAAACCTAACTAGTTCACGGAGTTACATCTAGTGGTTACTATTTTGTGATATGGTCTTATGCAAACTATTTGCATATGATACCCTCACTCACATGTCACCTACATGAACGCGTTGGATCATTGCATTTGTATCAAATACAAAGTGAGTCGTATCCATAATGTTACCATGATAACATATCCAACATTCTCTCTATATTATAGACCATTTAAGTTGTATCTTGAACATTGATTCATGTATGTCTCCACATACTGTTCAAGACTCATCAAACAAGTTAGAATGTCAATTTATTTGATTTAGATTATTAAGACAAAACTAATAATATAATTGATAACACTTTATTGAATTTATAATAATAACACTTTATTAATGACCGTCAACGGATTACATTTAATATCTACGAGTTTTAGGACATAAAACCCAACTTATCCTCCATCATTAATTTCTATATCATTCGGATGCATATGAATTAATAGTTTGGCATACTGTGTCTAACTTAATGTATTATCTCTCAACTAAATATCAATTAAAGATCATTCCAGACATTAGCTATACGTTTAAAGATATTGGGAATGAATATGCTATGAGTTATGCATAAATCAAAGTCCAACAAACAATTAACAGTTCCATGAAAAAATCACACATCCTAAGAACACAAATTAATTACTCGTAGTAACAACACTAATAAAGACCGCTTATAGTGAAAACTAAGACAAATTAATGGATAAATAAAGAAGGAAAGAGAATGCAAGCCAAGTTTGTGACTCTCGTCCTTTAATTTGGATAACAACTCCAATTATCTTATAAAATATCAACTCCTTTGAAAACACCAAATTGTCGTCACTACTCTGAACTCAATTTAGGAAAAGCTCTTTATGATACAGAAATGAGGCTCACAACCCTCGCTCTCTCTATTCTCTGTTGTACATAGTGTAAATGAATGGGGTGTAAAAAGGTGGATCTTGGAAGCTATTTTTAGGATGAATTTCTAGTTGCAAAACAGTATGGTAGCATTGCGACGTTAGTAAACCATTTTACCTAACATTGCTACCAAGTCACTTTTGTAACTTTGCCTGTTTTCATTGTTTTAGATTTGTTACAATGGTGCCCTACTAACCAGTCGCTTTTTGTACTTTTGCCTATTTTCATCGTTTTAGCACAATTTTGCAGTTTTGCTCAATTTCATCTCTTTTGTTCCCTAGTTGATAATTTAATCATAATTAGCTGATAAACACTAGCAAACACGTTAATTCTAATAAAATCAACTATAAATAAGAAGTAGATATAAGCACGTCTTAGGTGTTTATCAGCTATTAACCTTGCTAAACTTTTAAGGGGCGATTGGGACAAAAAATTGACTACTATAATTTTAAGTTATTGTAGTTTGATTATAGTAGTTTATGTTTGGGGTGTAAATTATTTTAGTTTGGTTTATAATAATATGTGTTTGAGGTGTAAATTATTTTAGTTTGAGAAAAAAAGTAGTAACACTATATAAAATAATAAAAAAACAAGGAATGTACCATAGTAAAAACGGTAGCAAATTGAGTTTTTAAAATAATGTTGTGGATACTTAATTAAAAAATACAAAATAATTTTTATTGTAACAAAGAAGAGGTTATTGCGGTTTTAAATAGTCAGGGACCAAATATGCTTCGAGAGTGGGTGGTTTAGAAATGTGAGTAGGAAAGTAAGGAGTTATAGACTCCCCTCATTGTTTCGTGAGAGGAGAAGGAGTTTGTGGGTCTTACTACTAAAAACCTCAATTCTATTACTTATCATCTCCTTATATTATGGATCCTACAAGTTCGTAACTTTCCATAAAGTCCCAAAGTAAATGGAAAATGAAGGTGATGAAGTGTACGTAATTGTAAAAAAAAATATATATTTTTTTAGTAATAGTACTAATAAAACTTTTGAAAGTTCATTGATAACTTGTAGAAATACAAGTTATTGCAGCATTTTATGTAAAATAATGAAGTTTTTTATCGCATAAGATTGGAAGAAAACACAAAGAAAAATAGAAGTATTGATCAACTTATGTATCTCAAACTGCAAAAGAACTTTATCCCTACTTTGTTACGTTGTACTTGTCTTATCCCAAGATTTTAGGTAAAAGAAGTATAGCATGATGATACAACGTCAGGCGAGAACGCGTGCAACCAACAAGGCGAGAAGCACAAGAAGCTAAACATTCTAAAGTATTAGCAGATAGATTTGGTTAGCGCGAATGTTAGAAAATGGACAAAAGGATGTCTGCACATGCTGATGCAGCTTTATCAGAGCATTAATGAGGTGTGGAATGTCTTGTCAACCTCACTCTCCGCTTATAAATGAGGGCATATACTTCATACTTAGGTGTGCAAAATTTGGAATTCGAAGAGCAAGCTTAAACCTTCCTTATTTCTTCATCCTTTATGTCTTTAAGTTATAGGCAAGAGCTTAGAACAAGAGAGACAGATTTCCCTTACTATTTTTCCTCATCACAAAAAGCAAAAATCAGAGCCAAATAATATGAGAAAATCATATTTTAAGGCTTAACTCATTTCTTTGTAATCCATTTTGTAATTTTTATGTATTAAGTTGGTAAGATTGACTCTATGACTGAGAGCCCTAAAGTTTTTGTTATAATAATGATGCATTTCTTCTACCATTCTCCAATTTATCTTTTACTTTTCACTTTTGATGCATTTAATTAGTTTATGAACAATGTAAGGTGCTATTAATATTAAAGAATTTGGGTATATGTTTTGTAAGTTATGTTAAGCTAAACATGGACATCAAAGTTTTGTATATCCAAGAGAAAAGACAATTGCATTTACTGTAATCATCTGACAAGCAATAACTTGTATTTAACTAGGCGGACAACTAAGAGATTGTAGCAATGTAATCTCATCGATGAATTAATCTTTTGTATAAGTTACATAAATGTTAATGTGTGCGGCGAAAGCATAAAAAGAATGCTTGACTTAAATTATGATGAATTGCTTATAATGCCTATAGTCGGATTAGATGCAAATCATAACTTAACTTTAAGGGATCGTTTGGAAGAGTTGGGTTATGAGGGGTTAGGGTTATGATAAACCAAGTGTTATGATAAGATGTGTTTAGGATAAGAGTAATTAAAGTAGTGTTATGATAAGATGTGTTGGGGGAAAAGATTATAGAGAAAGTGTTATGATAAGATCTGTCTGGATGAAGAATTATGTGGGTAAAGTTAAGATAATATGTGTTTAGGAGAAGAGCTATATAGGTAGTGTTATGAAATTTAGATATATATATAAATTCATATTATGAATCTCATACACAAATTTTGTATATTTAATTTACTAAATTGTCATATTTTTTGTAAAACAATTTACCTTCATTTTTTTAAATTGACGTTCATTTTCAACATTTTTTAAGTAATTACGTGTGAATAATTTTTTTAAAATTCATATTCTAAATCCAATATACAAATTTTGTATATTTAATTTACTGAATCGTCCTAGTTTTCATAAAAACAATTTGCCTTAATTTCTTTAACTACGAGACTTATTTTCAACCTTTTTTAAGTAGTTACGTGCGAATATATTTTTTTTTTTTAAATTCATATGTTAAATCTAATACACAAATTTTGTATATTTAATTGTTCAATCGTTCTAGTTTTTTTTTAAAAACAATTTGCCTTAATTTATTTAACTACGACATTCATTTTTAACATTTTTTAAGTTTACATTACGTTTCAATTAATTATGTTTTATGAATGTGACTTGCAACCCATAAACATGTAAATACATACAAATAACAATTGGAAATACAAGGTACCGAAAAGAATGAGGTTGAGATTGATATCAACATTTAATTACATTCAATCAACTCTATGTTCGAATTCGTATCAATATATTTGTGAAATTAAATTTTTGATATCAATCTCATATAGGATTGAAGGTAATTAAATTAGAAATTTAATTGTATAATCACAGTAAATTACCTAATTCAAGAATAAATGAAGAAATTGAAATTTTAATAATGTAATCGTACCAAATTCATAACTTAAAAACAAGTTGTGTTTTTTAAATAAAAATATTAAAATTAACAAAACTTGAAAGTATAAAAATTATAAATAAGTAAAAAAAATTTATTAAGGAAGAGTTGCTGAAAGAAAACTAGGATTATGATAACCTTTCACTCAAATAAGGGTTGAGTTACATAACCCAACCATCCCCTTTATGACCCTAACTTCCCCCAAACATGCCCTAAGTATTTGGGTCCCAGGAGGTGAGCAAGTATGGTGAAGACATCGAGAGGACGCTCGACTTAATTCTGAAGTTAACAGATGCTTTGTATCGCCTCAAATTATAAATGCACAATACATTGTGATTAAATAGTTAAATATTATTTCATGCTACGCTTGTTACATGAGTTCACACCGCATTACACCCATCATCGTGATCATCTTGCACCTTAGTGTATATAATTAGGACAAACATATTGTGCATGTCCATACTGTATAGAGTATACCACATAGGTTTAGTTGCGCAATATATTCGATATGAACACCAATTCTCGAGTTTTACACTAGACTCGCCAGGAAACCCCTCTTCATTTACAAATTCAATAGGAACAAAAATTCCATTAGTTCGACCTTTGACTCGCCAGGAAACCTCTCTTTGATGGCAGACAAAGAAATTGGGTTCAACCGTTGAAAGTAGCCTAATTTGGTCACAATGCTAAGATAAATTCACCGACCAGGAGAAGTCAGTTCGAGGTTAATGGTAGTAGGCATTATGTATTGTCGTCGCCTTGTTGATCGCCCTTATGTAGGGAACGATCCTCAAGTTCACAGATTTGCAAAGGAATGGGAATAGATGACTGACATCGTTCGAGTGTTCCTAAAAAGGCTTCGAGGCAGATGGAGAAGAGGGCAGATTAAAAGCGATGCTCCCTTGAGTTTCGAGCGGATGATCAAGTCTTCAATCAATAGGGCAACAATGACGTACGGTTATCTGTCGATCGAAAACATGAAGAAGATAGTGAAGTAAAAGAAATCATTGCAGATAGAGTAAGGAAAGGTAGAAGACCCACGATGGAGATACATAAATTCCTAGTGAAGTAGAAGAACCTCCCCGTGGAGGTAACATGCTGAGAACGTGTCAAACATCTTGAAGCGTGAAACAACAGATTTAAGAGTTCCAACTTCGCCGGTTGACAGGGATGTCAACCATTTAGGTGAGGGAGAATGTCACGTGCATACTTGTCCAATGCGTTGTTTGCCTATGGCCGTATTTTCGAATACCCCTAAATCGCTTTGTCTTTATATCTTGTAAGTAGTTTAGTCTATTGTTTTTATTTTCGGGTTGCCAAGTTAGAGTGTGAAATTTTAACATTTTCATATGCAAGTCTGCCAATGCCAAAAATGCTAAAATGTACTATAGGAGAGGCATAGTAGTTGAACCCTTGACCAAGCCTTGTCGCACTATTTGCAAGCTTAATTTTCTTTGCAATTGATAGTTTTCAATGATTTCCTTTTTCTCTCATGTTTTATAAAAGAATTTTCTAAAAAACGTGAATGGAGGTTACATCATATTGCGAGTTTGTCTGCGACTTTTGTATTTTATACTACTGACTTGTTGACGGAGAATAACAAGTGCTGCACAATCTTATTTGAAAGGCTACGATTGTGACAAGTGGTATCAGCAATAGAGAGGAAAACTTGTATTATATGTATATCATTAGAAATCAGCAACACATAGATAAAACATACATCTTTTATTGTATCATCCTATTCTAATTGTTTGTTATGTCACTCACTTAGAACCTAACATGATACATCTACGAATGACTATTGCACGAACAAGCAACCATACACTTTTGCAACGAGCTATAGTGCCGATTTATGATGTTAAACACTCCCTAATCACTACATACACAAAGTGAAAAAATGTATTTTTGAACTTTTCAAAAAATTAAGTTTTTTTCTTTTAAAATAAATTCAAGCAATTAATCCAAAAACAAAGTTGACGAATAAAACTATTAATTATTTTTTTAAAAATTGAATTGATTTGACATTTTTGGGAAAAAATGTATAAAATCCGGGTCGGGTCAAATAGACCCATATACCCTGATTTAGGCGGAGCCTTGAGAGACAACCCTATGAACCAACATTGATATCTCTCTCCGCTCAACGTTTCTGGCTTTCCCTTTTTGTCTCTCGCTTTCCCTCTCCCTCTCCAAAATCTCTCTCCATCTCTCTCCATCTCTCTCCATCTCTCTCTCTACTGTACTTCACTTTCTTCTATAATCACCGCCATCTCCGGCACCGGCTCCGACAACCAATCCCATATCCCAATTCTCGAATCCTTCAGCAAATCTTCCTCTCGATAATCTCCACTCCACCGCCTCGCCTTCACAAATCCCTTCTCTTCCTCAACTCTATCACACTAATAAATTTCCGCCGCTAAACCCCCCCCTTCTGCCCCCGATGCTATAGTCCTACCACCGCCGGGGCCATCCACCGCCGGCGAGGGTTCCATCGTCTCCGCGTTTTCCAGGGGATACTTCTCGGCTTGTGTGGATTTCGGAAATTTTTGGGTCTGGGTTTTGCCCGCCCGAGGTCGTCGATTTTGATTTTTGTTTTGTTTTGTTTTGTTTTAGGGTTTTATTATTTTTTTTAAAAATTTTTGTTCATATAAACGACCATGGCTCCGGGTCGGAAACGCGGAGCAAATAAAGCCAAGGCTAATAGGAAGCTCAGTTTGGGAGATCTTGTCCTTGCCAAGGTTAAGGGTTTTCCTGCTTGGCCAGCCAAGGTACAATCTTCGATGTCTTGTTTTTTCTCCTTTTCTTTTTCTTTTTAATATGCTTGTTGCGATTATGCGTATGTGGTGTATTGCACTTTGGGAAATGTGTTTTGCTTTCTCAGGAAGTAGTATTTTCATGAGTGTTTAGATGATGCTGTGATTAATTTTGTTATTTTTGTTCCTGTTTGTTTCGCCTTACTTCTCTTCTTCTTTCAGCCTACTGGAATTATTTTTCAGTGGTGTACTATTTGCGTTTTGTTGTTGCTCATGCGATGTCTGGCTGTTTTAGAACTTTTCGAGCTTGATCTTATTGTTTATTTTCACTAGTTCTTCGACCCATATTAGTCAGATTGTATTTTTGTGTTACAACTTCAAGGTTTTTGTCTACCTTTTGGCAGACGGTTATGAAATTCTTTGTTCAATCTCATGTCAAAATATATGTTGTTTTTGGTATACAGTCCTGAAGTAGGATCAGGGCATAACCGTGCGTTCTCTCTCTTGGGCCAATAAGTTTTCTTTAAGTAGGAGGAATGGAAGTTGGAAATAGAGGCAGAAGAAAAATTATAACCATAGCCAAATAAAGAAGCCACCAAAACGTAATCTAAAATAAGAGGCTCTAGTTGCTTCGTTAAAATATTGGAGATTACTAGAAGGTTTAATGACTTAGTCTAAAGAAAAGCGTTAATTATCCTATGTTCTTGACATTATTTTATTGAGTGTGGAGGTAAGGAAGCATTTTTTGGGGGGTAGAAAGCTGATTGTTACGTTATTTTTGCAAAAAGAGAAGTTAACTGTGTGGCTAGATTTTGGAGTATCAATTCATCTGAGCAAGGATAACTACTTAGCCTTTTGGAGTTATAAGGTATGATGGTGTTATGTTTACAGATTAGCAGGCCTGAGGACTGGGAGAGATCTCCTGACCCGAAGAAATGTTTTGTCCATTTCTTTGGAACGCTAGAAATGTAAGTATTTCTTTCTTAGTTTTTTTTTTGTTTTAATTTGAGCTTGACATGTGTATATGCTTCTCTCCCTTTATTTCATGTAGAAAAACTTAGTTTATGCATATAGCATTTGATTGCTGTCTAGACTGCATAAATGAGATCATTAGCCTGGAAAGGTGTTTGAGACTGGGTAGAGGGTACATAATGCTCATTGTAGTCGTCATAGAATTTTTTTTCCTATATGCATTGTCTGACAATTGGCCTAGGGTTGCTTATATTTATTTATTCGCTTCTTTAAATTTTTTAGTTGCAAAAACTGTAACTTTGTCAAAGTTTCCGAGAGTCCAATTACTGCTCTTGAGTCAATAACTTTACCTATTGGTTACTGACATTCCTTTTTTTACGTGCATAGTTTGGATGGTTAAGGTTTGTTGTCAAATACACTCTTCTAACTGTACAAAGGTTTAAAATACTGTCTGCAACATTCTTTGTTACTGATGGCTAAATTTTACTTAGAGTAACATGTACTTTTTCCATATTCTTTTCAAATGTTGACACTTGAGATTTTTAATCGGTCATATCTTCAATTTTTTTCTTTCACTCACTCATCGTCTTTTTCTGATATTCATTCTTTGTAGGTTTTTCATCTTTATCTACACCTGTGTGCTATATATAGTACTCTATATACTTGTTGTGTCTTTCTTTCATCTTCTTATTCATTTGATATGAAATCAAACATACCTTTACACTCTTTAATGATATCTTTATTCGTGTATTGAAATTCACAGAGCTTTTGTAGCCCCTGGTGATATTCAGGCCTTCACTATTGTGGAAAAAAATAAATTATCAGCTCGTTGCCAAGGTAAAACAACTCAATTTGCTCAAGCTGTGAGGGAAATATGTTCAGCTTTTGATGAAAAACAAAATGAGAAAACTAGTGGTATGAGAGTTGATATGGAAAGATTGGAAACTGAAAGTGGTGCTCCCTGCAATGATGAGGTTATGGACAATGAGTTAGACGTTGACTTGAAGGATGAAGAAGTGGGTCCTGCAGAATCAAATGACGATGCTGTAAATGAAGGCATAGGTGACTATAGCTCTAGACTTGGGCGTTGCTCACAAAAAAGAGTTGAAAGCAATGCTGAAGACATCAAGCCTTCTGTAGAACCCCATCAGTCTGATGATTCATCTTCAGGAATTTCTTCTGAGCAGAAAGACAATATATTAGATGTGGCACCAAAGAATGAAGCAATGACATCTGAATCGGATAAAAATATTACTCAAACAGAAAAGCCTTCGGAACTTCAGAATACACCTACAGCTAACGGTCAAAATGTCAAAAAGGAAGGGGCTAGTTCGAAGAAGAAACAAGAGACTGCTGCTAAACACCAGAAGAGCAAAGGCTCTACTGTTACAACAGCATCTAAGAGCGAAGTTCCTGATAATCGTCCCAATCTTCCAGAATCTGTTGTGGATTCAAATTCAAAGGGTGGAAAGAAAGGCAAATTTACTTCTGATGGAGGTACGAGGGAACATGGTCCTAGAACTCTTAAACCAAATTCTGAGTCTGGTCATGGGAAGAAGACTAAAGACCTGCCAAGGGATAAAAAACAGTTTAAGGGTAAAGATGATGTGGCAGATACGAAGCGGAGTCCTAAGGAACAAGGACAGGGCAAAAGCAAAGCTACTGCTGGAAAGATGCCTCTGGTTGGACAAGGAAAATCTGATTTGGTATCAAGTGAAAGTTTGCGTCCTGCCAAAAAGTTGAAAAGAGGAGACATAGGGGAGAGTAAGGGATCACTCAGTAACATAAAGGTGGCCTCTTCTCCTAAACCTGTTGTGGCTGATGAAAAAGTGGTTAGAAAATCTGAGTTCAAAAAGTTAACGCCCGGTCTTAAATCAGAGAACCTTTTGAAGTCTAGTCATCATTCAGATTCTGTTAATTCTGCGGCTGGTGATGAAACTGTGTTGCCATTGACAAAGCGACATCGTCGAGCTCTCGAAGCTATGTCTGATACCACCACTGCCGTTCACAATGCTAAAAATGAAAAGAGTTCATTTTCACAGAGGTATGATGCTTCATGTTCTAGTAGTGATAGACTATTGGCAAATCATTCGAATAGAAAAAGGAGGGCAGTTTGCATTTTTGACGATGACGATGAAGATCCTAAGACTCCTGTTCATGGATCTTCACGGAATATTAATTTGACTTCTAATGATCCAGATGTTAGTAAGAATAACGATGATCATAATCAAAGTCCTCTTACTTCTCCCTTGATTGTTAATGGAACTAACGGATCAGAGCATGACCATTCTAAGGAATCAACTAGCCAGGTGCAGAGGTTGTCTTCATCTCCTCAAGAACCCCAAACTGAAGAATTCCAGCAAGAAAAACAGGTGGCTGTTGATGCCTTTGAAAGTCCTTCAAAATCAGGGTCTGAGCAGCTGCTACCTAAGGAGGGAAAACCAAAATTGATTTCCCCAAAAAAGTCTCCTTCATTAGCTAATAATAGCACTACAGCTTTGGAAAGGAAAAAGTCTCCTTTGTTAACCAATAGCGCCACTGCCTTGGAACAAATGAAGACTGTGAAACCTCCAATCAAAGCCTCCAATACTGGTGTCCAGAAACAATCCCAGGGGGGTTCTGCTAAGTCCATGGTTTTGACTTCAAGTTCCAGCTCTTCTCAGAAGTCATCTGTCCTCCAAAAAATTAGGACACATTCTTCTGGAGAGAAGTCTAAAACTACGCCGAAATCACGAGCCAATGACTCTACAACTATGATGGGAAGTTCTATGGATCATGATGATCTTCATGGTGAAAGGTATTAATGTTTGCCATTTAATTATCTTCTTTCTTCTTCCTCTTATTCTTTCCTTAAATAGAGTCCAAGCTTAACTATTTTTTTTATAATTAAAAAATAGAAGCTTAGCCAGTGAATTTAAGGTCACGGAATCTGCAATGTCCATGAAGCATCTAATTGCAGCTGCTCAAGCTAAAAGAAGGGAGGCTCATTCACACAATGTCCTTGGGTTTTTTAGTTCTGGTATTTTGTCCTCTGATGTCCATGGTAGTCCTAGTCCTACTCCAGTCCAGCCGCATTTATCTAGTACCACCCATTTGATGCTGGCAGACTTGAAGGGATCTTTTCATCAAAAAGACGTGGCTTCTCCATCAACTCTAGGACATCAATTAGCGTCACAAAATCACACTGATGTTGAAGAAATAGAGGAGAAAAGAGTTAATTCAGTACACAGATCTGTTGGAGATTCATTGAGTGGTGGCACTGAGGCAGCTGTTGCACGAGATGCTTTTGAAGGAATGATAGAGACTTTATCTAGAACTAAAGAAAGCATAGGACGTGCAACTCGGTTGGCTATTGATTGTGCCAGATATGGAATTGCCAACGAGGTAGGCTCTTCACTCCGATGCCTGTGAAATCTTCTTCTTTTCCCTTTTTGTGTATTCATATCCTATTTTGACATGTTATAAAATAGTGGAGCTATAAATTAACGGAAGTTGCTTGCTTGCACCATTCTCTGGTCTAGATTTGTAGTTGTGCTGTGAAAGGGTGCAATCTGGTGTGTGTATGAGTGTGTTCCCTTCTTCTTCTTGAGTCTGTCTGATGATGCATGAAGTTATTTTTGCAGTTTCCCTGTATTAATTAGGCTATGGGTATGATCCTATGGATCGAGGGCTAAATTTAACTAAGAATATCTGGTTTATGTTGCAATGGATTTGGGTTTTGAAATGACTTCGTTCATTATTTGCGAATAAATTCCCATTGGAAGAATCTCTGGTTGTGTTTTATTGTCTAACTGCTTATCTATCTGTAGGTGGTTGAACTCCTTATCCGGAAGTTGGAGACTGAACCTAGTTTCCATCGCAAAGTGGATCTCTTCTTTCTTGTCGATTCTATAACACAATGCTCGCACACTCAAAGAGGTAGATGCACTTAATATTGATTATGAAAGGGTCCTTATCTGGGAATACTAAACACATCACTTCTATGTTTTTGGAATGAAATGGGGCTTTTCCTTTCTTCTTCTTTAACTCTTTATGAAAGAAAATTTCTTTGATGAATGGAGCATTCAAAGGCAGCTTCCATTGGATTACCAAAAGAATTATTTCTTCTTATGATAATATTAGGTATTGCTGGAGCTTCTTACATTCCTACAGTTCAAGCAGCATTGCCTCGCCTTCTTGGGGCTGCTGCACCACCAGGTGCTGGAGCTCGTGAAAATCGTCGTCAGTGTCACAAGGTGCTTATTTTTACTTCTGTCCTTATAGGCTTAAGAATCATTTCAATTTTTTTGAATATGTTCCCTGTGGAACTCTCTTCAGGTTCTTCGTCTCTGGCTTGAGAGGAAAATTCTACCCGAATCTGTTCTTCGACGTTACATGGATGAAATAGGAGTATCAAATGAGGATTCATCTATTGGTTTCAACCTCAGACGTCCATCTCGTGCTGAGAGAGCAATAGATGATCCAATCAGAGAAATGGAAGGCATGCTTGTTGATGAGTATGGAAGGTCTGGATGTCATTTCACTCTCAGCTTTTCAACCTTATATTTTATTTTTATTTAATTTGTTATACCTTATTTCCAAACATATTATTTCATCCTTTCCTTTTCTTCTTTGAAAAGAAAACAAGGAACTAATATGTTCCCGAACATCAAGTCATCTAGTTTTGTGTTATATTGGGTATGGAATTTGGTAATAGTTAACGTAGGAACAAAAAGTTAATAGTATATCCTCTGATTGGTTTCCAGGCTTGTATTTTTGAATAATCATGTTTGTAAGCTGAAGAGATTCGTGCCTTCATTGTGAAGTTTTGTCGGTAGGGTTTCACTTGGCCAGAATTTTCTTTGAAATTTTAAGGCTTTTGTTTTCTCTTTTCTAACGAATTACTTTATTTGAAAATTTTATGCCAAAAAAGAGGATGGAAATCCTCTATCCGAGCCAAGGAAGTTGAGAGTACCGTCCATTTAGCACAAAGAGAACATGAAGCAAGTTATGAAAAGATTTGGGTAATTTGCATGTTAGGCTTCAAGGTTCCTGCTATAAAGATATCCAGCACACTAACGCAACACAGAACGGTATAACAGCCACACACAATTCAATTATAAGAGGAGAAGAGATATAGATATATATTCAATATGGATAATCAAACCACATAAAAGAGTTCCAGAATAGTTATCAGCCAAATAAGAGAGTTGCTCTCTCCCCAATGAACAACAACGTTCATTCAAAATACTACTAAAATATTTAGATGATCAACCCTAGCACAAAACACCTAAATATATACCCTCCTTCTACTGCCACGTATTGCTAGGACCACTGGTCATCCTAACAACCATGTTATCTAGGTTGAAATACCATTTTTACCCCTCCTTTGGTAAACTTGGGTGATTGGAGGCAGCATTGCACCATGATAAAGCTATGAACAGGCCTTACTACTCTCTTATCCTATTAGAGAGGTTTTGGGGGGGGGGGGGGGGGGGGGGGGGGCTTCCTCCTTTTCGTTATTTCACACCACGGATTAAAACAAAAGTTAAAAATCAATAAGCTCCAGAGGACTGGAAACATCTCTATTCTACGGAAAAAATCTTGTTGCTTTCTACAACATAAAAATCTTAATGTAAAATATAGATAGAATGATTTCGCAGCCAGACATTAATTTTACCTAAGAGGTTTCCATCTTTGAAAGGCCCTTAAGGTTGCAGTGACTAAAAAAGAGGATTTTTTTTCCTTAAAAAACCGTCTCTATGGAATTCCACTAGAAATGACGGAATACACAAGTTCTCCCTTTGGTTCTCTTTTAAAGAATTTGCCTTCAAGCCAAATATTCTCAACTCGCTAGTGCCAACCTCTGGATGTTGCCAACATGTATTGATAAGCTTGTAAAACTAACCCTCTGTGGCTACAACACCTGGTTTGCAATTAGTTGCATCATCGTCATTGATGTTGCCAATTTTTCTTTAATCGATGTATGTCTTAAGATGTTCTCATTCATTATTTGGATAGGTTGGTCTAGTATGCATATGTTTATCCTAATTTTGTTAGTTTACATGGCAGAAGAGTTTCTCTAATTTGTTTCTTGTGATTTGTTCTTTCATAATTTTATGCTGTATTTTTGTAAAATTCATACATCATTGA
Source organism: Cucumis melo (assembly GCF_025177605.1). Classification (NCBI taxonomy): domain Eukaryota; kingdom Viridiplantae; phylum Streptophyta; class Magnoliopsida; order Cucurbitales; family Cucurbitaceae; genus Cucumis; species Cucumis melo. The sequence goes on along the minus strand of NC_066860.1, from coordinate 24,463,833 downwards.
ATTTATTTCTTATCCTATTTTTTTAACGCTATAATGTCCTATGGGATTGAGTATTGGTGTACCATTCTGTCTTGAGTGGATTATGTTGAAATGGGATCAGGTGAACTTCTTCTAGAAAGTCTTTTGGTGATCTTCGTTGGCCATTTGGGGTAGGGTGGACATAAAATTTCCCTTGCTGTTTGTGCAAATTTTGTTTGTTGATATTTTGTTTCTTGTAAAAACAAAAACAAAATTAAATGGAAATATGCTCTTGTGATATTCCTTTTGTTTCTATTTTTATCAACCTTTTTGTGACTCTTTCTGTAATTGTATCAGTAATGCAACATTCGAACTGCCTGGGTTTTTATCTTCACACGTATTTGAGGATGAGGACGAGGATCTTCCTACCACTCCAGGTAAAGAAGCCACTGATGCTACTTTGACCGAACTAAGACATGGTGTTGGAGATGCAGAAGCATCTGCAGTTACTCCGGGTGACAGGCGCCATCGGATCTTAGAGGATGTGGATGGAGAGCTTGAAATGGAAGATGTTTCTGGCCATCCGAAGGATGAAAAATTGTTGGATGGGGACGTTTCTTTTGAAATAGATGCTCAGCATCGGTCTTCAGATAGGGCAACAGAACTTGCATCAAATACTTCTTCAGATTTTCATCCTCTGCCAGAAGGTTCTCCACCATTGCCTCTTGATTCTCCTCCTCCACCCCCACCTCTACCCTCTTCACCACCCCCACCTCCACCTCCACCTCCATCCTCTCCATCGCCACCGCCACTACCACCTCCACCACTTCCGTCATTGCCACCACCTCCTCCTCTACCATCTGCATGCCCTCCACCACCACCTCCACCATCATTAATTTCCCAACCGCCCGTACCCAGTCAACCTCCATTGCCAAACCAGCAGATATTACCACTTCAATCTTCACAGCCGCCTTCAGGACAGCTACCTTATCAAGCTGCAATGCCCCATGAATACTGCAACATAGCTAGTGTAAGAAATCAATATACTTCTTGAAATCTTATTTTATTGGTATAGTAGTACTTAGTGTGTATCTCATCCACAGGGAAATCAGCATGTGCAAATGGTGACTGGAAATGCTTCTCATGGAAGTCACGTGGATGCTTCTGCTAAAAGTGAAATGTATGGCCAGCAGGCACCTTCTTTTGTCCCAGCTGCTGTCTGCAATTCTATAGATCCTTCTGGATTTAATTCTTCGAGGCAATCAGAGTATGGGCATAATGATATTTATTTGAATACACCTGTTTCTCAACCAAACCAGCAATATCAGCAAGGCAACCCCAACTTTGTTCAAAGACAGATGCTTTCTGGCCCACCTCAAAACCCACCAACTCATTTCTCTTATGCTAAGCCTCCGGTTCAACAGCATCCTCCTCATCCATACCATCATTCATATTCTTCGCCATCCCTTATGGATGGCCGGAGGCCATTTTTAGGTGATGAACAGTGGAGAATGCCTTCAAGTGAATTCAAAACTGAAAATCGTCAAGGTGTATGGATGAATGGGGGGAGAAATCCATCACATCCAGGTCCACCATTCAGCCAGGAAGGTATTAAAATGTAAATATTTCATTGTCTATCTTGGTGTCATATTCTCATTGCTTTAATCTTGTCTAAATATTTATTGATGATTGGAGAAGTTAGGTAAATGAGGATGTTTGGTTGGCTTTGACAAATGTCTTTTGGTGTGTTTTTTTTACTATGTTCTGAGGGATCCAAATACACAGCAACTGCTGGTGACAAAACAAAGATTATGAAATAAATTGGAGGCTTGAACCCATTAAGTTTGCAAATCTCCTTAAGTGTCCCTAGACATTCACCTAATGGTGAATGATGGACGAACATGATCCCTAGTGTACATGGGACTGATCTCTCATGATGTAGGAAGAATTAGGAAAAGTAATGGTTACTCTTGGCCCTTGAGTAATTCCATGGTTAATCCTTTTCAGTTTCTTATCTTGATTGTAGTTCCAATATGCTTTTGTTTCTCTCTCTCTCTCTCTCTCTCTCTCTCTCTCTTTCTATAAGAAATATCTTTCAAAGGAGTTACAGTAGATTTCTCCAATTGGTTACAAGAGAAGTGAGATTAAATGCAATAAAAAAAGTACATTTACACCAAGTCATGGCTAAGTAGATAGTAAGTTCCCATATTGTGTCGTTTGACCTTCCTTTTCCTTTGAAAATATGGATATTTCTTTCTTTCCAGATAGTCCATAGGAAAGCACGGATGAGATGAGACCATATGATTCTTTTGTTTTTGTTGAAAGGGTGTCTCATGTTTGTGTATGTGAGAATGCTTTGAATGTCATATGGGAGAGGTGTTGACCAGCCAAAGGAGATGGTGATTTCCTTCCATAATCGTTTAGCGATATGGTGCAAAGGAAGAGGTTGCTTGGGGTCTTATAATCTGGGAAGCAAATGTGGCAGCAATGGGGCAAGAGGGCTATGTGTGGATGGCACCTTCGGATTTTATCATTTGTGATGATAACTTTGTGTCCTATTTCCCACAAGAAGAATTTGATTATTTTTTGGGTAGAAGTCGGTCTAAATTGCATTGAAAAGGGAAGAGTTTGTTTCCTCACCCTTTGTGTCCAAATCCATGGTTAATGATTTGGAGGAGAGGAGAAGATCCCATTTTTGTCGAGGTTCCAAGTCCATTTGTCTCTATAAGTAGTAGGATTGATAGTGGATTGGAGATTCATATAAGTCAACCAATATTCAAATTCTTCCTTTTTCAAGTTTCTCCTCTAAGATGTTCCATCCATGATTATCTTCCCAAAATTGCTCACAGTAGCCAATTGTTTTTGGTCGGTCAAGTTGTACAAGTGAGGAAAGAGGGTAGAGAGAGGGACATTACCAATCCAATGATCATTCCAGAAGGTGTTATTTCCATTTCCTACTTTGATTGTGACTCTATCCTTTACGAGGTCAAGGTGTTGGAGGATGGATCTCCATGGTCCTTCGATTGTATTGGTGAAAGATGTGCTAGGCCAATGGGAAGGTTTGGCTATCATGATTTGTTTCCAAAGAGTATTTTCTTCATGGTGGTATGGTCAAGGTGTTGAAGGATGGACCTCCATGGTCCTTTGATTATATCTTATTTTGAGCTCGATATATTGAAGTGATGGGACTGAAGGATGCTATATGTCATGAGCATGCTTGTCCAAGGCGTTGTTTGCCTATGACCACGTCCCCAACATCCCCAAGCCACCTCGTCTTTATGTTTTGCACTTAGTTTAGTCTATTGCGTTCACTTTTATGTCATCGACCTAGAGTGTGACGTTTCGCACTTTTCATATGCAAGCCTATCAAAGCTAAAAAGTTTAAAATGTACTATAGGGGAGACCCATTAGTTGAATCCCTAACCAAGCCTTGTTGTACTCTTTGCAGTTAAACTTTCTTTCCAATTGACAATCTTCAATGCCTTCTTTAATGATTTTTCGATGATTTTCTCTCTCTCACGTTTTATAAAACAAATTTCTCAAGAACGTGAAGGGAGGCTACATCATATTGCGAGTCTGTCTGCATTCGGATTTTACACGTTTGACTTGTTGACTGAGCAGAATAAGTGCCGCACAATTCGCATTCCCATATTTGAAAGATTGTGATTGTGACACTATATAGGATTAGGTTCCAACCATACTTCGTGCATTTCCTGCCAATGCAGCAGCAATTGTCTGCTGGGAGCTAGCAATGAAAGTTCTTGATATCCCTGAGATTGGCATGACTTATTTTGGTTCACTTTCAAATTTCATCAGCAATTGTCTGCTGGGAGCTAGCAATGAAAGTTCTTGATATCCCTGAGATTAGCATGACTTATTTTGATTCATCCTTCTACTTCTAAATTTCATGTCATTTTGAAACCCTGCTATTGTTTCAAAAGAGGTTTATTGATTGTAGTCTCATAGTACCCACTTGGGAGTGAGGTTTGATAACCTTATCCCATTTGATGTTGTGAGTTCCATCTTTCCACAGAAAAGACGTGTAAAATTTTTCAATTTGAAATCACCTTAGATGGCACTTTGTGAAGTGATAGGTAATATGTGGGGAGGCTAGATAAGGTGGCTTGGAGGATGGTAAGACTCCACCCTTGGAGATGGAGTGGTTCATCGAGTGTAATCTCTTCTCAATTTTCTCAATAATTGGATTGCGAAAGGAAATAGTACGTGGTCTGTCAAACAGGAGGAGGCCTAGATATGAACCTGGCCAAAGACCAACTTTGCAGCCATAGGTTGTAGCAATTGATCTAATATCTGCCTCAGTCATATTGATACCCATTAACTCGTATTTTTGGTGATTATTGTTTAATCCTGAAGCACCCTCGAAGATTATAACAAGGTATTGGTATTAAAGACTTTGATTTGATTTTGGGAGAGTTCTCTCCTTTTATCGTTTGAGGCTACACCCTCTCAGTTGAGATACCCATCCCATCCCCCCTAAAGCAAGGTGGAAGAAGACAGTATTATGATGTAGCCAAAAAAACGCTCCCTCCATCTGTCTGATCATTATTGCATTTCTAAAAAGAACACAGGCCTTTTGCTGATTGTTGTAACACAGATCAGCACGAGTAGGATTTTGGTTTCCAATGAAGTCTTATAGGGAGCTCGACTGTTGGTTGCGGCTTGTCAGCAATGTGTATTCAGTTCAACTAGGGGAAGGGCATGATAAAGTTGTTTGGTCCTTTGACCCATGGAGTCCCCTGCCATGTTTATTTTATTTTTTTAATTATTATTGTTATCTTTTTTATAAGAAACAAAACTTTCATTATCACAAAGAACAAAGGGTGGGGAGATGAGGTATCCCCACACACCAAATTACAAAAAAGAGGCCCAACTAGTATAAATTTGGGTTAGGCTTTAATTAAAGAAAAGAAGTGGACCACCTAGAAGCAAAAAGCAGAATCGAACTCCAAAAAAGTCATTATTAGTTTCTTGATCACGAAAGATTCTGAGTTTTTTTTCAAGCCAAAACTATCAAAGGAGGTGAAAATCCCATTGGGCCAAAGGATTTTTGTCAAAGCATTTAACTGAGGTCCAATGCTCAGGATTTTTTTGATCTCATGAATACCTTTACTAAGTTTGATCCCCTGCAGTCAGCTTGGTTTGGATGTTTGGTCTCTAGAAAAAAATTCAGAAGAAATTGCGTGATTGTGTTATATCCCTCCATGTGAAGTGTTTGCACAATGTCTCTAGATTATCTCTTCCTCACTGTCCTTTTGGTGTTCAAGGATTGGGGTTTTTATTTAGGATGAATTTGGATTATCAGTCTATCTGCCCCGAAATGTGGAAAAGTGGCTTTGAAGGTCTCATAGGATGGGTCAAGTGGCAGCTAAAAAATATGGCTAAAATGTTGTGGAATTATGCAGCGAGGTACTACTTTGTGCTTGGAAGGAACAGAATCAAAAGGTTTTCCTGAAAATCTGGCTTCTTCTGAAATTTTATGTTGTTCAAGTTGTCTAGTCTGTCTTGGAGGTGTTATAGTTGCAAGGAATACTATGGTAAATACAGTTTTTCTATGATCCTTTGCAATGTGGAGAGGCTTGTTATGCTGCGCCCATTTGTTATATCTTGGTTTCATTTTAAAAATAAAATAAGCACATAGCAATTCGGCATTAACTCAAACCTCCAATCCAGTAGAAATCTCTAATTTTTTGCTCAAGAACTTTTCAGTGGCTGGGGTTAGGAAAAGAAAAAAGTAGGTTGAGACCCAAAAATGTAAATTGGCCTTTTTGTTTCCTAGGCTTACTTGATCTGAGGCATACTGTTTCAATTTTTATTGTGGTCACAGAAGGCAATTTTCTTTAATTAATGTTCTACTGAAATGGGCCTGTTTATTGATTTTGAGCATCTTAGAACAGATCAAATGTAAAGATTTTGTTTGATATTTACATTTCCTCACGTACCAGTATCCACTATTCTGATGCTATATAATTCGTCTTTGTAGCCTATTTTCAACCACCTTTTGAACGACCACCAAATAATATTGGTTTTCAGCGTCCTGCCTCCAATAGTATTCCTTCTGGAGCTCCAATTTCTGGTGACTTTTCCATTGTGCTATATTGTTCCTAAGTTTAGTTTTATGAAGAACTTCTGTAAATTTATGGAGCATTTCCCCAATTTTTTAGAGGAAAATCTCTTATCACATTTTTTCAGGTCATGGCATTCCTCAAATGTTGCCGTCTAGACAAGACATTTCAACTCTTAATTGTTGGCGGCCTACATAAGAGGTGTTATTTCTTTCCAATGTAAGTTTTTTCTTGCATCACTGTAATGTTTGACACATTCTCTTCTGATTCTCTGCTGAAAACCTTCTTGCTTCATCTGAATACTTCCATCATGTTCTCTCAGTGCTGAATATGGAATTGGAATACAAAATTGATTTGTACTGTAAAGAAAGATCAGCTTTGTGCATAAATTCTGTACAACTTGAAGGCGCTGTCAACACTTTTGGAGGCTCTCGGCTGAACTCTGTAAATAGTAGTTATCCTGACAAACTTGATCCAGGAACATTTGCTCCCAAGTGTAGGCCCATGTTTCTGACCTGGTTAGTGTTATCTAGTCTTAATTCTTGTAATTAGTTTTACATAACTAGCTTGGGGTGGCATTTGTTCTAACATTAGGAAGTTTCTCGTAGCATTTCAGGTAGATAGTTCCAAATTCAGATGCTTATGATTACTTTAATTAATAGCATTTTCATGATCAGAATGAATTCACGCATTCTTCAATTCCAGAAGTTTTTCCATGTGGTGGAAGTGAAACACGTCCTATTTGAAAAAAAGTTGCTAACTAAGCTAGGGAGAGAAACCCTCTACCTGTAGACAATTGAATAAGAAACAAAGTTCTCTTTTTTTCCCCTCTTTTCTTTTGAAGGAAGAACGAAATTGTTAAATAACCGAAAAGAATCGAACAAAGCTGTAAACTAACTAACTACATCGGGATAATATCCCCAAGACTATTGAGTATTTGAGAGTTATGGATCTTGTAGGCACTAGTCAGGAAGGGGTATCTTTAAGAATTGAGAGGACCTATAATCACGTGTGGAATGTGGATTGGGATTTCTTGGATAAGATCCTTGCAGAGAAGGGTTTTAGGTTCAATTGGAGATCGTGGTTTTTAGAGTTGCATATGCCTGGATAGTTAAATGCTCCACTCTCATCAATAGTAAATCTAGGGGACGGATTTGTTCTTCAAGTCGTCTTCTCTCCTTCTCTTAAATATGAAAAATCATAAAAATTAAAATCTCATATTCCTAATATTGTATTATTCATATGAAAATCTGAAATACACACATCTTTAATTGAAACATAATATGAAAGAGTATAGGTCGAAGAAAAAGAGGGTATTCTGCTTAAACTTGAGTTTGAGAAAGTGTATGATCATGTGGATTGGGATTTTTGGCCAAAGTGATGATGAAAAAAGGTTTTGGCTATAAATGGAAAATGTGGATGTGGAAATGTGAAGTACTCGATTCTCATCAATGGATCCCCTAAAGGGTCGATACAAGCTCCTAGTGGTTTAAGACAAGGGGATCCTTTCCCCTTTTTCTGTTCTTATTCATGGTCTTAAGCCAGCTTATAAGTAATGGGGTTGAAGGAAACATTGTTGAACCCTTCAGGATTTGCAGAAATGAAGTTACCCTATCACATCTGCAATTTTCGGATGATACTCTGTTGTTCTGTTTCGGGAAAGAAGAGTCCTTTCTCATTCTTAATTATATGGTTGTTTTCTTTGAGGAGATGTCTAGCTTGAAAATCAATAGAAGCAAATGCACCATCTTGTACATTAATTCATATGTTATTAAGCTTCAGAGATGGATGGAGGTGTTTGATTGTGAGGTTGGTTCCTTCCCTTTGCTATCTTGGGATCCCTTTGAGGGACAATCCAAGGGCTGCGTCTTTTTGGGATCTCGTTTGTGAGAAAATTCGTAAGAGATTGCTGGGTTGGAAGAAAGGGTTTTTCTTAAAGGCAGGGAGATTAACTCTGATTAGATCTGTTATGAGTGGAATTCTGGTGTATTATATGTCGCTCTTAAGGATCCCAAGTTCGGTTTGTAAAAGTATGGAGAAGTACACGAGAGATTTTCTTTGGGAGGGGGTTGATGAAGGTCAGGGTTCCCATTTGGTGAGTTGGGAGTTGGTGGGGCGTCCTATGTACCAAGGGGGTTAGAGATTGGTAATCTTAGAATATGCAATAGATCGTCGTTGGCTAAGTGGCTTTGGCGCTTTTCTTTTGAATCAGATTCTTTATGGCATAGGTGAGCAAGCATGGCACCCATCCCTTTTACTGCACGTCGAAAGGGGTTAAAGGCAGGCACACATCGGAATCCCTAGAAGGATATTTCCTTTGAGCTTCCCACTTTCTCTCTGTTTACTTGTTGCTTTGTGGGGGACGGTAAGGTTAAGTATTTTTGGGAGGATCATTGGGTGAGGGAGAAATCCCTTTGTTCTTTATTTTCTCTTCTTTATCGTTTATCCTCGTTTAAAAACTGCATGGTTTTGGATTGCCTGATAAGCTTGGGTTCCGTCGTAATTTGACCAATAGGGAAACGACGGATGTGGCCTCTCTTCTTTCTTTTCTTGAAGGGTGTATATTTATGGAGGGGAGATAGGATGCTCATATCTGAATCCTAATCCAAGTAGGGGTTTCACGTGTAAATCCTTGTTTAGTCTTTTGTTAGACCCTTTCCCTCTTCTGTGTCGGTATTTGATGTGGTATGGAAGGCTGAGGTTTTTTCAAGAAAGTTGGGTTCTTTATTTGGTTGTTAGGAAGAGGGCTTTGCTTGTCAACCCTTTTTGTTGCATGCTTTGTCGGAAGGCGGAGGAAGATCTTGATCATCTCTTTTGGGACCGTCATTATGCGCAGGCAGTGTGGAGCTCTTTCCTGCAGGTGTTAGGTGTTAGTTTTGCTGGCTCTAGGAGTGTTAGAGCGAAGATCGAGGAATTCCTTCTCCATCTGTCTTTCTAAGCTAAAGGGGGCTTTCTTTGGTTGGCCGGGGTGCGTGCTATTATTTGGAACATTTGAAGGGAGATAAACAATTGGGTTTTTATGGTTAGTGAGAGGGAGCGTAGCGAGATTTGGTCTTTGGCTAGATTTCATGTTCCCTTTGAAGCTTTTTTGTAACTATTCTACAGGTAATATGCTTTACTTAGTTGGTCCCCTTATGCTAGTTTGGGTGTTTTGATGGGCTGGTGTTGTTTTTATGCCATGTCTTCTTTTGTTCTATTTCTCAATAAGGTGGCCTTGTCTCATCTCCTATTTTCCGATGAAAGGATGTTTGTTTAAGAAAGGAGGAATTGTTTCTTCATTTGAATAGAGTTTTGGGTCGAGGATTTAAGGCTAGGCTGCGTTTCGGATTGCGTTTGCAATCCTAGAAAGTGATTTTTGTAAAATCTTAACCATTTTTAATGTTTGGCAAATCAAATTATTAATTAACCTGACAGAATCAACTTTTAAATTCTAACCAATGTGTAAAAGCTGAAAAGTAATAGCTTTTAGATTAAGCTTTTCTATAAATCTGTTAATGTTTTTAGCCATTTAAATTAATGCATTATAATAGTATTCTTCCGTATTAATATATTTTCACATATATTTTCAAAGTTCAGTCGACTGAATTTTTTTTACAACAAATTATTTTTTTAAGCTTTTATAGAATAATTTAGATAAATTCAAATCATAAAAAAATATAAAATTATAATTTACAACAAATTATAAATAGATTTTCAATTGTTTTTTTTTTAAATTAATCATCAATGTGAAAATGACAAAAGATTAATACTTTATTTCATACAATTAAATTACATCAATTTAATATTAACCTATTTGACACCGTAATTTGTTTTTCTAATTCAAAATTAAAATTTACTAATCACTATTCTGCTTCCTTTCAGAGCTGATTCTCAAAAGCGAACCTAACAACAATTCAACTCCATAATTAATGCAAAGATCCGATTATAATTTTTTTTTGCTATAGAATGGGCAAAGCCTCCAATCGAAGAAGTTACAAAAAACTTGTCTTAAAGGAAAGATTATAGCTACAGTGATGAAAGAGTGGAGAATATTTACTCCCAGAAACAACCAAAAGAACTGTAGCATCAAGTTGGGTAGATTGGGGCCACCTTGGTGGGATTTAGCTTTGCCACCTTTGTTTTTCTAGTAAAAGAAACATTTTAGTGATACATGAAATCCAGGGAAAACCCCAAACACCTAAAGATGAATGAACAGGTATTTAATTCTGCACCAAGAAAAAGCAGTAGACAGATTCAACTCCATAAAACTATTAGAGAAGGAAGAGGAATCACAAAAAATGCCTTCTGTTTCTTTCTCTCCACGAACTTCTACCAAATTGTCTTCTTTGTACCACCAAAATGGTGACCCACGAATATAAAATAAACAACGGAAAATAAAGGACCATCCAAAAGCCAAGAGAACAATGCTCCAAAAGTTCGCTAAACCACTTGGTTAAATGAGAGGAAGCCTCAAAAGCTTCGACTGATGGAGGCCTCTGCATAGGTAATCTACAAAACAGAAACTTGGCATTGTTATTTGAATGGAATTGGAGGTTTCTAAAAGTTGAAATAGTAAAAAGCATACATGGATCAGATCCTCACCTTTGGCATACCTAAGGGAAGCCTAAGATGTCCGTGGATCAGCCTATCAAATGAATGTCTTTTGGTTGAAATTTGGCTTGCTTGCTACTTTCAAACTAGGAAATAGAGACGACATATTCTTTTGGCTTGATTTAAGGTGCCTGATCATTCATTCAAGGACAGTTATCCGTTCTTTACCGCATTGCTGCACTAAGAGCAGTATTAGTAGTACTGGGACCCGAATATTTATTCATGGAGCCTTTTGTTCCAGAGGCCTCTAAAGGAAGATGAACTCGGAGAATTCCAACTATTGGGCTGTCTTGAGGGCAAAAAACCTTCCAGGCACCAGACTCAAGGCTTTGATCACTGGACTCTTCTGGTAAATTTACAGTTAAATCCTTGTCAAAGCACTTAATTTCCTCTCTCCCGTTAGAGCTTTCTCAATCCATTTGGAAGACAAAAGGCCGAGGAGAATTAGCATTCTGGTTTGGATGTTAATATTTGGGTCACTTAACTGTTCCTGCTATGGGATCTTACAAGATAAACTCCAATCTCATTACCTATCCTCTCCATTTGTCGTTTATGTTTAACAAGTAGTGATGGCCTACAACATGTATTCTCTGATTGCTCTTATTTCAACAATTGTTGGAGGGAGTTATTTTCATTTTTCAATATGAACTTGGTTTTTGGACAGAACATAAGCTGCAACATTTCCGACATTCTGACTGGGCCAACTTTGACTCGTAAAGCGTGAATCCTTTGGGGCAATGCTGTTAAAGCCTTGATCTCGGAAATTTGGTTTGAGCGTAACCAAAGAGTCTGCCACACTAAGCTAAAAGGTCTGAAAGCTATGCTAAAATCCAAACTCAAAAGAATCAGCTCTCGACTGAAATTACTATGCTAGACAACTTGGAAGAAAAAAATAATTTTTTACCTACACACAGATTTCAAAGAAGGGAGTTAACGACCCAACTTCAATCACTGTATTGTGGGCAGAAATGCAAGACGATTTGGTTAGAGGAAGAAGACCTTAGTACGCGTTTCTTTCACTGTATTGTGGCTAAAAGGAAAAGAATGTTCCCATTCAGGAAATAATCTCATCAGCTGGTGTTAGTCTCTTAACTGAAGAGGGCATTGTCGAAGAATTCTACAAAAAAAAAATTCTACATCAAAAGGTCTAACCTTTCTGCCTGTTCAAATTTGTCTTGGCCCACTCTATCTGATCTACAATCACGCTCCTTGGAGAGGAGCCAATGACGTTACCGATGAATGGTCAAGGAAATGTAAAAAGGGAATATTCGTCAAGCTAGACACTGAAAAAGCATTTGATACCGTTGTCTGAGGTTTCCTTAACTCCATCCTCTAAGCTAGAGGCTTTGGACGTAAATGGAGATGCTGGATTCAGGGTTGTCCATTATCGGCAAACTCCTCCATTATAAGGCCAGGCAAGGGGGAAAGTACAAGCCGCCAGTGGAATCAGGCAGGACGACAATAGATGGAAAATCCAATCTTGGTAATGGAAAATCCATCACTTTATGGTACGATAGATGGTTAAATAATTTAATTATAAATGTTAATGGTGTATGATACTCAATAAATTATTGCCTTCTAAAACTAAAAAAAAAAAAAAAAAGCCCAACAACCTATAAAAGACCAAAATTAAAAGGCCCAACAAACGATTACAAGATCACAGATTTACAATTTCATCCAGGTATGCTGAGCCGAAAGTTTCTGACACATTACTTCGATGGACTCTTACCCTTCTATTTTACCATGAATCTGTTTATGTCTATAATGCTGGCTTTTTAATTCCTGGAACGTATTTGAGATACCTATCATCTTATTTAGTTGTACTCTTCTAAATTGTAGCATGAGCTTTTGGATTTTCTTCGTGGGAAATGGGAAATGGGAAATTTATGGCACTTTGTAGCTGATATTGAAAAGAAAAAAGCTTTTTCTAAGTCAAGCTTTAAGGACGACCCTGCCCTTTTGAAAAAAAAAATGATGTAGGAAATAGGATATTGTGGTCAAATCCTTAATTAAATTTATTAGGATTGGGATTGGGTTCTTCTATCATTTAGGATTAAGATTAGTTTGCTTTCGCTATAAATAAAGTACTTGTCTTCTTGCATTCTCAACTTTTGATATTTAGTAAAATTTTCTTATCTTGGTATACACCAAAAATAACCAGTCAACCATTGTTGAATTGTAATCTTATTAAGTTCAGTAGATTGGAGACTTTGGTGGGGTGTTAGTTTGGAGCCTTTCTTGTCCACCTACATAGCCCCCTAGAGGTGTGCAACAGTGGATCAGAGTCAGCTTTCCAACCAAACCGCCACTAAACTGACCATGGTCAATTTAGTAAATGTTCAAATTGATCTCAATCGTCGAAGAGTACAGACCTATGGTTTGATCAATATGTTTTTGTCGGTTTAATTTTGAACTTTTTTAATAAAAAAATTGGTTCGACTATCCCTAAACCGGTGCCGACCGAGCCCCTCCTCATCTTTGACCAACTTCTTTTGGTTCAATCATCTTGGTTTTTCTATCCTCGAGAGTCTCTTTATCTTCTGAGGTATTCTTTAATTTTGGGACCATGTTATAGGCAAGTTTTAAGAGATGCTCACTCTCGAGGGAAAGATTTTTTCTCCAAAAGTGGGAGATGAGAAAGGATTGAACCTTGGGAGATGGAAGCGGTGGTGTTTTAACCCCTTGTATGCTCGTTCTTTTGAATGGACTATTGGTTAGGTTAGTCACTTCTAGAAAACTTCATCTTTTTTAGTGTTGCGGAGTTGTGGGATACTTACTTTTGGGAGGATGTGTGATCGGGAGATAAGCCCCTATATTTTATGTTCCCCTGGTTATATTAGTTGTTCTCTTAGAGGAATTTTTCACTGGCTTCTCCCTCTATGGTCTTATGATTTTTGTTGACCAATAGAAAAATAACTAATGTGTTAGGTTCCGTAAAACCCAACAAGAGCACAAGAACAAAAGCAATATGTAGAAGCAAACCCTGTGTTTAAAACAGTATATTGTAATAAAAATTCCCAAGTTCACAAATAACACAAACCAAGCCACTGTATTCTGATAACAAAAGGAAATCGAAATAACCAAAAGATAGGATCAGCACTCTAATACATTCGAGAGAGCTAAAAATCCTCTTCTAACCTTTAGCCTCAACTAAATTCTTCAGACCCCCGCGCAGGACCACAAACCTCAACTAAAACCCTGAGTTGGTCCCCACCATAGTATAACATCTTTTTGTCGTTCTTGTGACTGTTTTGGTAGCCATCTGTCTTTGCTTGGGGCTCTGTCCTTTGGTGTTTGGTACAGTCCTCATCATTGGATGTTTTTTTCTTCAGTTGTGTGTAGTAGAGTCTACAAAGGTTAAGTTCTTCGTGCAGTAGGTCATGCATGAAGGAATTAACACTTTGAATCGGATCATAGGTAGTTAGTCAACCTTGGTTGGGCTGCTTTGTTGTATTCTTTGTAAGACTGGGGTATTCTCTGCTGTTGGGATTTTGCCGGTTCTGTTCAGGCATTTGACTTCTTGCTTTGTTGGCTTAAGGGTTTTAGAGAGATATTTAAGAAGCTTTTTTTGTCCACCCCTTTTCGTGAAGGAAAAAATTGTATATTAGTTTGTGGGTCTTTGGGGGAAGAAGAATGAAAGAACCTTTGTGGTCGAGAGAAATCAACTTTTTCTTGATGGAAGGTTGGTTTTGTCTGGTTATTCATGAGAGAGAAGGTTCACACATGACAAGAAAACTGAGATAAGTACTTCTATTTCTTTGTAAACCCCAGGTCCCAACATCCATAGAAAATGTTGTAATTCCAGACTTTTTTCAGAATTCTCATCTTATGTTGGGAGAGCCCCCTCTTTATGTTACATATATATAAAATACTAAAATAATACCAATTCCAGCCCCCTCTAGATCCAGGTTCAAACCCCACTTTTTACATTTTTTCTCAAACCTCCTGTCAATAAAATTTCTGGACCCATCACTCTGCTGGGAACACCCATGACAAATGAACATTATGTTTATTTATTTAAGTTATGGACGTTAAGAACGTGAGATATGAGGGATATCAGATATGACAAACACTAAAAGGGGGTCCTTCCATTGCTCTGGTCTTTTTCACTTACAAAAATGCTTTTGCCAATGCTATATGGTAGGGGTGTACAGAGAGAATATTAAACCAAAACCTTACTTGAACAAAATCTGTTCTGTTGGCTGTACAACTGTGTACTTGAGTTCTAAGAAAATGACTAGAAAACCGTATCAACCAATTCTTTATTTGACCATCTCATATGATCTTCTTGCCACTTTTTCCACGTCCACCAACTCTATTATCCTCTCCAATCTTCTCCACGAGTACACTATTACTTTCTGTGACCGATCTGATGATTATTGTGCAAAGAAAGTTGTACTAGTTTTTCATTTTTTATTCTTTTATCTTTTGGAATAAATAAGATTAGTTATTGGTACCCCATCCCACAAAAAAAAAAAAAGGTAAAAACAGTTCACATCATGTCACTTTTGGAGTTATGTTCATAATATGTAATGCTATGAATGAATAAGTGCTTGTTCACTTACGTCTGTATGGAAATTGTGTGATTAGTATAATGACAGGGGTGGCCATTATGTTTGTGACAGGTTTTGATAGAGTATTAAGATAGAGAAAGATGAACAATTTTTGAGATTCTCGACTTTGTTTACTTTTAAGCCGGGAAAAGAGAAGAGAGTCGCATTATATCCATGGAGATAGCCTCGCAGCTGCAAAGTTGAGATTGACTATATTTAACATGGAATTATTGTGCCAAACACACGTGGCTGATCCCTTATTATGCAGACTCCCATTGTAAAGGTAGTCCCCAGATAACTCAAAGGAAAAAAAAAAACCAACTTTTCAGATTTTATGTAATACCAATACTTTCATTACATTGTACATCATCATATCATTCCCTTTTCTCACCCTTACATCTTAAAGTATTTTCTTTCTTAAATAATCTCTTTTATCTTTTAAAATCATGCGTGAGTCCCAAAATACATCAATTAGGAGCTTCATTTCCCCATTTAAAAACTCATCATTTTTTGCAACTGATAGATTTACTATAGTATGCAGTATGATGATGTGAGTGGTTCTGCTTTAAAAGAAACTTTGGCTGTATGCATTTTGGTTTTGGGGGAGAAATCATTTATTATTTGGCGCAGTTTAATGAACTCTCTAAAACAGCGATGTGGTGTATTGGACTTTGGTAATCAATCAATCAATCATGCGTGATGTTGCCCTTTGCTTGCCTGCACAATTCAATTAATTTCCTACATTCATAAAAGAGGTACCTTATTTACTTCAATGTGTTCTAATTGGAGAATACTTTTTATTATTTTATTTATTTATTTGGTTAGAAGTGGCACTGTAAAAATTTATCCATTGTTTCATGGTAAAAGTTATTTTCAAGTTCTTTTTTCTTGGAAAATCACAATAATTTTTAGATTATTGAAATTGGAAAGAAGTTAATAAGATTAGTGAAATGAAGAGTTTAATATGGTTAGAATAATCATTACGAGGTCACAGTGAAAAGTAATATATATAATTGAGATCTAAGGTAATGTTTATATTAATCTGCCACAATGGTAACAAATATTAACTAATATACATTAAACTGAACAACATCACGCTGTAGGAAAAAAAAATGTTTTTTCCTTCCGAAGTTTCTTTCAAACGAATTGACACCCATATTGACTAATATACATTTCCTACAAAACAAGAGGCGTGAGCACGTGATGGCACATTCTCTTCCATCAATTCACTGTTGTATTGTGTTCTCAAAACAATCTCTCTATCTGCGAGTAACCAATAATTCGAAACGGGAAAGTGGATATGTTATTTGACTCTTAAATTTCTTCTATAGTTGTATTCTTTCTTCAAACTATGAAAGACTGGCACATATTAAATTATGGACCAAAAGTTGGTAGAAAATTTATCCCTTTTTTTTTTCCTTTTTCCTTTTTTAAGTTCAGAATAGAAGAGCTAATCAAGTGCAGCTTTGTTTCTGCGACCCGTCAACGGTTTTGGCAAGCCATCGAAAATTGGTCTCGAAGCAGTTGAAATTGCTTGAGACCAGATTGATGATGTGATGCCGTTTTCTTGATCCGGTAAACTTGATGTACTTGACGACTTCCTGAATGCAGCAAACCCATCGGCAGCTGCGAACGAATCCCCCAGACCTATTGGAATTGGAATCAATCCACCTTCATTGTCACTTGCCAAATTAGTTCTACTAGAAGTTTTGGGTCTTTGAGCCAGTAGACCTTTTCCACCAGATGATGAGAAGCCGTTACTACCACCACTGCTGTTTTCATCTCTCAAGAGCAATTCGGGCGAATTGGAAAAGTCAGCTACTGATTTCTGGCGCCTTCTTATCAATTTATCACTCAATTTGGAATCTCCGTCCCCGGCTTCTATAGATTGCAGATCGCTCACCTCTCCTTTTTCACCCAGACATCCATTCACTAAACTTTTGGATTTTTTATGGTGGTGGGTTAGCAAGTCCAAATGGTGTGAGGTCCCAGAAACGGGCACGTCTTCTAAATAATGAGAGGCTCCTTTCCTGTACAATGCCATCTCCAGACCGACGGTTCTGTTCTTCTGATCAGATGGTTTAAGTCCATAGTAACCTTGTAAAGAGCTCATGGCTGGGGACACCCTTTGATGGGAAGACTTCAATTTGAGAGACTGGAAAGATTCAAAGAATTCCGATGAAAGACGGCTTGGAGTCGTTTCAGAGCTGCTCTGTCTGCACAAGGATTCTCTTATCAACATACAAATTATGATCTCTCATTTCTTATTCAATTGTAGCGAACATAATGTGATTTTATACATCGGAGATGAATTTCAGGAAGTTTACACATGGAAATAAAAAATTATTACCAATTTCTTTTGCAAATCAGATCAACAATGGTGAACCAGTTTTAAACTGAGTATTTTGTATGCTTTTAAATCGTTCAACATGAAGTAAGTTAACAGTAAATTTTGTATAAACCAAGCACCTGAGAATGATATATGCCATCAATATATAGCATTTCAACGTACAAATCGTCAACGAGTCAACTCACGTCATTATCATGCAATAATATGTGAGAACAATATGATAGATATTAAAATAGCAAACACATACCCTGGCGTGTTTAGACCTTCTAATAGACAAGGAGATGGAGGATGCCTTCCAGGAAGAGGAATCTGAAGAGATTTAAGAGCAAACATTTGAAAGTCTGTAACTAGCCCATTCATCTTCTTTATATCTGCAACCTGGCAAATCACCATAAACGACAATTACGGATTTCCCCTAAAAAAGACTAAGAGACTCATTTTATTGCAAAAATTACATTCGACAGAGTAATAATTGTGTTCTATGCGTACAATGTACAACCAGATGGCAATGTTGTTATTTGATAAGAAATGAAAATTTCATTGAGATATCTAATATAGCAGATAGTATCGCTGCTAGATGAGAGAAATTATCTGACGCTAGTTGAGAGAAATTGTCTAACTTTGAAGTGAAATTTTCTACTGTATGGCTACCACAAGCAAACTCTACAATACATGAAAGTGATCATAGGCCTTGTAACTTGTGGGAAAATATCAAATTATACTCTAGACTTGAAACTGTATCAAGTAAACCCAGAACTAATGCCAATGTAATCCGCAAGCATATGGATTTACACCCTCCACAAAATTTCATGTGAAAAATCTAGTTTGAAACATGTAACTATTTTAAACTCCTAATTTGTTAAATCAATTGCACATTAGTAGACTTCTTCAAATGACGGATTAACAAAATGGTCCATTAGAATTGACGCATGGACTGTTTTCCAAAGCCAACTTTTATCCAAATGAAATATATTCATATAATTGCCCCAAAGTTGGAGGTATAAATTTATATTTAACCCTAATTTTGATTTCATAAATGTTTGCCCCCAACAAAATCTACGCTTCCACCCCTTCTTAACTCTAGTTGATACTTTGAAAAGGCCATATTAAGTGGGAGAATAGGAAAGAAAAAAAACTGATGAACATCTGTACATGGTTGATGGTCCATGCTAGTCTAATGATCATCTGAGGAGGGGGGAAATCTGGTTCATTCAATTTTCAATATAAAGCCGACATAAGCCTCTTTTGGTCATGGCAGAAAATTCAAGGTATGGATGAGTTGTCATCGATCTGATACCTTTAGAAATCATGCCAGGCCAAAGAGAAGAAAGTACCTTTGTCGGTATGAATCATAAAATCATTATATAAAAAAAATTTAAAATAGATGGAAAAAGGAACATCTGACACGCCAATATAACAATATAAAGCAAAAACAACTTGAAATCAATCATTGTTTTCCTATCATAACGGCGACTGAAAGAAATTAAAGAGCATTCAGCCTAATGCAAATAAAAAAGTTCTCTTTATACAATAAACTCATTAAAAATTCTGAAATGTAGTTTACCTCAACTCCATACTTGATTGCAACTCCAGCAAGAGTATCAAATTTAGAAACCGGATGCACGATGCAATTCGAAGAAGAAGATGAAACCTGCGACGTCTTCCCAGAGCTTCTTCCATCAGGAGTATTTTCTCCATAGACATCCACTAGATCTAACGAATGATATCCATTGCTCTCACAACTATAATCACAATTCCCATTTCCATTCATCCGCCCCCTTTCCATCTGCGCCGCTCAAATCCACCATCAAAATCAATTTCCGTCAAGAAAACAAAACCATCATTGAATTCTCCCTAATCGAATAATCGATCCAAAAACCAGAAACCAGAAAAACGAATCTTCCCGGAAAACAATCCGCGATAATCAGGATGAAGAACACGAAAAATAACCCTAGATCTGAGTTGCGAAAAGAACAATCTTTTTCTCTTTTCAAGATCAAAACAATTCACAATCCAAAATCTTCCTGGAAAAATAATGAAAGATTTTCTCTCGTTTTTCTCTCTTCTTTTCTTCGTTGTTTCACAAACCCCCTCGAATAAGAAAATATATATATATATATATATATATATATATATATATATATATATATATATCCAACAACGATATAATTTTGACAAATGACGATCGTATTTTCCTTTAAATATTTCAAAATCTTTTTTTCATAATCTTAATAATTCGTTGGGCCGACCCAATATATTAAAAGGCCCAATACTAAGATAATAGGCCATAATTTGTCGGTGGCCCAGGGGAAATTCCCGCAATTTACCTGTAAATGAGACGGACGACTTTTATGGAGTCCACAGACATGCAAAGGATGACTTTGAAAAGATTCTTAAAATTTAATAATAGAAAAAAAACAAGTAAAAAGCTGTGAGGAATCTGATCTTTTTAATATTCATTGGGTATCTGATTGACTTTTTAGTAATATAAATGAGAATTTTATTTTTAATTTTAAGCAATTGCTTAGGTTATTCTTATTCATGAAGTTTAAGAATGTGTTGTAGTTCATGCTTTTAAGTACATTTTAAATTTCTTTTAGACCACAAAACCTTTATTATTGAAAACTCAATGACCAATAAAAATGAATGCTTAGGTTGCTTAAAGTAATAATATAAGAAAATAGTGGTTATATGTATTATGTTTTGACTATCGTGCAATTAAATTGTCGAGAAAAGTTTTCATTAATCATAAAAGAAAAGGTGAGGTGAGATACCAATTTGTAAATCTAAAAAACTTACTTTTTATTGAATGAATATCTTCCTTATATTTTACTGGTTCCCTTCTCCTTTCTTGCAGTTCATCATAACTCCAATCTTAAAGTTTATTCTTGGTTTCTTGCGGGGGATTCTTCGTAATGTTGAACTGATCTCCTCCTTTCTTGAATTTTAAATCTATCCGAATGATTTTACCTATGATTTTGCCTATGTATTCCAGTCCATGATCATTTTGCTCAAGAACTTCTTCCACCGTTGTTTGCAATCCCTCCGCTCAAGGTTTCACCTGACCACCATAGATCCCGAAGAAGATGCTCTAATACCAATTGTATTAGTGTAAACTAGAGATCTTATTTGATTGAATGAATATTCTGAAATGATTTAGACAAATGGATCGTGTATCCAATTAATTATCTTGTACCAAATTGCGTTACTGCATTTTTATATTTTTGAAAAGAAATACTTTTTATTTTCCTTTCAAAAACTAAAATATAATGAGGAAAGAAATTACTGTTCTTTCCTCACCAAATTTAATTTATTGTTTTCATTTCGAAATTCTAATTTTTATCAATTTTTACATTATGTTTTATTGAGACATGACAATGCATAAAACTTACACGAAAAGTAAGCAATTAAAACCTTAAATTGCACATTAACTCTGAACTTTAGTCAAAATATTAAATTTGACTTATAAATTTTACAAGGAATTAGCATGGGTAGGAACAATGGATTTGAGATCTTAGAGCAATTAATTACAGCAAAATTTGACTACGAAAAACAAAAATTGAGCACGAGAGGACATCAATTGAAGAGTCGACTTTTTTAATAAGATATTTATAAATTTTACAATGCTGATCCCCAACTATTGATTTGCCAAATTGAAAACATTATTAGAAAGACTAAAAGCATCATCTTGGTATTTTCCCTAATACATTTGACTTAGAAACCCGCACGAGGCCAGGTACGGTGAGAAGCTTGATGGACATCAATAATAAAATCTAATGATACCAATTTGTAAATTTAAAAACTACTTTTATTGAATGAATATTTTGCTTATATATTCTGCTGTCTCCCTTCTCCTTTCATGAGGATGTGGTCTTTGTAAGCATTCATATACATTTAAAAACCAAAACCATTTTTTCCTAAGCATTTATAAAATTACCATTTACAAAGAAACCAACACGTCACCAATCTCAATCATTCAATTTTCTTTTGACCGCACATTAAAAAATATATTAATTCAATATAAATCAAGGAGAGATGAGAAAGAGATCTTTCGAAACACAAACATATGATTTGATTGTATTGATGCTAAATATTATAGTTATCGGTGGACATATAAATTTTAGAGAGAAAAATAATAATTAAATAACCATAAAAATTAAAGAGTTCCTTAAAGAAAAGCAATCACACTCAGCTACTACTAAATACTAGTACGTCTTTTTTTCTTTAAATGCCAAAACTTTCATTTCCCCCTCAACATTTGCTTTTACAATTTTCCCTTTTCTCTACGAGAGACTCTGATCATGCCATTTTTTGAATTGTAGGTGAAAAACACATCATTAAACTAGACCTCTTCTTCATTCACTCATCATCACCAAATGTGGTTTTCTTCCCTGCATGCATTAAAACACATTTTTAACAACATTCAGGACATGTCCAACAATTTTTCAGACCGGTAAAAAAATGGTTATTAGAGACAAAATTTATCTTTTTTCTATTTACCAGTTGCAGTCATGCTTGGTTTGTTAAAACCTCCCCGTCCTCCTCTTCCACCTCTGCCACCGCGATCACCACCACGTCCTCCTCTGCCACCAAATCGTCCCCCACTTCCAAAGCGCCCACCACTTCTACCATCACCACCACCTCTTCCTCCACTCCTTCCACCACTCCATCCACCTCTCCCACTACCACCACCATCACGGCTGTCTCCACGTGGCTTAGCCTCTTCAACAGTTAAGTAGTTCCCGTGGAGTTCACTGCCATTAAGTTCAAGAGCTTTGTTGAAGCTATCGGAGTCACCGAAGTCCATGTAAGCCATCCTGGAAATAGAAAATGTCAAACCAGCATCAGCATTTGATTTGTCACCCAATACATTTTTTATGTAAATCTTCTTTTAGTTTCTTATTCAACTGAGAAGACCAAAATGGTTACTACTTCAAAAGAATCAGGACCCAACATGCTATTTAAACCTTAATTTTTTTCTGATAAAAAATACACCATACGAAATACAAACCCTTTAACGTTGCCCGTCTCATAGTCCTTCGGAATTGACACCCTGGTAATATCTCCACAGGCGCCAAAATGCTCCTGTAAGGCACTTCTGATCTGTACAAGCAAGAATTTAAGAGCCTTGGTAAGATACAGCACAAAACTGTAATCACATCTCCACAAAATTTTACATTTCTTATTACCTCATCCTCTCCTGATGATCGATCAAATCCACGAACAAATACTGTTTGACTCGGGCCCCTACCACCTTTCTGGAATGAGTTGTTCCTCTCTCTGCTAATAATATCAAAAAACAGGAAACAAATGGGTTCAATATGAATAAGAAAACGGTGTCAGAAAAGGAAGATACACAAAACTGGGTTGTGATCTTTACCTGTCATATGGGGTGTATGCACCTTTTTCTCGGGCCATGTCAAGTCTCACTTCGCGATTTAAGAGGAGTTCACCGTTCAATTCAAGAGCCTGAAGAAATATAAACGAGTGCATAATGTGAACACAGATGTGACAAAAACATCAAATAACTAAAAGATAAAAAATACAAAGATATGCAGAAATACGACATACAAAGCCCACAAAAAGGAAGCACCCCAAAACAGGCTTTCCGCCAAAAAGATATACCAAAGAGGATTCATCACAAACAACAAAGGACGATGTGGAACACCAGTGACACAAATAACAGTTCTAAATAAATTTTAGAAGCTCTTAGATTCACTGAATCTTACTTTTTTAGCTACTTCATGAGACTCAAACTCAACATGCCCAAAGCCCTTGAACCTTCCATCATGGTCAGAAGCAAAACGGACATCAACAGGCATTCCAACATCTTTGAAGAAATTCTCCCTGCAATATTTTCTACTCAATTAAGAAGATATACAAATCGAATACAATAAATAGATGGAATACCCATGTGTTCAACATCACATGCAATGATCCCATATTACCAATAAATGTGAACATGTAAAGAACCAAAAAATAAAAACCAAAATAACACATGAATTAACTTCAAACATACACATCAGCCTGTTCGATTTGAAATGACAGGTTGCCAACAAATAGTGTCTTCGATTCACCACTCTGATCTTTAGGAGTAACCGGAGTTCTAGGCTGCACGGAAATCATTAAAATTAATTGTTGAATGTATTATGTTGTACTGAAGTCTGAATAGCAAAGTGAAGGCAATTTACTGCTTCTTTCTTAGATTGCTTGGCAACTGATTTTGGTGACGCAGCAGCTTCCTCCATTTCTACATCAGTATCCTGTAACCCAAAAAAATTGACAAGAAACGACATCATTACTAGAACAGATCTTTTATGAACTTTGATGCATGTACTACACTATAAGAATACCCAAGTGCTTTCAATTCCTGGTGTAAACCAGGATCCTTATTCGATTGATGAATACCCTGCCTCTCAATGTGAGTTATTTATAGGGGAAACTAATACAAGTAGTTGTAGTTAACTAATCTTTCTGGCTGTTAGATAGGACAGGTGTTTCATGCAAGTTGTTCATGGTTTCGTCTGACCGTCATAGGTACCGAAGAGCCTATGATGTAATAAGATATGTTGTATTGCCAACAAATCTTGTGGCATAATAAGCATATGTATCTTTCTGAGGATCATTCCATTCTCAGAGAACAATGCACCCCCATAACCACCCACCAACCCCCTATGCCCACTATAAACATTAAGAAAGCAAGAGGAATATATTTATCAAAGTTATATATATTTATAGCATTATAGTTATATATTTAAAATATAAATGCTATACAAAGTTATATGTATTTATATAAACACTATAATACACTTCCACCTAACCGTAAAAGCTCAAGACAATCAAAGGCATTTATATTTTGAAATCAACTATGCAATATCCGAAAAGGAAATCAATGACAGATGACAAATCTACTATATAGAAAATATAGATCGAAATCCAAATACTGGTCAGTGCTAAACAGGGAAGCTCCAGAACATACAAGAAACAGCACTAATCCTCATAATTTGAGGACAATGATACTTATAGAAGTATAACAAGTCGGGAAAAAATCTAGATCATGCATGAGCTTGACGTTAATTATTGGTGATCAAATATAGAACTCACAGTGTCCTCGTCCTCTTCCTCAGAACTACTGTCTGAACTCTCTTTTACCTTCTTGGCCGGTTGAGCCTTAGCTGGAACAGGCTTTTTTGCAGCCTGATAGAGAGAAACATTGGTTTAGAACAGGAAAAATAAATGTGCTCTTTATAGCATTTTTCAGAAAATAAGTTCTCATATATACTTGTTTCTTAATAAAGGAAGATATAGCACTAGATCAGGCAAAGCAACCAATTATTAACAGTGAAGTCATGCAATTATGAAGCTGTTCTGTAAGTGTAGGACAGCTCCATAGGGGGATATCATATTGTAAGCAGACAGCTACAATCACAAAGCAGACTCAAAAGGCAGAATTGTCTACACTAAGATCAAGTAGGATGTACATACCGGTTCCTCATCAGAGTCGCTGTCTTCTTCCTCATCAGAATCACTTTCTTCCGAACTATCACTAGACTCTGTCTTTTTAGCACTAGCAGGTGCCTTGGTAGCAGGTTTCACTGCAGGAACCTACAAAGAGAAAACTAACAACTCAGAAAGGACTCCCTGGTGGCAGTTATAACTATAGTTCTGGAAAAGTCAAACAACAGACTAAAATGCTGCAGAAAATAACAATTTAAAACTCACATCTTCATCAGAATCTGAACTCTCTGAATCAGACTCATCACTCGATTCATCTTTAGTAGGAGCTGCAGAGCCGTTCTTAGCAGCTGCAGGCATTTTCTTCTGTTCATTGCTTTTTTTGGATTCCTTGTTTTTCTGAATCATTAAAAAGTTGATTTCAACTCCAATAAGCAACCAAATATTAAAAATAAAACTTGCTATCAAACGAATAATACTTACAGGTTCTTCATCTGATGAGCTGTCGTCCTCTTCTGAAGTATCTGAATCAGAACTCTTCTTCTTAGAAACAACAGCAATACCTTTCTTGGCCGGCTCCTTGAAATAAAAGGAATCAACAAAAAAATTAACAGAAAGATAGGCACATAATCAATCACTAACTGTTCACATCAAATACTTACATCTTCCTCCTCCGAACTGTCATCTGAGTCTGAGGTACTTGACTCCACTTTCCGTTTGGGGGTAGTAGCAGGTACGCTCTTATTTGCTGCAATAACTTTTCCCTTTGGTTCCTACAATAGATATATAGATTAATGGACTTACAGGAATTCCCACCCTGGATTCCTAGTTTGAAACTCACCTCATCAGAATCAGAATCATCTTCAGATGAGTCTTCCTCCGAACTACTGGATGCCTTGCTCTTCTTCGCAGAGACAGCACTTGGTCCCTTCTTCAAGGTTGTGGCAGCCTTGGAAGCCGGCTTCTGAAAAAATTGAGAGATCAGAACTGTGTAAATGAACGAACATAGTTATCATTCATACGCAAATTAAAGTTGTCTGATATACACACACATACATACATATATAATCAGAAGTCCACAGAAAATATACAATCCATTCAAAGAACACTAATCAAAATAACTAATTAAATGCACAACATATTGAGGGAGTATATTTGCACACCTCATCAGAATCCGAGGAATCATCCTCTGAGCTGCTGCTGCTGCTGCTGCTGCTGCTAGCAGGCTTCTTCTTTGCAGGGGCAGCAACGCCATTAGCCTTTTTAGGGGGCAAAGTGTCTTTCTTTGAAGAGGGAATAACTTTAGGAGCAGGTTCCTGTAATTGTTAAAATAAATAAATAAAACAAGTATATAATTGAACATCGGAGTATACATCTTGTTTCCTCTTATCACTGACCAAAATTGTACGCGTGTTTAAAGTCAAGTAGTTGGATTAACAAATAACAAAAGCCAATAAGCAGTGCACCAAGATCTCCATACATATGAAGGGCCTTTCTAAGAAGTCTATTTTGGTTGGTAGTCGTTTACATATTCCTATGTTTGATAGGAGCTAAAAAGAAGTGAAGAAAATTTTATTCCCTCAGAAACTTAACTCATACAAAAGTAAACCAAAACTGATATAGGCAGCTAAATATGCATGAGCAAAACAATAGGAGATGCGAAACCGTAAACAATAGTATACTATCACGCTGGAGTCGCAACAATCGTTTCACATTAATGCTGTGGCTTCCCTAGACACAAATTGTAATTCCGACCAATTTTATAGTTCATGGATGAATATACCAAGAAAAAACGTGCTAAATAATAATTTAAGGAATCTAACCCATAGTTACGATGGTGTTTACCGTCTCTTCTTCAGAAGAGGAATCTTCCTCTGAACTACTAGTCTCCACCTTCTTCTTCTTTTGTGTTTTTGCTTCGACCTTCTGCTTCTGAACTGCCTGCTCAACGGCCGCCTCTCTTTTCTGCTTCTTCGCTACCACTTCTTTCTCCACAACCTCCTCAGCCGCTCTCTTACCTTCGTGAACACCAACATACCAAACACTTAACAACAACCAACGAGAATAAAAAACCAACCCATATAACCCCATCAATCACCAAAACTCATCAAAAAACATAGCATAACTGCAAACACAAATCAACTACTCTTAAGAACGTATACACTACCTTTCTTCGCCGGCTTGGAAGACGGGACTGCAGCCGGAGCTGCATCAACCTACATCAAACAAACAGAAAATCAAAAACACAATAACAAAAACCATCAACAACAAATGATGTAAAAAAAAAAACACTTCCAAAACGAAAAGAAAACACGTCTCTGAGAAGAATCATACGCACTTTAGCAGACTTCTTGCTGGACTTGCCCATTGGAGAAATAGACTAAAATCTTAAGCTTAGAAGGATTTTTGAGCAATTAGCGATGGAAACTGAGAAAATAAAAATAAAAAGAACAATGGAGGCTCTGCAAAACCCTACTCGACGAAAAAAGATTAGGGTTTTGAGGGAGCGGTAAGAGTGAAGCTGTGGCTTTACTTCTATATTTATAAGACGCGGGTTTTTGTATTCGGTGTGGGTTTTAGGGTTTCATCATATTCGCACGTGTGGGATGTAAAATTGATAAATTGCGGATGTATTAATCGCCGTTCTACTTTAATCCAATCCGTTCGTTTTCCTTCCTTTAGTCGATCACTGCGGCGATTATGTTTTTAATCGGCCGTTGGTTTTGTGGACCCCACCGCTTGGGGCAGATATTTTGAGTGAGTCTATGGCCTTTTACTCGAACCATTTATGGAAAATTAAAATTGAACATTTTTTAACTTTTAAAATTTTGTTTTAAAACTACAATCTCTTAACCAAATAACATTGATTTTTCATATTTAAAACATAAACAAATAACTTCTACTCCTTATTCTATTCCATACCAAATTTAAAAATACATCAATCTATTTTTTTTCAAATTTAAAAATCAAATCAAGTGACCTACATTCATAATTCAAGATGTTATTTGAGGTTGGTCAATGAATGATATGATTTTTTCAAATGAGAACAATAGTGAGGAAGATGATTTTTGGGTTAAGCATGGTGTTGCATTTAGTAAACCTGAGAAGACAAAAGAGTAAAGTTTGAAGGAAAGTGCTAATGACCATGAGTGCCTCTAAAAAAATTTAAGGAAAAAAAAAAAAAAAAGTGGCAATTCCAAACAAGTATAGAGGAGTAGGAACTAAGTGAACAAATAAAAAGTTTAAGTATATCCTGATGAAGAAAAGTTATCGAGCACCTGCATAAAACTTGCTTGTAAGGACTCTTTAAACAGTAAGTAGATAGGTGGATTTGCTTGCAAAATTTTATATATTGAGAAAAAACAATGCAAGTTTCGTGTGAGTAATATAGAAGTTACGTAAGACACCAAGGCCATGGTTGTATTTATGAGATTGATATCAAAATTTTAATTTCACAAATATATTATTGATATGAATTCGAAAATAAAGTTGATTGAAGATAATTAAATTTTGATATCAATTTCAACCTCATTGTTTGTATCAGAAACAATGAGGTTGAAATGTTATTCGTACTTATTGTTTACTTTGTATCATTGTTTCTGGTACTATGCATTTCAAAATGTTATTCGTACTTATTTACATGTTTACGGACGTGTCACATTCATAAAACCAATTTATTGAAACGTAATATATATACTTAAAAAATGTTGAAAATGAACATCGTAGTTAAATAAATTAAGGAAAATTGTTTTACGAAAACTATGATAATTCGGTAAATTAAATAAACAAAATTTGTGTATTGAATTCAGAATATAAATTTAAAAAAAAAATATTCGCACATAACTACTTAAAAATTGTTGAAAATGAACGTCATATTTAAATAAATTAAGGCAAATTGTTTTACGAAAATTAAGACAATTTGATAAATTAATTATACGAAATTTGTATATTGGATTCATAATATGAATTAAATATATATAAACAAATTCCATAACACTACCTATCACTCTTCCCCCAAACATATTTTATCACTAACAATTTTTCCATAATCATTCTCCAAAACACATCTTATCATAACCCTAACCACCATAACCTAACCCTTCTCCCAAACGACCTCAAAGAGTTTGAGTCCGTTACACTACTTTTCCCTAAATTTCATTTCTATGGCATGATACTTACTTTTCAGCTTGCTTTTTGTTTTTGCCAACAATATCATAAGTTTAATGACAATGGTTCTATGCAGGGTAGGGCTTTGGGTTCACCTTGCAAAAGGCTATAGAAGATCAACATTGATGCCTCTTTGAGTGGTTTTGTGTTAAAATTTATGCCATAAAACTTGTAGTTGGTAACTTAAATTCATATTATATTTCAATAAAATAGTTATTGAGAAATTAAAATTGATTATTATGATTTTAAGTACCAATAAATTAAGGTCCTGAAACTATCTTTAATTAAACTTGAATTTTATATAGACATAAATGTGGAACGAGTTCGAGTCTATAGCCTAAAACAGTATATAATATATGAATAAGGTTGGACGCTTTATTTTGGGGACACTATGAATACGACTCACTTTATAGTTAATACAGATGATGTGATCCTAAATCGTTCATGTGGAGACATGAAAGTGGAAGTATCCCATGTAAAATATTTGCATAAGACTATAATCATGAAATAGTCTTTTTTTTTATGTTATAACACGATTTTCTGTATAAAATTGACTATTCCGTTTATGGATGACCTAAATAATTTAATTTTAATCATAAGTTAACTATGAACTCTTGTTCACACATGATTATCCTTAGATTTGCATAAGTGAGAGCAGTTCATTAATGTTTCCCCAATAAGCCTCAAATTTAAGGGATAAGACCAGGTGGATAACTAAGGACATGGAGTGCAAGACAAAATTCACTTATGACCATTATAGGATTAGTAGATAGATTGTTCTCTTAAGAGATGAATCCATATATTGAACAAGAGGTCTCACCCTCTCATTGGCTCGAGAGAGATTTGGTCTATAGGTTGATTTTAAACCAACTATTCAATAATGGATCAGTGAGACTTAAAGAATAAGATGTAATCTCGGGGGTCAAACAGTAATTTTGACCCCACCGAGATAACGAACAACGTGTGAAAGATTAACTTACTAATCATAGTTATATCAGACACAAATATATCTATAGCGAGGCGAGTGCTACTACAAGACTTTTGTGGAATTACCCGTTAGTTAACAAATGTTTATTAGCTTGGTCTAAAAGAGTTTTGTCCGTTAATCTTGGATCGTTGGAGCCCATGATCTATATTCTCATGTTGGTTTATATGGAATAAACTTATAACAGTATGTTGGATTAATTCGAATTGTTTGAATTAGGTAAGAAAAGAAAAACCGACAAGTATGTGTGAATAACGGTCGGTTTCAATTTAGAGTTAGAGTTTATATTTAAATATGATTTGAATATAAAAAAAAAATATAAATGTAGATTCATGTTCTAAAGCTTGGAAATGATGGAAGTGGTTAAAGTTGTATAAAGTTAAAGGGTTGACTTCTGACTTTTAAAAAGTTAAGATTTGACCGATAATATATTCAACTATGATTTGAATTTCGAAAAAAAAATATGAATTCATGCTCGGGAGGTCGAAATTAGTCAAGACAAATAAAATGGTAAAAAGTCAAATGTTGATTTGTGACATAAAAAGTCAAAGTAGGACTTTGACTATAATTGCGAAATAACCATTTTACTCTTTGACTAAAGATAATGAATATATATTTAACATGTTGTTGATCCCATGGGCTATATGGAGGCTCGTGATAATGACACCAAACCCACTAAGAGATAGTGCAATGTTGCATAATTTCACTAATTCATTAGTGGGCTAAGTGGAAACTCGTGGTGACCAAGCCCACTAAGAGTTAATGGAATATGAGATGTTAGGTTTTAGTGAGTTTAAACATACAATATTTACATGGATTTTGTCTATCTAAAGGTTGATTTTCAAATTGAACAAAACTTTTGACACGTTAAAATATTTTTCCTTTGAAATTAATTTCTTAAAAAAAAAAAAAGTTTTTCCAAACTCTCAACACTAAGCCCAACCTCCAAATTTCATCTTTCTCTCAAATCTTTCACTCATCGCGTCCTATAACTCAGTTATGAGTATAGAGAATAGGTCATCGCTAGTGGTGGTCCATATTGAGTTTGTGAAAAGAATCGAGCAAATTAAGAGCTTCAAATGTATAATCATTAAGCCTTAATTATATTTTATTTTCGGGTTTGTCATGCTAACTTAGTGCAACTTGGATAAAATTTGATCCATTTTTTTTGCTGCATATGTCTACTCTTTCTATCGTCTTGAAGATGCAAGTGGGGTTAACGGGGTGGTTTAGGACTTCTATGGCTTTCTCGTTTTGGCATGTTGCAATAAAGTGCAAGAAAAGTGGCATGCAATGATTTTTAAACCCTTGGGGTGCGTTTGGGGGAAGGGTTGATTTAGGGAAGGGTTAGTGTTAAGATAAAACTAGTGTTAAGTTAAACCTAGTTTTATCATAACCCTTATTTGGGGGAAGGGTTTAAAAAGGTAGTTTTATGATAATATGTGTTTGGGGGAAGGGTTAGGTGGGAAGAGTTAATGGGGATTTTATGATAAAATGTGTTTGGGGGAAGGGTTAGGTGGGGAGGATTAATGGGGATTTTATGATAAGATGTGTTTGGGGGAAGGGTTAGGTGGGTAGTTTAATGGGGATTTTATGATAAAATGTGTTTGGGGGAAGGGTTAGGTGGGTAGTTTTATGGGAATTTTATGATAAAATGTGTTTGGGGGAAGGGTTAGGTGGGTAGTTTTATGGGAATTTTATGATAAAATGTGTTTGGGGGAAGGGTTAGGTGGGTAGGTTTATGTGGATTTTGTGATAAATTTTATTTGGAAAAATTGTTAAATGGGTTGGGTTAATTAATTTTTTATGTGGTATAATATTTTTAAATTCAATTGTAAATATCATAAAAAAATTATTGCATATTTTTTTACGAAATCCTCGAATCCGTATTATTCTCCTATTTTATTTGTTGTATGTGTAATGTTATTAAATTAATATATACAGTTGGCCAAATTAAAATAAATTTCTGAACATATTGTGATAAATTTATTACAATTAATTTCTTATAAAGATAAAAAAATTATTCAATATTTCTAATGGGCGATAGCGAAGTCATCCAATTTTAAACCTATATAAATAGCCGTTATAACGCTTTTCGAAAATTGTGACTAGTTTCTTTCATTTAAAATAAACATTACGAATGAAGAAAAGAAGTTCTTGACAATACAAAATGCATAAATAGTGAACATGATACAGAAAAAAACGTAACGAAATAATAAGCAACACAGGTCACTACAAACAGAAACTATCTCTCTATGTCTCGTAGGAGGACTCTACAGAAGCCCTCCCTTTCATCCTCAGGCATGAGTACGAAACCCCGAAGGTTGTCCATACGAGACAAAAGATGCATTTGCAATAACGCCCTATCCAAACTCGTAAGTTCTGGCATCTCACGCAATATGCGGAAAAATTCCGTGCGCACGTGGTTGTCATTTGCAAGGTTGCGTGCTGGCCACTCCGCAATCTGCCTGAGTTGCTCGTTTGTTTGGTCGAGCGCCAGATGTATCGCTTCAAGCTCGAAATCTCGCTGACTTCCCCTCTTCCTCTTCGATCCACTTGATCCGGTCCTACCCTCTGAAGCGCGAGAAGGTCGGGATGCACGTACATCGTCCTGCGAGATGTCAACTCCCTGGCTGTACACGGGCGGGAAGTCCTCGTTTCCATCCCCCATATCAAATCTGTCATATCCGCCACCTGGCTCGTTAGACCCCACGTCCGCGAATGTCTCAGCGAACCGACCGGTCGCCCTATCGCGACCAAATACATATGTAAGCTCGTCGTAATACGGGAATGGTTTGTTCAGGAGTCCTTTCGCTGCAGGATGCGACTGCGGGCAGAAAAAAAAATATGACGTATGAGTACTAATTTAAAAATTGTTTACTAAAAGTAAATTGTGAACGTTGTGTGACGTTTAAATTATATTCCATACCCTAACCCAATTATCGAATAATTCCTTCTCCGCAACAATGCATTTCTCTTCATCGTTCCACCCAAAGCCACTGCACGCTGGGCCCCGCATTTCGGCAATGGCCTGGAACGTTCGCTTCAGTGTCTTGATCCTACAATCAATTACAGTTGTTGCTCGTACCTGACATCCAGGTAGTTTCTCTGCCATCATGCGTACCAACTGCGCAAGGTATCCTGGGCGGAATGTACCATTATCTGATTTCCAGCCCCCCATTGACACTAGCTTCATTAAACATTCGACAAGAGTCCCCTCCTCCTCCCTCGTCCAAACATGTCTCGGTGCACGATTTGAGGTTGACATACTGAGAATCAGAAATTAGAAAAAATACATGCAGTACATAAGTAATTTCACCATTAAACTCCAAAGTAAAATAGGCATGATACAAATTATGGCACGCGTACAATACATATGCAACAGGCCATATTAGTTTTTACAGTACATGTTAGACACGATAGAATTGCGACGAAGTCATAAAAAACTTGTTATCTAAATTTGTCTTAGCTAAGCGTTACGGAACTGCCAATCGGTGAACATCGATGCGGCTAGGTTGTCGCGCCACTGAGACCACTCGTTTGTTGTCTCAATGTACTGAATGTCTTCTAAAGCGGTGGTCGTTGCGTACGTGGAGTCCCCCTCGTCCTCGTCCTCAACGTCGTCGCAATATGTCATTTCCCTGTTGATCAAATTGTGAAGCAACGCACATGCTAGAATGGTGCGACACTGGACTTGCAGGGGATAATACGACTTTCCACGAAGAATGGCCCAACGACCCTTTAGAACACCGAACGCGCGCTCAATAACATTCCTTGCGGAGGAGTGCTTCATGTTGAAGTACTCCTTTGCATTTGTTGGCGCATTTGCAGCACCACGCCACTCTTGCAAATGGTACCGTTGGCCTCTGTACGGGGCGAGAAACCCCTCCGCGTTTGGATATCCAGCATCGCACAGATAATAATATCCTGTTATTAAATGGTTTGTTTATGAACTTTAAATAGGTAAGTAGGAAGCGACGGTGTTTTATTATAAACACGATATACCCTTTGGCACTTGTAGTCCATTTTCTCGTGAAATCGCATCACGTAGGATCCGCGAGTCTGCTGCAGATCCTTCCCAACCGGCGAGGACATAAACGAAATCCCCTTTCGTGTCACAGACCCCAAGAACGTTTGTGGCAATTTCCCCCTTACGCGTTCTGAAAGTAGGCCGATCTCCTGCGGGGACGTTCACCTTTATGTACGTCCCATCTAACGCGCCAAGGCAGTTCTGCAGGTAGAAAGGAACACAATGAATTAACTGCGATGTACCTAAAGGTCAATTATAGTGAACTTCTAGGATGCCCACCTCGAAACACTTCCAACGTTGATCATTGCAGTTACTTTTTACCGGAACAGGTCTCTTTATCAACTCCTCGTACAGTCGAAGAACAGCCAACAATACGATGTTGAAATGTCGAGATACTGTCTCACCGGAGCGTACAAATTCTCGTTGTATGACGCGGTTCTTCACGTCATGAGCGAGGACGTGCAAGAACATTGCTACCATTTCCTCAACATCGACAATTTCAGTTGAAGAAAGACCAGCGACATTTCTAAGTAAATGGCATAGAATTGCGAATGTTCGCCTATCCATCCGCGTGCTTTGCCGACACACAATATCTGACTCGTGTATCATGCGAAAGTAAGCAAGCTCCCTAATTCTATGGCGTGTATCGGGCGGTGTATGTGGGAGACGCTTATTGTTGTTCATTAATAGCTCCAACGTTAGTAAAATCTGACGTTGGGCCAACGTGAATGCAGTTAGAACTCCAATAAGTGTTTGTTCATCCATTACAATGTATGTAAAGTTCCCTAAAAACATGTACTATTTAAAATTAGTACAATATCGATATATTGTAAAAAGATATGTAAACTTAGTAATATCCCTATTTAGTAAAACTATAAACATAGAACAAAAAAATTAGATTATTTCAACAATTGAAAACCGAACAATAAAGAAGGTTATTTCAACAATTTTTACAATCTATTTTAGTTCTAAAATAAGTATTTTAAAAATAGAAATGAAATTTGTTGGAAAAAAAATTCAACAAAACATAAATAAGGTAAAAATAAAATAAAAAAGTATGTGGTGAAAACATATTAATAACTTTGTGGTTAAAATACAATTTCATACAAATGTGTGAGAATAAAATAACTTTATAAAAAGTTGAAGTTTCATTAGTTTTAAATTAAATATAAAAATTGGTATTAAATGAGGCTTAAGAACATTAGAATGGAAAATGGGAAAAAAGTTTGAAAATCACCAACATTTTTTCTTTCTTTAACGTCACAATATGCTACATAACCTATTTTCTTTTTTCTTTTTAGGAAAAAACGTATTTTCAATGTATATATTTTTTTTAACCTAATTATTTCACAATATGCTACATAACCTAATTATTTAGAATGTATATGAATTTTTTTATGACTTCTATATTGCTCATAATTACTAATCTCAACATTTGATCTTCAAATATAAATTAACAAAATACCAAATATTTGAAGTGAAATAAATAATATATCATTTATGTTTTTTTATGAAAGAAATAAATACATTTTCGTTGGAGAGTTTTTTTATCTCTATTTTCTCAACCTATGTCCATTTTATAGTTCTTACAACTTGCAAAACTTTTTATAAGGCCACGAACTCTCAATTCTATATACAATAGTTTTTATTACACTTTTTAATTATTTGTTGGTACAAAAATAAAAGTTAGAATTTATGTTTAAAACGCTTTGGAATAAATTACGAAAAAAAAATGTGATTAAACTTTGGAACGTGTGTACTAAATTTTGAAAGCTTCAAACACATTTGTACAAACTTTATTACTATATAGAAAAAAGAAATTGTTAAAAAACAGAAAATTAAAAGGATACATTATGTAACAAATTAACCCAAATGTTCTATATATTATAAAATTATACAAAACCGGAAATAAATGAAAAAAAAATAAAATACATTATCAAAGCCTAGAAACGGCTATTACAAGAGTACCTCTTCAAATAATTTCGAACTCCTTCGTCGCAACGTCCTACATAAGAGAAGAATATGATTATTATTTGTAATTAAAACACAATAAAAAACGTATGAAAAAAAAATTAAATATACATACCTTTTTAGGACGAAAAATTAAACTCCAAATGAAGATTGAATCGGAAAACCGTAAAAATAAGATTGATTTTAATTTAGTAGCCTCAGAGTTTTGATTCCATTCCAAAAAAATGAATGGAATTCCATCATAGTTATAGAAAAATAAATAAAGGACAGAAATGTATAGAAAACATATAGCAAAAACCATAGACTAAAAAGACATGGAAGAGACAACGTACATGGTAACGGTAATGAATACAAAAGATAAGTTACAAGCACATAGAGGGTACAAAAGACACATGGTAACAGTAAAGAAGAAGAGGACTTACAAAATATAACTTAAAACCACAGAGATGATACAAAGAGGAAGAAGAATGCAGTGAATCAAAAGAGGAAAGGTGCCAATATATAGGGGAAAGATGGGGCAAGTTGATAGGACTTGGAGGGAGGTCAACAAAAATATAAAGACCAAAATAGCAAAGTACAGCCAACTATCAATAAAATACAGGCCCTATCTCTCTGCAACTGACATAAAGCATAGCATAGTCAAAGCCTATATACTGAAACCTATAACAGAAGCATACCCTTCAAAAACATGGAAGAGACAACACTGGACAGAAAGGAAGAAGAGACAACACTGGACAGAAAGGAAGAAGAGACAACACTGGGCAGAAAGAATACAGAGAAGAGTAAAATAAATTTTGTAACAGAACAATAAAACAGAACAATAAAACAGAATAGAAGAGTGAAATTAATTTTGTAAGGAAATGTGAAGTCAAATCCATACACTAAAAAGACATGGAAGAGACAACAGTAAAGCAATAAGACATGGCAAAATAATAGAAAGAATACATATACAGAACAATACAAGAATTGAAAATTAATGTAACAAATTTGAAAATGAAACAATTGTACACAGAGAGGTAATAATAAAACAATTGTAAAAAAAAAACAACAATTGTAAGAGTATTACACAAATGTGAACTCATCATGGCCGTAATTGCATACATTCATTAAAAAATAACACATAGCTAAAAAATTGAGAACACAGAATACATAGGTAAACAATAAAGAACAGACAACACAAAGGTAAACAATAGAGAACAGACAACACAAAGGTAAACAATAGAGAACAGACAACACAAAGGTAAACAATAGAGAACAGACAACAAAAAGGTAAACAATAGAGAACAGACAACACAAAGGTAAACAATAGAGAATAGACAACACAAAGGTAAACAATAGAGAACAGACAACACAAAGGTAAACAATACAGAACAACACAGAAGACATAGGTAACAATACAGAACACATAACACATTGGTAAACAATAGAGAACAATTCAGCAGAAATTATAACTCATCATCGGCTTTAAAAAAAAGTGGATTGAGAACTCCAAACCTCCCTACCAAGCTCCAATGGCTACGTGAAGAATCTGTCCTATTGCCAATCGAAGGACCCGAGAGCATAAACGAACCACGGCGGCAAGAAGGTTTCAAGGAGCCAAAAGCCACGATTCCAAAAAGGAAATCGTGTTCGGAGCCAACGAATTTGTCGGCTTCAACGAACACAGAAGCCCTTTCGGAGTGAGAGAGACGGATGAGAGAGATTTAGAGAGAGATTCAGCGTAACGAAATCCGGTTTCATCGCGAAAACGCAAGGGCAGAATGGATTAAAGGTTGAGGGAGAAGACGAAACCATCGAATGGATTAAAGGATGAAACGGAAAAAACCCTAATCGACCGGACAAAAGATTACGAACACAAACCATACAAAACTTGAGGGAGAAGACGAAACGAACGAGTGTATTAGAGGATGAAAGGAAAAAAACCAAAATCAACCGGACATTGGATGAACGAACACAAACCCTAGAAAACATGAGGTAGAAGACGAAACGGTTCGTGGTTTCCATGCGGGAGATGACAGAAAGAAAGAAAAAGGAAAAAATATCGAGGAATAAGGGTTGAGAAGAAGATGAAATCGGTTTCAAGGAAAAATCGAAGACAGATTGCGCTGAAGGACGAAATGAAATCGGTTTGAAGGATAAATCGAAGACGGATTGCGCTGAAGGAGGAAACCGGATTCACGAACACGCGTATCGCCGTTCGAAGGAAGAGTGAAATCGTGTTAAGGAAACCCTACTAGGGTTTCCTTAACATTGGGCCCAAACGGGGGTTAGGGTTGGGCTAACCTAACCCCACAGCCCAAACCCTAACCCCAAACACCCTCTTGTTGTTATTGGATGCTTAAAGGTCTTGTTAGAGAGCGTTGTTTATAGATGTCGTCCTCCTGCTTTTTTTTAGTCAGATTGCTTAGATCTTGCCAATGTGATTGTTCATTTAGACTTGGGATTGTCAAAGCTTGTGAGCTTAGTCGGGGATGTTAAGGCCTCGGTTGTGTTGGCTTGAGTGGTGTCTTTTGGTTGGTGTTCATGTGTTTTGTGAACGTGCTGGTGCATCGTTTGGCCAGTGATGTTGTGCTTTAGTGGGGTTCAGGGGCGGGGCACTTTGTTTTTTTTTTTTTTTTTTTGCTTATTTTAAGCTTTGAAGATGTCGTTGAAGTTCTCTTTTGATCTCGATTTGGTTCTTTCTTGCCTTTCCAGGTGAGGTTTGTGGTCATGCATTTCTACCTAAAATGTTTCAATTTTGTAGAATTGCATAAGATTTGGAAGTAAATAACTTAATTAATCTTGTCAAATTCTAATTTCAATTAACACATCATAATTAAAGCATACATTAGTAAATTATTAACTTTGTTTTGTTTTCGATATAATCTTATTTTTCAATTATTCGACCTTTTCATTTTACCAAGTTCAATATTTTAGTCAGATTAGTCAACATTTATATGTTTCGATGCAACAATAAGATGTTATTTGTAACAAGTAGTCTTGTTGGTTGGTTAATTGATCACATTTTATTCATGAAATAAATTGGATTGATATTAGTATGGATACAACAAAATAATTATAACTCTATTGACCCAACACAACACCGAGAAAAGAAAGCTAGGGGAGTGAATAAGATTAGACACCCCATTAGTCATAGACATAAACAATGGATACTAGGCGTTGCGAGTATCAATCTAATCCAAACATAAAATTTTAAATACATTCACTTAAAATATTTTTACGTTCGAAACAAAGTAATTAATTTAAAATCATCAATAGGATTTGAAATCTCACGATTTAAAATAATTTCTTAAACTTTATTGAATACAAAAAGAGCTATAGTGTTTTCGAGTAATATTAATTTTCATTTTAAAAAAGTGTTAATTTCATTAATTTATAAATTTATTTGGGTTAGTTACAACCTTCTCATCCGAAAAGGAGAGAGAAAAATGTAAATTTACACTAAAGGGTCCTTTGTGGTAAAATCATGTCTAACCATTTCTAACTACCGTAAATACTATTTAAAAATTCTTAATTAGTTAAAATAAACACTATTCGAAAACCATAATTGCTATGGTATTTACTATTTGCTACAGGTTTTTACTATTGGACATTCTAAATTTTTTTATTATTTATCATAATATTTACCATTTTCTTCTTAAACTAAAATAATCTACAACTGAAACATATACTATTATAACTCAAACTATAATAATCTACACCCGTAACACAAACTATAATAACTCAACTGTAATAACATAATATTATAATAGCTCACTCCTTACCTCAAATATCCCAAAAATTTTAAGATGGAGATGTCAATATCAATATTGAAATTCAATTTTACAAATATATCGACATATATATTAGTAAAATCTCGATATCAATGAATAGTTATGAAAAGCACAAATTTTATTAGATTGATGATTGTCTTGTTTTTACTCTAAAATTAAGTTATGGACATTGTTGTTGACTAAATAGACAGACATATTTTGCCCTTTACGAGTATTTCAAAAACATTGGAAACATCAACGTTCACATCTTCTATTTTAATCTTTGCATTTAACTGCCAACACCAACTTATGGTATCATTGTAACCCAATGTCCCAAAAGTTTTTCGTTCAAATCCTACTAAACAATTTGTTGCAATTAACTTCATAGTGTTAATTTTTCATCAAAATGTCTATATTCCTATGTTTCCACAGATTTGACCAACATGAGAACATCGAGAAGTGAATCGACATTGTTATTATATCATAGAGAAATAATTAAAAAACCAATATAATTAAACAGTATAATTGAACGGATGAAAACCCTTTACAGTGGAATAATTACAGAGAAGAAAACTTGTGCTCGTTGACGACTCTGAATCTACCAATCACCAATTTGGGCACAACCACTTGGAAACCTTACTATTCTCTGATTGAGATGCTTTGTGGGAACCAAAATTGGAATAAAGGAATTTTTCTTAGAGAGAAAATTTTGCTCATGGAGAAATGGGAGAGCAATTCGTTTTCACAGAATTCACCACCATTTTTGTTTCGCAAAGTATTCCCATTTCTTCAGACGGAAGAATTGGAAAGTTGGAGATAATAAATGTGAATATGGGAAACCACCCACGTTCCTTATTAACTCAATAATAATTATTAAATTAATATATATTAAACTAATTAATTAATTTAATTAAATAATTATTTAATTTAATAATTAATTAAATCATATTTAACTAATATTTTCATTTAAATCATATTTAAATGAATATCTCTTGCATGACCTATAGTTTAAATTTAATTAATTTAATTAAATCAAATTAAACTAAATTATTAATTAATTCTTCAATTAATTAAATTCTAAATTAAATATCTTATATTTAACTTAATCCATAATTTGAATCATATTTAAATATAAATTTCTCTCATAACCTATAATTTTAATATGTATCATATACACACTAGATTTTAACTTATAGTTTTAATATGAATCTAATTCACATTCAAGTAATATTTGAACTTATTCAAATATTTTATTCTCTCGTAATTTAATTTTGAATCATATCCAAAATTAAATTTATATAATAAAGTCTAATTAAAATATAAATTTTATATTATAATGTATCAATATACATTATATTAATTCCCAAAGTAAATTTGAACATTTCAAATTACAACCAATATAAATAAATTTCATTACTTTTTATGAGTTAGGAAGGGGACCTAATGGGCCTACAGATCAGAAGCTACAACGATATGAGATTAATTAGCTAAACTCATTAACTACATTAATCAATATTCGTTAACTGTCTGTACACTCCACTAAAAACTCACAACTGAACTCTTCTCACTGTAGATATATTTATGTGTCCACGGATATAGACCAATACCAGTAAGTTAGTATTTCACAAGTGTTCGTAATACCAGTTGGGTCAAATTACCATTTTACCCCTGGGTTACCTCTAGTCCTTAAATATCAGTGCTCCTCTAATGAACAACCTGTTTATGGTCCAACCACTAAACAAAAACCCTCTCGTGCCATAGAGAGGATAGAGTCTTTTGTTCAAGTCCCAGAGACACCATTTAAGGAAACACTTATCTACTTACCATAAAGGTGGGAATGAGTGAATTCCATCTTGTGTGATTATGTTTCTAGCTCCACACTCAATATTGTCTCCAAAATGATAAGCATATTGAGTCGGCAATTTGACCACTCTCACTCGTACAGATCAAAGGACAATCCCTTGCAAACAGGAGTTCATAATACACTCAGGATTAAAAATAAGTCACTTATGTCATCCTAATGAAATAGAAATCCAACTAGTTAACGAGTTACATCTAGTGATTACTATTTCGTGGTCCAATCTTATGCAAACTCATTACATAGGATACCCTCACTCGCATGTCACATACATGAACACATTGGATCAATGTGTTTGTATCAAATACAAAGTGAGCCGTATCCATAGTGTTAACATGATAAGGTACCCAACCTTAACCCTATACTATAGACTCTTTAAGCTGATCTTGAACATTGATCGTCGTATGTCTCCACATACTGTTCAAGACTCATCAAACAACTTAGGATGTTAGTTTATTGGATTTAGGTTATTAAGACAAAACTAATAATATAATCAATAACACTTATTGAAATTATAATAATAAAACACTTTATTAATGACGGTCAATTGATTATATTTACTATCTACGAGTTTTAGGACATAAAACCTAACAATAATATCATTAGTGTGAATACTGTATAAATAATATATATGTTACCTTGTTTTAAAAATCCTTTTGGGCATGCTTGTGGCTAGGAGTGGAGTGTGGTATAATAGTCCACTCTCTGAGGATTATGATTAAGATTTAAAATAACACACATGTTATTATTATTTTTTAACCACATGAGTATTTGTTTCCAGAGTTGGGAAGTTTGTTGACCAACCTTCGGATATCACCTTCGATGATCATCGTTGACCAATCTTTGACCACCACCTTTGGTGACATCAGCAAACTTTTGACAACCAACTCTGGCGTCACCAACCAACCTTTGGTTGCCATCGATCAACCTTTAAATTTTTTAATAAAAATATTTATTAAAAACTTTATGGTTCAAACTAATATTCAATGATCGTCATCGGACAATCTTTGACCTCCACCTTCGATGACTCCATCGGGGAATTTTAGACAACCAACTCCGACAATGGTTGCCAACTATCAACCTTGAAATTTTGTAATAAAAACATTTTTAGGGCTTAAGTTAATCTCCGATGATCGTTGTTGACCAATCTTCAACCACAACATCTGGTGACTCTACTAGCAAACTTTCGATAGCCAACTTTAGTAAACCGTCGCTACCGATCAATCTTAAAATTTTTTAATAATAAAAACATTTTTAATATATACAATAAACAAAAAAAAAAAACTTGTATATACAAATACTTTTAAAAGAAGTTTTAAAACACATCGTATTTTTAAAGAAGTTTCTATCAAATGTGTTTTTTGAATTTTTTTCACAAATCATTTCAAATACACTTTTAGTTTAATTATAATAATATTTTTTAAAATACACTTTTTTATGTTTTTTTCATGCAAAATTATTTTATTGTTAAACTTATTAATAGTCATATATGAAGATCGTTGTTAAATTTATTAAATAATCAACCTAATTAATAAGATTTAATTAAATCACGAAAAACGTTTTTATAAAATATGTTATAGTATAAAATTGTAGAAAACAAACCTTCCAACCAATAAAAGATTAGCTTGTATAAGTTATATTTTTTTAAAAAATGTTATTTCATTGTGCAATATTTATGTCAAAAAAATAATAATGAAAAAAATTAATAAAACATCGACTATAATAGTGTACACTCATGCGAACTATGGAAAACTTACGTAAATCTAATAAAACTGAAAACTATTTATGGTCGTTGTAGTTAGCCATTTTTTTTAATATTTCAGCCCCTTCCATCCTTCTTTTCGATTCGTCTTTCTTGTCGTGCGATTTCATATTTATTCTTTTTTCTTTTTCTTTTATGCGATTTCTTTACACATGTTTCTTATTTTTCAATTATCTATCTATGCCGTTTAATCTCTCAATCGTTTTTCTTCTTTTCCTCTTCGTTTTTTTTGCTTCGATCGTGTATAAAGAATCTTGAAAAAAAAATCATTTAAATTAGAGTAGCCAAATGTAAACTAAAAGAAATAAGAGATTGGGTCTTGAAAAAAAAATCTTGTAAATGATGGTGTAAATAAATCTAAACACCAAATTAAAAAAAAACTGTAGTCATACTAAACGATCGCATTTATAGCCATATTTAAATCGTGTAAACGATCGCCAATATATTGAATCATATCTAAACGATCGCTTATAAATTGATTGTAGCCCATATCTAAACGTACTAAACAATAATCAAACCTAAATGATCGGCCTAGTTGACGGCCATTGCCCCTGGGCTTTTTGCATTTTTAGAATTGTTATATTAGATGTAAATATTTGAAGGTTTTTTTTATAATTTTGAAAACAGCGCATAACAATTCTCATACTATAGTAAACCATTTTCTGTTAATTTCTCTAAAAATATCAATCCAAATCGAAGTTTTATCGTGAGAAATTTAGCGTCATTTCTTTTTCTGTCCCTCGAGTTATTTATTCCTCTTCGCTTCTCCGAGGACACAGCTGCAGATCGTCACTCAGTCCTTCTGCCGCTCCTGATTAGCCGCCGCCGCCGTCTCCCCGATCCACGTTGGATCTCAATTGGCAGAGGCTGTGACCCACGTGACACTAATGGAGCAGGCGACTGGCAACTGAGTTTGCTGATTTTTACGTTAGGCTTCCAATTGTGAGGTATGTGAATTTTAACAAAACTTTAATGCTTATGGAATTTGTTGTTTGT
This sequence comes from Cucumis melo, assembly GCF_025177605.1. Lineage (NCBI taxonomy): Eukaryota > Viridiplantae > Streptophyta > Magnoliopsida > Cucurbitales > Cucurbitaceae > Cucumis > Cucumis melo. The sequence goes on along the minus strand of NC_066860.1, from coordinate 24,419,323 downwards.
TATGCATCAACCGAATGTATGATTATGTACGATGAGCACCGTGCTATGTCCTTGAATGAGACGTTAACAAAAATTTTGTATGTTGTTTAAGAATCAAGCTTTTAATTGAAATTGTTTACCGTGTAAATGTAGACTGGAAATGCTATATGGAGAAATGATTCAATTTGGAACTGGACGAAGACTTAGGGTAGTTGTTCTATTGGGATTTAAGGTCTCGAACAACTTCGAGCCATTCAAGACGAATTGGTTGAGATCGTAGTGTGAGTTATTTATATTAGCTTGTTTTGGCTCGGAAATGGCGTCTTTGCTGTTCCGTACTTCACGCAGGTCCGTATCCTGCCTCTCTCTTCATCGTAAATATCTCAATCTCTTCTCCAGCCTCGAGTCGCCAATTTCATACACCAGAGCTAGTTCAGTTTCCAATTTAAGGTGTGGTCGGTCAGATTTTGTTGTTGAAAGTTTCATTCGAGATTTTAGATTTGGACTTATCCATGATTTTTCTACATCTTCGGACGTAAAAGAGAGTTCAAAGAGTGATGAGAGTCCGTATGGTAGTGTTAAAAATGATGGAAAATCAGAGGCGAAAGCTGAGATGTCCTGGATTTCTTTGTATTTGCCAAAAAAGTTTCAGCCTTATGCCCACCTTGCACGGCTCGATAAACCTATTGGGACGTGGTTGCTTGCTTGGCCTTGTATGTGGTAAGTAAGAGATACTTTTGTTTTTGGTCCGTGTTGGTTCTGCTGTCAATGTGCATAAAATGATTTGGAATAAAGGAAACTTTTCGATGTCAGACTCTACAATAGTCGTTAATTTGCATCTAAAATTGGTTATTGTTTTCAGTATTCAGCCCGTTTCTGAAATAATAAATCTTTGGATCATACTAATCACTATTGGTTGTCTGATTTTAAATGGATAATTAGATGCTCTCCAAATTATGCATTAAATAGGTGATGATTGTCAATGTGTGTATCAACGTTTTCCATATTTGATTGTTAATATTGCATTTGTGAGAAATTAGTGGAGGCATGCTAATTTTGTTATAACTTGCATAGTTCTATGTAAAAAGATCTTCATGTATTTCATTTCACATGCACTGTCTTTGAACTTTACTTGATTATTCATAAAGGATCTAACAATTGTTATGTAATTGCGTATTTTAGTTGGGACGTGTGTCCAATTACAACTAGTAAATAGGAAAGTCTGTCATTGGTTCACTTTATTACCCTCTACATATTGAACTATAATTTTCTTTTGTATCATATAGGTTATAAGACGATGTTCACACTCTCGACTGGATCATAAATGTTGAGGGGAGCATGATTTCCAAAATCCATAACTAGAATAAATTGTATTCTTTAGGTCAATTACCTTGGCGGCACCTCCAGGCCAACTTCCTGACTTTAAAATGTTGACTCTATTTGGATGCGGGGCTTTGCTTTTGAGGGGTGCTGGGTGTACCATAAATGACCTCCTTGATCGAGATATTGATACAAAGGTCATTACACTTCTTTCTTCCATGTATATCGTATTCACATTATTCTCTATCATGTGGCTTTTTGACAATACCTCTTAACTTTTTGAATAGTTTAAATTGGTTAGTCCATTTAGGTAGTGTGCAAATCTACGTGTTTTATTTGTGATAGATAGATGTATCGACCCCTGCACTTTTAGGGCTCTGTACTTTATTCAAGCATTAGTTCATCCATTGTTAATTATATCTGTGCGACATTTCTAGCCCCTTTTCTTGGTCTGGGACGACTGTAAGTTTGCAATGCAAAAGAAAATGACTTTCCACTTGGTATCAATTATTGGCTGCATTCCCGTGATCAATTAGTCTCAATATCAGATGGTTGATGCATTACTTGTCATGACACAGATAAAATAGAGCATAAAGTACCGATGAACAACACATTCACTAACAAATAGTCTTAATGCCAAGTACTTTCCTTTCGGATACGCCTCCCCTGCAGGGGATTAGTTACTTCTAACTCTTCCATGCTTGGCTCAGCCTCAGCGTTTCATCTCCTCTGCAGGTTGAACGTACAAAACTTAGACCAGTTGCTAGTGGTCAATTAACCCAACCCCAGGGAATCAGTTTTTTAGGGTTGCAGCTATTTTTGGGACTTGGAATTCTCCTTCAATTGAATAATTACAGGTTGGAATGGTTTTGAGTTTCTCTTTAGAATGAACTGGGTCACATAATAAGTGTTTTCTTGTATAGTAGTTTGATGTTTCCAACGTGACTTCATGTTTTGAACAGTCGCATTTTGGGGGCTTCCTCTTTGCTTCTAGTCTTCTCCTATCCTCTCATGAAGAGGTTCACGTATTGGGTATGATGCTTTTATTGGTTTTGTATTTGTTAAAGGCCTCATTTGATAAATGATAACCATTTAGTTTTTGGTTATTGAAAATTAATAAACACTAGTTCCACCTATTGATTTCTTTGCATTGCTATCTAGGTTTTAGCAGTATTTCTTAAAAAACCAGGTCAAGTTTTGAAAATTAAAACAAAATTGTTTTGAAAACTTATTTTTATTTTTGAGATTCCTAAGAATTAAGTGTTTAGTTGGGACTAATGAAAACAATAGGAAAGAAATGTTAAGAAAATAAGCAGAAATTTAAAAGATTTAAGATCGCAAATGAAATGGTTATAAAATGGGGCCTAAATATTTTCTTTATGTTATTAATTTTGAGAAACCTTGGTAGTTGATGTGGCTTAGCAAGATATTTGTGGCAGCCTCAAGCATATCTGGGTCTGACGTTCAACTGGGGAGCTTTGTTAGGATGGGCAGCCATCAGAGGAACTTTGGATCCAGCTATTGTTTTGCCACTATACTTTTCTGGAGTATTCTGGACTCTTGTATATGATACGATATATGCACATCAGGTAAATTCTGATTCCTGCTTTTTTCTTTGTTTATTATTAGGATTTTGTGTCGCCAGCTGTAAGGGCCATATTTTTCAATTTTTACAAGAAACAAAAGGGTATTTATAGAAGTAGGGAGCTCGTGGTTCATTTGAAATCTTACTCTGGCGGTGGTGAACATGGGTGAAATAGAAGTAACTTATAGCAGAAAATTGTACTTGTAAAATGCAAAGCAGTAGCTGAAATCTTTGGCTATGGAATTGGAATTCCTCCAAGAAGTTAGGGAAAATACATGGTCCTTGTTTGTTTCATGGGCATCCAATATTTTATGGAGTAGACATCTGAATTTTGTGTTTGTCTCGTGATAAAGACGTCTTGACATCTAGATATTCCTAGGCATCTTTAGAGTTTTGGATATACTCCTAAAACATGGATTTTTCAAGTTACCATGTGGAGCGCATCCCATTTTTACTTTTTAATCCTTCAATTTTTCTTATGTATATATAGCACTTTTCTTTGTTTATATTTTCTAAGATAAATATTTTCAACCATATATATTACTCTTTTCAGTTATATCGTTTTTGTTCTTTTACAAACATATTCAATTTTAAGTTTAAATTAATATTTATTTTATAAAGAAATGTAAATTGGTATATTATTTCTTCACAAAAAAAAACATACAAAATAATATAAGAATATCGATTTAGAAATAAATCCAGATTAATAAAAAAGAATTGTTATATAAGTTCAAATTATACTAAACTAATTGTAAATTAATGAAACATTATGTATATTCACTACATTTTCGAGTAAAAGTCTTAAGAAACGAACACAGTCATCCAAATATTCCTAAATATCTATAAAATATTTCTGCAAAAGAAACACAGGTATCAAAAGATGCAAAACATCTGTAATTTCGGGCATTTAAAGACTCTGGTTTTCTACATTCTCAAAAGAACAATTCACCAAACCTCCAGCCAAGTAATGTTTCATAAACACCAAAAGAAAAGCTGATCCTTAGTGATCTCTCCTGTGTAACTTGATGTGAAATATTATGGAAGTAACTTAAATGTGACCATTGAGTATTGTGCATGGATGTATTACTCATGGCTGCAGTATTTTTTTTTTTTTCTTTTATACATTATCAAAGGCATGTGCCTCTTTCTTAGAGGTCTCTACACTCTCTGTACTATAATGCTTGCCTCATCGCCCACACCCACTAGGGATTTAACCTCCGCTCACGTGTTTGTGCATACTATTCTTGGCTTTCTGTCATTGAGTCTTTAGATGGTTTGTATTTGTATCTCACTACTCTTTTTGGTTATTTGGTGATTGTTTTTTGTCAGTGGTTTAACTCTAGATCTAATGGTACCCCCACGGTACTTGAAATCGTAGTTGCATATGCTAGTAAACAGGCACAGAAACGACAACATCATTTGATACTTAGAGGTGTTGCTCGACGTCTTAATGGCATTTTTACATCTGAATAAAAAGACTCGACAAATTTCTAATGATGTTTTTTGATTGGATATGAAGTTTTTGGAATTTGACAAAATACTTTTAGATGCTTTAAAAGAAAAGGTCCAAAGCGCCCCTAGGAAAAATGTTTCTCTCTAAAGACATTTCCAAAATCACTCTGACTTTCTGGTTGCAATGCTTATGCTTGCTGGCTTTAGGACAAGGGAGATGACTTAAAAGTCGGCGTTAAATCTACTGCTTTGAGATTTGGAGATTCAACTAAGGAGTGGATTACTATGTTTGGAATTGCAAACATTGGCTGTCTTGCTCTTAGTGGTTACAATGCTGATATTGGTAATCTGCTCTGTGCCTTTCCATGTTTTTAATTTCCAGTTTTGGATAAACTGCAATTTGTTTGGATGTCTTATCCCGAACCATTGTGGAGCAGGATGGCCATTTTATGCACTTTTGGCAGCTGCATCTGGACAGTTGGCTTGGCAGATTTTTACTGTTGACTTATCAAGTCGTGCTGATTGCAATCGAAAGTATGTGTCTGATCTAATTTAGGATACTATATCAAGCACCAGTAAAGAAAATTAAGATTTTGCTGATTTTATGGTTGAATGCATGTATTTTAAACTTAGACGTTTAAAATAAGTTGTGGAGTAGGAGGTAAAGGAGTAGAGTTGAACTTCACTCCTGGTTTGACCAAGGAGTTTGTGGGTGTCACAACTAATAAACATTAATTTTATTCCTTATTAATTCCTTGCATTGTGAGTCCTAGGAGTTTACAACTCTACTTCTTGTTCCAAATACCCCAATTGTCGAATCTCATAAGATTATTATACCAGATGAAAATCCTGGTTTTTTTAAAACTAAAGTTTCTGTAGAATGATGCTTGTGAGTTGTGACCATCTCGTTAAAATTTTTTTATCAGCTTCAATTCATTGCTGTGATGATAGTGTAGTTTGTTCTGAAAGCTTACATCCTTTCTGCCTAAAGATTTATGCATATTTAAAGTTGAGGAGATTGTTATATGTATTAGTTTTCTTCCCTTTTCTCCTTTGTACTATCCTCACTTTTGCTTCTCGTTTTCACTTCTGGTAGGTTCATCTCCAACAAGTGGTATGGTGCTTTAGTATTCAGTGGGATCTTGCTTGGTAGACTTTCTTCTTAGCCTTTTCCGAAAAATATGCGAAAGCCAGAATGGATGGTTTGCTATTGTTAGACCTTTTGAAGAAGTCCGATGTGTTCATAAAATATAAAAGGATTCGATCTTGCACTATCTTCAAATGACATTGGTACTACAAATCGTGATTGGATTTTATCTTCAAACCCAGAAATTGGAGAGTGAGCGAAGCTCTGTTGATGTTGTTTCCATGTGAAGATGAAGGCAGAGGTTTGAAGTAACCGTGACTACTATTAGAGCAGGTTTGAAGTAATAACTGACTTGAGGTTGTGGGCGCAATAGGGAAAAAAGTTTCAGTTCCAACACAAAACCATAAAAATGTAGATGCACTAGATCTCTTTAGAAAAATGACTAAGCTTATTTCACTTTTTTTTTTTCTTTACTAGAAACATGTTTTTCTTTTGGGGTTAAATTTGCTTTATTTGGCTTCCGTTGTCCTTTAGAACCTGATCCATCTTTAAAATTTATATATCATTATAGATGAAATTGAAAGTTATAATAATATGTTTGGTATCATACTTCACAAACATAAATACCCAACAAGAACATGATTCCAACAAACGCCTCTATGTCTTAATATATTCGTGGCAATCATAACAAGTCCAACATTAAAGTCTTCCTACGAGATCAGTCAACAACTGAATATTACTAGAATACAGAAAAAATGAAGTAGACATTGGAATGAAATTATTAGAAGGGCAAGTTCGAGACGTATCTCCATCTCCTATGCTTCCTCAAGTTCCAATTGACTTCATCTGCAAAACTCCTATTTATATCCCCTTTGTAGAGGGTTCTTCCAACATTCCGTGGTGCTTCCCTTTATCACTCTGATTCCTATCGTCCTTGATTCTACTGCTTGCGATTTGACTCTTTTGCCCCTCCTCTCATACTTATAAATTATAGGTGTGGTCTAAACACAATCTCGAAATTTAAATTTACTTTCGGCTTGGCTTGTGTTTAAATTTGTTCACTGACAAAACATGTCCATCTGCCAAAGTTCAAACTTTAATTCAAACATTGAGGATTAAACCAAAACTTTCCAAAGTTTGGTCATCAAAATTAACGAGTATTTCTTTATTATTCAATAAAAAGATTAATAATTTATGAATTTGAACAGAAAAGATTCTCCAATTAGGTTTAAATATAGATGGAAAGAAAGTTAGTGTCAGTTACCTGTATCCCTCCACCATCAACTTCCACTCATTCTTTAGGCCAATTTGAGAATTAAAGCTGTCATTTTCAATTTTTGTCAATATATTTATTATTTATTCAGCTCTTACCTTTCTTTCTCTTCAAACATTATTGAGGTTTTAATTCACATTAAACTAAAAGTTAGTCATACTTAATTTACATCCCCAATTTCTGGACATTTTGTTACTCATACATAATAATAATAATAATTATTATTATTATTAAATAAAAACAAACAAACAAATGTTGACTGCTTCACAAATTTGCTTGGTCCATAAGTATTATGTTAGTACAATACTCTCTCTACTTGCTATTTGTTATATCATAGCCACCTTATAAATATTTAAATTTAAATATTATGTTTATATTTTTTGACTTTTTTTTTTTGTTTGTTTGTTTGACTTTTTATTTTTGTTTTGGTTGTTAAACATTTATAAAATTTCAAAATTTGTCTATATTTGTCTAGTTTTAGCAATTTTGTATGCATGGTAGAACTTTTGTAGATTTATGAGTGAACAAAGTGTCATGCTAAAAATTTAATCGAACATAATGAAATTAAAATAAAAGACAAAGGACTAATTTGAATATCTTGAAAGTATATGAATATTCCTATTATAGGACTTAATTATAATTTGTATGTTTTGAATAAGTACTTTCAATTCAGATGTTTTTGTATGGTAACCTAAACTTCACTATCAAAATGTTACTTGACACAAATTTTGAAACACAAGGGTGGATAACAATTTGTTAAAAAAGCAACTGACATTTTAAAAAATATAACAAAATGAACCATAATATTAAGAATATATAGTTAAATTTTAAGTTTTATTAGTGTTTAGCAATTAGCAGTGACATAGATAGACACCGATAAAATCTTATCAGTCTATTGATATCTATCAACATGGATCATTATTAGAATCTAAAATGTTATTTTCTTTGGAATAAAGTTGATTCCTAAACCATAATATTTTTTTTCAAATTCAAATGATTAAATTATAAGATGTTTTGAAGTTATTTGTATTGTAAAATGCATAGAAGAACATGAATAAAATGGTTTGCCTTATTATTTTCTAATTTTTTTAGCTACTTTATGTTATCTAAAATTTTACAAAATGATCCTAAGGGATTAACATTACTTTTTATTACTTAACAATACACTGTTTTTAAAAAAGCTTTTTATTTCATATGTAAAATAATTAAAAACACTTTGGTGCATGCTGCATGAAAAATGAAAAGGTGTGTTTTTAAAATGAAATGATTATTATATGTATAAATACATTTAGAAAATTAAATAAACTACTCAAATGCTTCCTCTAACAATACTTCTCATGATTTATTTTGTTTATCTCTACAATTTATCAAACTACCTTCTTTTTCTACTATCAATAACTTGAAAAACACTTTTTTAAGTGATAAAAAAAGTGCTTTACATTCGTTTTCTTTTTTATTTTCTCCCCATCCCATGATATCAATTTTTCTAAACAACTTTTTTTTTTTTTTTCAGAAAAAGCACTTTACATGTTACAAGACCAAAAAATATGTGTTTTTTAAAAGCTAAACAGTGTTTTGAATTAATTGCTATGTTTTTTCAATTTAAAAATCCAAGTTGATTACAATGGAAGTCTTAGAAATTGAAATAAAATTTAAAACATTAAACTGAATGTTCACATGAGACTTCAACCAAAAGATTTAGTTTATTGCTACCAACAAACAAGATTGATTTGTTGAAATTAATGTGAAACTTCGACAAATAAAATGATTTAGAATTTCAAAGAAATGCTAATTACCACTTAATGAAGATGACTGAAGTAAGAGATTTCATTTATTCCTCAATTAAGTTTTATATTAGTATAAAACAGAGTCATTTTAGTCATTAAAAAGACTACAACACACTCTAATAACACTTCAGACCATTCAACAAACTTAGGTTCGGAATATTCTCTATACACAATTTCTTTAGATTATATGAATTAATGTTTTATTTGAACAAAAATTAACGGTTAATTAGACTTTTTGTTTTTTATTTTCTTAAGTTCAACGTTTTTATGGACTAAATTGAGACTTCATACCAAAGCTAAACTATTATTTAATCTTTTACTAATTTTACTAAAAATATGTCTAAACAAAAATTCTACATCCGTAAATCTAAAAGAACATTGACATTAAGATTGTAAAAATTATCATAAATATCTAAAATATAGCAAAATTTTATATGATATCACTAATATACATTAACACCACAATCTCTATTTATTAAGTTGGGTGTGAAAATCACATAACATTTACAGAAATGGTCAAAAATAACAATTTTAACAAAATATTTATAACATATAGCAAAAATTTAGGAATATATCAATAATAAAAATTGATAGCTACTAATATACTTCTATTAGTGGACAATAATAAAAAGGGAGAATCCAAAATTTTGCTCTAGGTATTAAATAGGGATACCAACAAAATACCAAACTATTTAAACTGCTTGTAACAAAGCTCATAAACTTAGTCATTTTTAAACATTTCATTTTTTCACTTTCGATTTGTTTTATATTATTCATGTTGCGATTTCTTTTATGGTCTTTCTCAATTTCTTTTCATAATTTTTCTTATTTTTCAATTTTTTTTACGTTGTTATATCTTTTCCATAGTCTTTTTTTTTTGCGATTTCTTTCATAGTATTTCTTCTTTTCAGTTTTTGCAATTTCTTTCGATGTCTATTATTCTTTTTTATTCTTTTTTACATCGTTTAATATTTTCTTCGTCTTTTTCTTTTCTGATTCTTTTTTACCAATCTTTCCATCTTTCCATCTTCTTTTTTTCGTTGTGATTTTTTCCATTATCTTTCTTATTTTTCAACAACTATGTAAAAAAAAATAGCAAATCTGTATAAAAAATAAATCATTTACCCAAATCTAACGATGTAAACAAATGTATAAAAAAAATAAACGATGGTGAGCAAGACAATTTAAAAAAATAGTTTAACCAACTATAAACTATGGACTAAACAAATTTAAATATGGTATAAAAAAAATAATAGTAAAAGAAATTAAAAAAAAAGTTTAGCCAAATCAAAACGATGTATATAAAGATTTGAAAAAAAAAAAGTTTGATTTGGGTCGATTAAATCTAAAGGATAAATTTAAATTGTAGAGATATCTAAACTTACTAAATAGTAGCCAAATCCAAACGTAAACAATTAAATCTATAGATATCTAAATGAAATTAAACCATAGAATTGAAAAATATATTACGTGGGCCTGACTTTGTTGAGAGAGAATTTCTGGTATTTTACCCGATGCGCCTCTATACTTTTTTTTTTATTTTCAGAATTATTATAAATACTTTGCTGATTTTTTATATTAAAAGAAAAAAGACAGCGGTTAAATATTTTAATTTAGTTGAGTATTTGAGAAAATGTGCCTAAAATTTATTCCATTAAAGGAAATGAAATTGAGGTTGGTGAATAAAAATTTATTTAATGAATTAAAAGAATAGGAAAAGGGTTTTTGTTGTTTTGTTTTGTTTGGTTATTGTTTTTTAAAAGGAAACGTTTCAGTAGTTCGAACGTGTCATTTTCCGCGAGATTTGGTTTTGCCGAAGAATTCCCACCGCTTACGGATCCCCACATCAGCAACAACGGCCCCCCTCTCCTCTCCATGCAAATTCATGCAAACACATATTCAAATTATTCCTTTTTTTATTTTCCTTTTCCTTTTCCTTTTCCTTTTTAAAACGGAATTAAAAATATTAATAATAATAATAATAATAAGAATATTCCAAATCCTTATTAGTTTCTTGAATCTCCTAATTAATCTCAATCAATCATTCATTCATTCATTCATTCAATCAATCAAATCAAAATCACAGCATGATCTAATCTGTCACAAAACTAATCTTCCCTTTCTCATTGGCTACTCCAAAATTCCTCTTCTTTTTTACAAATTCACTCCCCTTTCCCCTATAAATTTCCCTATTCGATTCTCTGACAAAGTACACCAAGATTGTCAAAGAAAACATCGCCGGAAACAGTGAGAAAAAAAATGGAAAGAAATTCAAGCAAGAAGGCAAATGAGGGCGAATCGGGGACTGGAACCGATGGTGGTGGAGACAGGATTATGGTGGAAGATGCTTTTAAGAATTTGGAGGTTCCTTCATGGCGGAATCAGATCACATTTAGGGCTCTTTTCACCAGCTTTGTTCTTAGTATTGTCTTCAACTTCATCGTCTGTAAACTCAATCTAACCACTGGGGTTATTCCTTCTCTCAATGTCGCTGCTGGGCTTTTGGGATTCGCGATTTTGAAGGGTTATACTTCGATTCTTGAACAGCTTGGTCTTATGAAACAGCCATTCACTCGACAAGAAAATACCGTGATTCAAACCTGTGTTGTCGCCTCCTCTGGGATTGCGTTTAGCAGTAAGTGTTCTGTTTCTTCTTCTATATATTCTCGATTTGGATTATACATGTCTAGGATCTTGATTCGAGTTCATCGATTGAGAGCTATTTTACAGGATTATTTGGTTGTGTTTTTGTTTCTTTACATTTATTCGTGTTATTTATCAAGATTTTTGGAATATGTTGATGATTAGGTGGTACTGCTAGTTATCTTTTGGGTATGAGTGCTAAAATTGCTGCTCAAGCAGAAGAAGGGAACATGCCGATTAATATCAAGAAACTCTCTGTTGGTTGGATGATAGGCTTTCTCTTTGTTGTTAGCTTTGTTGGGTTGTTCTCTATTGTGCCTCTTAGAAAGGTTGGTAATGCAAACAATTAAAACGCCCTTTTTAAATGTATTGTTTGGTTTTAGTTGCTCTTTTTATTATATTTTAATGCATGTTTTTGTAGTGATTTTGAATTGTTTATTCTATTTTAAGGGAATGATTTTGAAATGTTTATTTTATTTCAACCCATGTATGTTTGTGAATGATTTTCAAACTTTATTTTATTTTAATGGATGTTTGAAGTGATTTAAAAAAATCACTTTTATATGTTAAAATCAATTTCAAATATGCATTTAATCATACAAATTCATTTAAATCCTTATTTTTTCACTTTTAAATTCAATTTTCATACATTTCCAATGATTAAAAAGCATGTTTCAGACTAGTTTTAAGAACTTAGTTGTTAATTTGACTTAGATATGTATTTTTGTTTATTTAAAGCCGCAGATAATGTAGTAGATAAAATTTTGGGCTATCAAATGAGTTCGAGTTCTTGTTTAAATTATCAATGGTAGTGGTAGGGAATAGATATTCCTTTAATCTGAAGACAAAACATATCATTAGAACAAAAGGAAACGAGTAGGAAATGATGGGACCCAAATAAAATCTATATCTTATTGTTTATCATTATTCAATCTAATATCTGAATTGATTTTTTTCCAAGATGATGATTCTAAAATACAAGTTGACCTATCCAAGTGGAACTGCAACTGCATATCTCATCAATTCCTTTCACACACCCAAAGGAGCTAAGCTGGCAAAGTTAGTATTGGCTCTGTCTTTGTTTTTACATTGAATTGGATGTTGTTCTTTTATCTTCCTTGATAATCCATGGTTATGGTTTTTCAGGAAACAAGTTGCAGTCCTTTTCAAGAGCTTCTGTTTCAGCTTTTTATTTGCTATGTTCCAATGGTTCTTTGCTGCTGCAGATGGCTGTGGATTTTCTAGCTTTCCCACATTTGGTCTTCAAGCCTATGCAAAAAGGTAGAGGAATTATTCTAAAGCAATACTTCTTTTACTCTTGAGTTATCAATGATGTGTTTATACTTTTTATGTCTTGCTGTAGGGAATTTGGTATCAAGAACTTTTTCATTTTTAAGTTGTAGTAAAACATAATCTCCGACGTTTATAGTAATGTTGGCCAAATGTAACAGGTTTTATTTTGACTTCTCATCTACATACGTCGGTGTGGGAATGATCTGTCCTTTCATGGTCAATCTATCTCTCCTTCTTGGAGCCATCATCTCATGGGGTATCATGTGGCCCTTAATCGAGCTAAGGAAAGGTGATTGGTACAGTGCTTCTTTATCTGCAAGCAGTCTTCATGGCATTCAGGGCTATAGGGTATCTCTCACTCTCTTTTTCTGTCTGGGGATCTTCTCCTTGCATTCTTTTCATAGCATTTATTGATGTTAATGATGTAAATTTAATGTCCTTGTTAATGATTCTCAGGTTTTTATTGCCATTGCTATGATGCTTGGCGATGGTCTTTACCATGTATGCTTCATGCTCTCCCAAACATTCTACAGCTTATCCAAACAGAAGTCTGGCTGTGGAAATGCTGATTCATTGTCGGAAATTAATGATTACGACGCTCGACGAAGAATCGAGTACTTCTTGAAAGACCAAATCCCTAACTGGGTAGCATTGCTCGGCTATGTAATACTTGCAGCCATATCTATAATCACAGTTCCCTTAATCTTCCATCAGTTGAAATGGTACCACGTTTTGGTTGCTTATGCAATTGCTCCTGTCTTGGCCTTTTGCAATGCCTATGGTTGTGGGCTCACCGATTGGTCTCTTGCATCAAATTATGGTAAATTTGCCATCATCATCTTCAGTTCTTGGGTTGGCCTTGGCAATGGAGGTGTTATTGCTGGTCTTGCTTCTTGTGGTGTCATGATGAGCATTGTTTCTACTGCTTCTGACCTTATGCAAGACTTCAAGACTGGTTACTTGACTCTAGCTTCGCCTCGCTCGATGTTTTTCAGCCAAGTTGCTGGCACTGCCATGGGATGTGTTTTGTCTCCCCTTGTCTTTTGGTTCTTCTTCAAAGCTTATAATGTTGGAGACCCCGAAGGCTCATACCCTGCACCATATGGTCTAATGTACCGTGGCATTGCTCTTCTCGGTGTGGAGGGTGTCTCTACCCTCCCCAAAAACTGCCTCACTCTTGCCATTTGCTTCTTTGTTGGTGCTATAGTCATTAACATCATTAGGGATATTCTCCATAGGTGTGAAACTAAATACCGCATCTATCGCTTCATACCAAGTCCAATGTGTATGGCGATTCCATTCTACCTAGGTGCTTATTTCGCCATCGACATGTGTGTTGGGAGCTTGATTCTTTTCATCTGGCAGAGTAAGAATAAGGTCAAGGCTGGGGAGTTTGCTCCTGCTGTTGCTTCGGGACTTATCTGTGGCGAATCTTTGTGGAGTGTTCCAGCAGCCATATTGGCCCTAGCTGGTGTCAAAGCTCCTCTTTGCATGAAGTTCTTGAGTTCATCGACCAATGCTAAGGTCGATGCCTTCTTAGAAGGCTAATCAACTTTTAATAATTAGTTTGTTTAGTCAATGCAATTACGTTTGAGTGATTTAGTTTAGGTTGTTTTTATTTTGTCATATACTTTGTACAAACTCAAAATCGATCTCGGGCTTTCTAATTGTGATTAAATGATAAATCTTCATATTTTAGGCAGCTTGTTGTTTCATCAACAGGTGTATATGCTTTTGTATTATATTAATAAATTTGAGATTAGACAATGTATTTTACTGATTGCTTTTAGCTTATAGGTGAGTACTACTTTAAATTAACCATATGTTCTTACCTTTGCATTCATCATAATCCGTCAAGATTTTATAAAACTTGGCAGTCCATTTCCAAACTTCAAAATTTGACATGGACTTGAATACAATGTGATGCCATTTAAAGTTAATATATACCATATATTTACAAACAAAAAAAAAAAAAAAAAAAGACATGGGACAACAACCAAAGCAATCTCTTAGTTGTACTAGAAAATAATTTAACTCAATTTTATTATTTTTATTTATTTTAAAATTTAAAAAAAAATGTGGATTGCTAGAAGTATTAAATGGTAAATGATTTATAATTTAAATTTTAGATATTTAAGATTCTGAACAATGAAAGAGTCTCACAGACAAACTATATTGAAAAAAATATAAATTTAACCCATAAACTTTATAGTTATATTGATTTTAATCTTAAATTCATAATGGACCAATATACTATTATTAAAAGAAGCATGCAAAATAATTTTTAAATTTATTTTAACAGCGTTTGGATCTTTTCAAAACGCTATTTTAAAATCTTCCCAATTTAGAAAAGTCTATAGAAATTCGAAAAATTGCCTTTCCTAATAAAAACAAACAAAAATAGTCAACCATTTTTTAAATAAAGAAACAATATATATTTATACATTGACTATATATATATATATACATTTTTTAGAAATAAACAAATGTATATTTGAGAAGTGCATCAAAACTACAATTTATATATCTTCGAATGCACGAGATTGTGTCTTTACATTTTTTAATATATTTGTAAACGCAAAAAAATAATAATAATAATAATAATAATAATGATTTACTATTTCGCAACATATATTTATATTTTCATAAATTTAATATTTGTAGTTTCTTAAATTTCTAAATGTGTCGTATGACTGCAATTATTATTTGAAATTTCACATTAATTATAAAACAATTCTTAAAAAGGTTGTGATATTTTGTATATAATATCACCTAATGAGTTGTTCGTTGTATGCTGTGTTGGATAGGAAATGAAGAAGGTATTTGAAGCTCAAGAGTTCAGTCAAATTTGAT
Source organism: Cucumis melo (assembly GCF_025177605.1). NCBI lineage: Eukaryota > Viridiplantae > Streptophyta > Magnoliopsida > Cucurbitales > Cucurbitaceae > Cucumis > Cucumis melo. The sequence goes on along the minus strand of NC_066860.1, from coordinate 24,404,051 downwards.
ATTGAAAAAATTGATAGAAATATCAACTTCCACTCGTAACAAATGCAAGTAAATGATGTGGCGAAAAAACAAATATTGGAAGAAAGTATAATCATTATGATGGAGTGAGTTATAATTCTTGGAGTTGAGAACTATCATAATATGAACAAAAACATTTGATGTTGTAATAGTTGTGAATTATTCAAATATTTTATCAATGTGAAATTTGTTGAGTTACAGCTACTATTAGAATTAAAATGAAGTCGTTTAATATTGAAAAAGTTAAGGAAGTGATATGCTCCAAACATTATAAAAGAATTTAAGTCTGATGTATTGGCTCAATTGTGTAAATGATATAAAGCTTTGAGATAGTTTTGTGATTGGATTTAGGTGGGAGAATTGTATGTAATTGTAATATATTTTTACACAATAAATTTCTTTTTGGTAGGTATTTTTTTTTTGTCTTGTTTGCAATTTTTCAAATAAGTAAATATTTGAATGTTTTGAAAGTTAAATAGTGCAACTACAAAGTGAAAATTGAACGTCCAACCTTTATGCGTTGCTTGGAACTTCAATTGACTGTTTGGGAGAAAGATTGGGTTATGAAGGGTTAGTGTTATGATAAAGCTAGGTTTATTATCATAATATGTGTTTAGAGGAAGGGTTTAAAAATGTAGTTATACGATTGTGTTTGGGAAAATGATTAAAAATGGTAGTTTTATGGGAAGTTGAAGAGATTGAGTTATGGGGAGTTGAAAAATGTTTAAAAAGGAGAGAGAGGGAAGATGGGCTATGATAACCCTAAAACAAAGATTATGATAACATTTTTCCTAAACAAGGGTTCACTAGAAGAAATCTAGCCTTTAATGTCGGTTTAAAACCGACATTAAAGGGCTTTAATATCACTTGGCAACCGACATCTTTGCGAGCGTTATTAAAGACCTTTAATGTCAGTTGGGCTTTAATGTCGGTTTAAAACCGACATTAAAGGCCTTCAATGTCGGTTTTAAACCGACATCTTTGATAGTGTTATTGAAGACCTTTAATGTCAGTTTAAAACCGACATTAAAAAGGCCTTCAATGTGGTTTTTTAAACCGACATTAAAGACACCTTTTATGTCAGTTTAAAACCGACATTAAAGTTGTCTTTTGGGACCATTTTTACAAATTTATATTTATTAAATTTTTTGCATTATTATCCATTTTTTGTATAGCCAAATTGTTTAAAATTGATATTATTTATCTCAAGTTATGTCTAACAATGTTTTTTTTAGAAACTATAATATTTCTCTTTTATTTGTATATATACAAAATCAAATCTTAATATTGTGTATAAATATATACAACTTTGCTCCAAACACAAAGAAAGTGAAAAGTTTTATTACATTGATCATCCTTTGCAAAAAAAAATTAACAAAAGTTGCAACCAATAACAGGTCAGAATGCTCCACAAATGACTAACTTCAAGATCTTGTGTCACAATTATGAGGTCCTGACTAATTGTACTCACTTGTGGATTTCTTCTATTGCAGTCATTTGTTTAGTGATAGCTCCCTGTGAAAGACATGATAATTTTTGTCTTAGTTGATAAACAAATTTCATGAATAACTTCACAACTTAAAAGAACATAGAGAAATACAGAAAGAGACCTTCACAACTTGAAATTCTGTTTTCTGTTTTTTGAGAATCAGTCGGTCATCCTCAACATCAACCAATGCTGCAAAACCACAAAAAAAAAAAAAAAAAAAAAACACACACACACACACACACACACAAAACATTAACAATTTCTTAGCTAGCTCCATCTTCCCTTTTCCTTTTATCCTATTCATTTTGATTATTTAGCTAAGAATTCAAATTATCCGAATCGAACCAAAAGAATTATCAAACAAGGCGATATAACTTTTCTAAAAAATCAATTAGAAAATCTTGAGAATAGTTTCTTCTTTCCACATCTCAATTCCCTCGAAAAAGAAAGGCCTGGAGAAAGTCCCTGTGAATCAAATTAAACAACCAAAAAAAGAAGAAACCACATATAGTTATGCATAAATTTGAAGAGTTGGAAAAGAAAAAAATGGCAAATCAATAAAGAGAATAATGACGAGACAGTGATAAACCAATAGGAGAAAACAACGCTAAGGGAAATACCAACAGTGATTCAAAGCATGAACATGGGTTGAAACACCAATGCTAAATCATGATAAATTAACCTCTACTATGCATGGTACCTATTATGCATACATATAATGTTTATATAAATGTATAATAAGAACACATGAACTGGAATTCTAAAATAAAATTTAAATTTGTTACAAATTTCAAGTACCCAATAAATAATTTATTACAGTTCACATGGTTTGGTTTTGCAAAGTTGAATCTAATAATCAAAGTTAATGTTACCTCAGACTTTTTAATCTAAAAATCTGTAATGATGTGTATTTCAAGCAATATTTCTTTCCTTAAGCAATATTGCTTGAAACACTCCTCCATAGACTTGGCTGAAACTGGAGCATCGATGTATGACATTTGTAAAACAAACTTCTTAGCAAGCCGTACAAGAGACCTGATTACAAAAGATGATCGACACTCGTAAATTATAGCCTCCAAAACCAGATTGACTAGCTACTATTAAGTTAAATTCATTTGCAAATACCTAGCTTTGGCCAAGGAAAAATGGAAAAAACAACTAACTAAAAAATAATGATAATAAAGAACACCTTAATCAATTTCCATTTCTTGACTTCAGAACACGTAAAAATTTAGTTTGGTAAAATTAGAACATACTCTAAAACTGTTCTCAAAAGTGGCAGACCTAATCCATAATTTCCCATATGCCCAACGACCACCTTAACCGAAGAAGAAGGAGCTGCAAAAACAGGAATCAATTAAAATCATTATCTTCCTACTTTTCTTTCAAAAAAAAAAAAAAAAAAAGAAGCAGATTACATGAGTGAAACTATACCTGGTACCATCTAGACTAAATAGAGAAAGTGGAGTAACATTTTGTCTTTGATATATAATAGATTACCAAGCCATTAGATATTTGTGGAGATCTAGAAGGCAAAAAGCAATTATGCATTCAGTACCTTGCAGCCACTGGTTTCTATGAAAAAAGCAGAAAATTCGTTTGTCGTTCTATAAGCTGCAACACATACTCCTTGAGTTTCCTGTGTTAATAACAGTTTTAGGCCAGTGAATAAATAAAAAAGAAAGCTGCATGATGTGTAAAAAGGTTTATTGCAGGAAAATAGAAGACTGTACCAAATATTCAAAGGTCCTGGAGATGTCTAATATCGATTTTACACCAGCTGAGATGACAGCTACAGGGTTCTTCCTAGCTCGGTGAGATCAGAAGATATATCCATTGTTGAAAAAGGCAGTTGAAAACAAATAGAGCACAAGGAAAAAGTTATTCATGGGTTTGTTGAAAGGGATTTCTTGCCATTCATTCATACAAAAGTATTTTACTTTGTTCACCATGTTTATAAACGCCTCCAATGCCCACAGTCACAAACACTGGGATGCCAACCTACAATAAATTTCCAAGAACAACACTAGTGAGAAGGTTAAAAAGCTGAAAATTGTGAAGTATATGTTTAAGAATCAAATACAGAATAAAAAACCACAACATATTTTTCATCCATATTTTGCATCCAACATTCTGTCTTTTATGTATTGATGAATTTTGCTTAAGAATACTTTATTAGCTTGAGGAAAAGTGATGTACAATACACCAGAACATGCAAAAAGCATCAATTTAAACCTAGATTCACAAATAAACCTCTTCTTTAGCATGATGATGATAAGAATAAGTTTTCATACTACCTTATATGAAATTAGATCACATCAAGAAATTAAAAAGATAAAATATGGCAGTTAGAAATACAAACTTTCTGTGGACTTTCCTATGGTGTTTTTATGGTTAAGTGAAAGGTACTAACGATATCTTATCATCCCATTGCGTAGATAGTCGAAGAATTGCCTTAGCAAATGCAAGCTTTAAATTTTCATGTTTCTCCATAAAAACTACAACTATCATTTAATTTCTGCTCATTCTATGTCTTAAATTTCTTATATGATACTTATTCTAAAATATATTGATCAAATTGATAAAAAACTGAAGTTTGATTACCAATGCTCCTACTTTCTTAGCCATTCGGTTTGCTCTCATGTTACTCTTCTCAATAAAAACTTTCCTATTATTTTGAACATCATTTGCCTTTCAAAACTTTTGATATGGAGCAACTGCTCTAAGGGTTTCATCAACTGTTAACCTCTTAACAGACCTCTGCAAAATATGACACTCAATAGAAAAGTGTGCTTCAACACCAAAATTAAATTCACATATCTCGAATGAAAGGGTTAGGAAGTTGGCTAATCTTTGGAAGCATTAGTTTAATATATCGTCCCTCGTCCAACAAAAAGATTACATTTTTTGCCCGCCCATCCTTGCCTCTGCGTTTTTGTGCTTGCTGTGCAAAGAAAAGAAGTTTCTCATCTACCAAACCTCTTTCAGCATCAAAAATAAATTCTTCAAGTAATTGCTTCTACTGTTCATCCTCTTTATCATCGTTTTCATGCTTATGAAAGGAATTTTTGAGTTATTGGTGAATAAACAAACAAAGAAATTCAAAGTGAAACACGGTACAAAAATTGAAAAGTTCTAGGGGAAAAATCTGAATCAGCTAAATGGGGGGAAAAACATTGACAAGCATTCTCTATGGGCAATCTAAATGTATATATACATCCCTTTCTCTTGTACTATCACAATCAATGTGTAGATCTACACTAGATTTATCGATCTATGAACTTTGAGAGGTCGATAGAGAAAAGATGGAGCTAGATTTGCGAAAGAAACACAACAGAGCACCAAAGAAACGCCAAATCTGGGACGATATGGGATGGTGCAATGGTGGTCGCGCGACTTGGTTAGACAGATCTTGGTAGTCGTAGTCTTCAGAGTTGGAGATTCGTGGATGGTGGTGAAGACTGAGCATGGTGGTGGTGAGGACTGTGGTCACGAGATCTGGACACGATTGGTGTGGCCGCATTTGTTTAATTCGGAAAAGAGAGGGCATGAGATGCGTAATTGAGAAGAGAAGGAAAGGAAATTGAAAAACTAGAGAGAAAGGAAAAGATGCGTGGGAAAGAATAGTAAAGTAAGAGAGAGGAAAACTTGATTTTTTACCAAATTAAAAAAAAAAAAAATACAAAGGGGCACTTCTTTAATGTCAGTTTAAAACCGACATTAAACGTCCGCCTTTTGAAAACCGACATTAAAGCCCATTTTTCATTTTTTCCACCCGACATTAAAGGCCAGATTTCTTGTAGTGGTTGAGTTATGTAACCCTACCCAATAGTGATAACCCTTGGGCCAAACGACCCCAAGATTTTATGTGATTTCAAATGAATTTGCTTGGTAACAGAAGAAAGAGAAATATTATAAAATCTAAAATAATTTCAAATGATGGTTGGAATTTTCAGGATTTAAATGTAAATTACTTAATTGACCTCATTATTTTATCTAATTTTTCACTTTTAACACATTATAGATAAAAGTCTATATCTAAAATTTTTGTTTTATTTTCCTTTTCATCTGCCAACCAACACATCAAATTTTAAATATCAACTTTTTTGTTTGTTTCAGACAAAAATAATTATTTTAAAATTATTCTTCGTATTTCAAATCCCAAGATTTAAAAGTGTTTCTTCAACTTTCTTGAATTCTAACATAGAGTTAAGGACGGAGAGCATACCAATACTACTCAGCCAAGTTCAATTTGATTTGTTTCTTGTTTTCTTGTGATCCATTTTTCAACACGAATATTTTAAAAATATATTACTATGTTACATAAAAGATTAATTTTGATTAGAGTTTGTTAATAATAGCTTAACTTAAGGGACCTTTGTACTTGGGATTCAAATTTCACATGCCCATTTTTTACTAAAAAGATTGATTAAATTTCCCACCATGAAAGTTAATTGGTTACTCATTTACAGTTCATAAACTAAATTAGTATTTAACATTTTTTTTCCTTCAAACAAACAACTAGCTTCAGATATAGCATACAATTGCTAATTACTAATGATACTAATTTCTATATGATTATTGTCTGATTACTATCTAATTGTTAACCGTAAATGATACTGATTGTCGTTTTTAATATTAATTGTAATATATTGTCAATGATATGGATTGTTATCTAATTGTTGTATGATACTGATGCTTAATGATGCTGAATGAATTATATCGTCATCGTCAACACGTATATGCTAAGAAATGAAGAGATGTATGATTCAAATTTTCGCATCTCCAACTTGTTGTGTAAAATTATTTGAGAGAGTAAAAAAGAGTTTTGGGGTAAAAGTTTAAATATTTTTTTTCCAAAGAAAGAAAAAGAATGTTTCCTACCCGCAAGTTTCGAACGTGCGATCCCACTTTCCTTAAACGATTAAAATCAAAGACATGTTGGAGCCGTAGATTCTAGGGTTTATATGGACGGTTAGGATTCGATTCTCACTGTGGAAAAAAATTGGATAGGATTTAGCCTCGTACATAATTCTATTACCTTTTTCTTTTTCTTTCTCTTTCTCGTTTCGCTGTCGATCAATTATCCTTCATCTGCCCTAATCTGCGGTTTCGTTTCCATTTATCTCTTCCTCTCGCCGGGAATTTTCCGGTTAGTCAAATCCTCAGTCGCGATCTCGGCAACTACCTCAACCGGACATGGCGGCTGCAGCTACAACGAGCGTTGTGCCACCGAATCGGCGTCGGATTAGCGCGCCGGAAGACAAACTGGAATTCGAGACGACGGAGGGGGTTGAGCCGATCTTGACTTTCGATCAGATGGGCATTAAAGATGACCTTCTTCGTGGAATATATGCATACGGTTTTGAAAAGCCATCTGCCATTCAGCAGAGAGCTGTGAGGCCGATTATTGAGGGTCGAGATGTTATTGCGCAGGCTCAATCTGGGACTGGGAAGACTTCCATGATTGCCCTCACCGTTTGCCAGATGGTTGATACCACAAGTAGAGAGTGGGTGTTGTTTACCCTATTGAATATTCAATGTTTCTTATCTTCTTCCCCTTTTACATCATTCTATTCTGTGCCTTTTGTGCTCTTTGTCGCTTCTATTTCTTTTTGCAATGTTTTGTGCAAATTATATGGAAGTTGTGTCGTAACCTAGCTCAGAAATTCAATTGGAAAGGCAAAGATTGGTTGGATGTTAGTTGGTTTTTTCTACAAGAAGTTGTTATAACCTCTTCTCGTCGTTTTGGAAATTTCGCAAGGAAGTTAAAGTTTTGAATATGCATTCAGCTCATGACTCAGGAGTTTTTTCTAATTTACATCTGACCTTTTTGGAATGCCACCTTTTTAATTTCGAAGTCTTATGATCATTATGCATCTTAAATCTAATCAGGGTGCAGGCCTTGATCTTGTCCCCTACGAGAGAATTGGCTACTCAGACAGAGAAGGTTATATTGGCAATTGGCGACTACATTAATATACAAGCGCACGCATGTATTGGTGGCAAAAGTGTGGGTGAAGATATCAGAAAGCTTGAGTTTGGAGTTCAGGTTGTGTCGGGAACTCCTGGAAGAGTCTGTGACATGATCAAGAGAAGGACATTGCGTACCAGAGCCATTAAGTTATTAGTTCTGGTCAGTTTGGGTGCCGTTCAATCACATGTCATGTTAGCAGTACAATTATCGTACTTAATTTTTTATGCAACTTTCCATACGGTAGCATTTCATTTTCTAACATTTACTTCTTCAGGACGAGTCTGATGAAATGCTGAGCAGGGGGTTTAAAGACCAAATTTATGATGTATATCGTTATCTTCCACCAGAACTTCAGGTTCTCTCGTTCTCTCCCTATCTCTTCCCTTCAATGTGTAAATAATTGTGCCCATGAGGCAGAAATTGATAAAAAAATAATGTTGAGTATACATGCTTTTCGTTCATATAATGACAAACGTTTATGTTCAATATTTTTTTCCTGCAATAATACCATACATGATTGATTTATTAATTAGGACTGTTTTCCTGAATGGTGGTTTTGTGGTTTCTGTTTCTGGGAAATGCTCAAAGTGGCAGACATATAATCCGTATAACTTCATTGTAACTTACATTTTTATTTTCGTTTATTTCCTTCACATCCATTTTCTAACAGATGTCATATTAATAATATATTCCTGTTTATATGGGTTTTCTAAAATCTGTAGGGCATATTTAATTTGTGCACCATTTACCTGTTTGGTTATGGGAAATTAGTGATTTTCCCTCTTTCTATGAAGTTTCTATTTTTACATGTTTTTATCGAATCTAATGAGTTTTTCCCTCAATTTTAATTTTAGGTTGTCTTGATTTCTGCTACCCTTCCTCATGAAATCCTGGAGATGACAAACAAGTTTATGACAGATCCTGTGAGGATTCTTGTCAAGCGTGATGAGTTAACTTTGGAGGTTTGTAACCTTTTTTGTTGTATTTGACTAATTCCCTCTGCAAATATATCAGTGCCCTGATGCATGCTTTTATCAGGGTATTAAGCAATTCTTTGTCGCGGTTGAAAGGGAAGAATGGAAGTTTGATACCTTATGTGATCTTTATGATACCTTGACTATCACTCAAGCTGTCATTTTCTGTAACACTAAGCGGAAGGTAATAATGGGGTTGATGAATTCTTTTTATAGATCTCCTTCAAAAAAAGTTTCTCAAAATCTTGTCAGATTCATTCTAAAACAGCAAATATTATAACGTTGGCCCTTTTATTCATGTTTGCCTTATGTGATTTTGGTATGTCCCAGAATGTTTGAAATATTGTTCTATTATTACTTAACCTTTGTCCTCACTCTTTTTCACTGCTTAGTACAAATTTGCCTATTAACAGTATGCCCATGCTTAGAAAAGTTTATTTGAGGAAAGGATGGGATAGAATTATCTTTTCGTTAAGAGGAAGAGCGTTTCATTGCTTAAGGGTAATCCACATATTCTTTATCCTCGTTACTCCTGGTCATTATAATCCATACAGAACGAAGTATCCACATTCTACCACACCCCCTTCTAATAAATACTTGCTGAGGATCACACTGAAGCAAGCTGTTGGTTACAATGGGTTCTACACACTATTGCAACTACTTATCAGACCTATCTCTTGCCCTTCTCTTACTATGTGTTTCTAACAACTGGAGGGCTATCTGAGCCGTATATCATTCTTGGATGGCTAGCCCATGGCCCTTTTTGTACTATGTCTTTCTTTCTTTTTGTATTTTCATACTATCAATGAATTTGTTTTTACAAAAAACTTCCTTATCCATGTTTACCAAAAATAATAATTTTGTGGTGGAATAACTTCATGCATTTTGAATATCTTATGTGATCTGCTCCCAGGTTGAATGGTTGACTGAGAAGATGCGAAGTAATAACTTCACTGTATCACATATGCATGGGGACATGCCTCAAAAGGAAAGAGATGCAATCATGGGGGAGTTCCGATCAGGAACTACCCGCGTTCTAATTACTACTGATGTTTGGGCACGAGGGCTTGATGTTCAGCAGGCAAGTTTCTGGTTCTTTGATTTTATTGATCTTTGTTGATGTGCTTCCTTACAAATCCAAGCAACTCTTGTTGTAGTTGTCTTAGTAAATTCCAACTTGATATTAGATGAAAGTAAGATGAATAAAAGGATAGGATGTTCTGATCTAGTAGTCCATTTTCTCTATGTTTTTGTCCGAACTCCTTAGAGTTGGGTTGATTCCTCTCAATGCTGTCAGTAAATTTATTGTTGGCAGATTTGAAGTTGTGTAAAATGACCATGGTGATTATTTCCATGTTCTGGGGAGTCACTCGACAATCATTTTCTATTCTCTGGAAGATATAAGAAAAATATCTCTACATGGTGATATCTAGAGAAGACTGGGTATTGAATTTTGTAAGGCTAAATATAGATTACTTCCTAGTTTACATTATCAATTGGTCTGCCCCCCAAACCATCTCTGTAAACCTCCTACTATTTGAACTCCCACTCATTGTTAAAATCTGTGTTTATTTTCCATTCATTACTTATTGTGGCAATTATCCAAAAATCTACGTCTTATGCTTATTTGCACTGACCTTTATCAGGTATCACTTGTGATAAATTATGACCTTCCAAACAATCGAGAACTTTACATTCACAGGATAGGAAGGTCGGGTCGGTTTGGGCGCAAGGTATGCGACTTTATTTTGTATTTCAGTTGATCTTCTAGTATTCCTCTCACTAAAACTGTATTTTAATGTTTCCTTTGATGAAAGCCATGTTTATGATTCCTTGGGTGGAAAGCTAAGTTAACTCAAAACAAAATATCCAACCTTTTTGAAAAAGTGATATGATAGGAAGTATTTTAATGCAAAAAAATGTGGGATAACGCAGGGTGTTGCTATTAACTTTGTGAAAAGCGATGACATCAAGATCCTGAGAGATATTGAGCAATACTACAGTACCCAGATTGACGAGATGCCCATGAATGTTGCTGATTTGATTTAACGCTTGCTTGAAGCTGCCTGCCTGCTGTTGTATGCTGTGGAAGAATTGTGTTAATATATGCTTTTGCACTTGAGGTTTTGTGTCTTTTTCATTGGTGATATGAAAATGATGTAGCTTAGGAAAGTTTTAACGACCTTTTTTCTGATGAGTGGCTTGGATGTGTCCATAAATTGTATAATGCCTGCGATTGTTTTTTCATTTTTTCAGTGGGGAAGGAACTCGATATTATATTTCTGATCGACTCGAAATATATTATTCTGAGATTAATAGTGTTGTGCCCCTCCTATATGCATTTTTTTTTCTAGATTTGGGTACACCTTTCTGCTGTGATCTCTAATGAAGTTTTTCTTCTCAGGTTGAAGTATAGAAAATACATTTGAACTTTTAACAGCTTGATGATACCTTTTAAACTTCCCTATACCGCCCTATTTAAAAACCCTTACCATTAGTTACCAAAACCCTTACCATTAGTTTTGGATGATAATTTTCAAAAGTTTTAGTAATACCAATAAATGATAGGTTAATACGTGGACAGAAACCATCAGTACATTCGTAGTAGATTTGATATACTCTTGGATCTTTAGAAGGTAAGTATTAGTTAGGATGTCAAATTTGTAGTAATGAAGACTTGAGGGTATTTTAAAAATTAACAAAATATCGAAACTATATATAGATTTTTTGTGGTCTATTTAAATATAGTTATATTTTTATATTATTCATATCAATTCTTTTTTTAACTTTTCTATTTGTTGTGTTTTAATATGGTCTCATCTTTGTCGATTATTTTTGTATTTGGTGATTCATAGTTTTGTTGAGTGCAGATTATGGTTTTTCGAACTGATTATATGTTTTAGTATAGAAGTTTGACAAATGGAAAACAATGGTAGTATAGTTGATTCTAAAATTAAACGTGGAGGAAAACCTTTACTTATTCAACAATGTTGCACTCTCAACTCCACACTCTGAGCTACTTGCAATATTTTCATTTTTCAATTTTAACCAAGCTAACATTTAAGTAGATGAAATAAGTTTTGTTCGAGGGAGAGACCGGATATTGGGGGGAAAATGTAGAAGATCAAGATCAACTACTCTGTCTTGAGATAATCCTTAGAATACTGTAGGATCACATTTACCTAATTGTATTTTGATGTAGTTATAATGAAATTTCATTGATGAATCACAATATTCACCGTTTTTATCTTTATCGTTTCTATTACCATCGACATCAAGGATCAACAGTAAAGATGTCAAAATTTATAATTTTTTTTCTAGAACAATAACAATAGTGACAACTGTAATAGTATCCATAATAGTACCAATGACACATCACAATTTTTAGGTGCAATTGGATTGAACGTACTCTACTTTGTCAATGAGCTTGTATTTTCTTATTAAAAGATTTGGAAGTAGCCCATATGTATACACAAAAGCATAACAAAACAAACGTCAAATGAAATTAAATGAGACTCACTTTTCAAACTATCAATTTATTACATTTCTTGTGGGTTGAACACGAACTAAAATGTTAATTCCTATATTAACATGAATAAGTATTTCGATTCCACAAGTGATTGTAATTGAAGCAAGACAATAAATATGACATGGTAGATGCTCAAGATGATGATTTTTGTATAGATTCTTGAAAAAAAAACCTTTGAATTAAATTGGATGTCAATGTAAAAATTAGAAGGGGAGAGATCCTCCATGCCTATTAACTCATTTTGGCTGAAAGTTTCCTTCTAGTTCTCCCATTCACGAGAATAGTGTCACCTAAAGATTCCTTCTAAGCTTTTTAAAATGTTAGTATGTTAAAAACGAAAACAATAATAATAAAAGTAGGGTTTTTTTTTCTAAAGAATAATAAAAAATACAAACTATTTATATGGCAAAAAACTACTAAAAGACAAACTTATTACACTTGATTTTGTTATAAAGTGTAAGATAGTTTGTCCATTTTTCCATTTATAACAATCCCTTGATAATGATAATAATAACAATAATGAAAATGATTCCTCAATCCTTTTTTTTTAGAGTGGGATAAAAGTTGATAAATCTAAACATTCAGATACCATTTAGAACTTAACCTCCCAAGTCCCATTGAAACTAAAGGAAAAAGAAAACATTTAGGAAACACGTACAAACAATACGTTTCATATTTATAAAAACATTTATGAAACACATATTCAAACAACAAAATTCATATACATATCTGTATAACTATAATCATAATCATTAAAAATAATATTTAGTATGGAAGACAAACCAAGCACTCATAAATTGCCCATCGCTCTAAAATCAGGATTCTGGACAAGCCCAATGGACGCAATTGCCCCCGAAGGAAGAAAGGGCATTTTGAAAAGAGGCCAAAATTTAAATGAAAAATAGAAAACAGAAGTGACATTTTGACAACATACATACATACAAAGGGGAAGGGATCCTATAAACTAAGCACTTACAAAACGGTATTTATATGAAGAGCTTTAAGGAGAGATGTTGCCATTTGTTTTACCAACACTTGCCCTCCAGATCGTTGTCCATCCCTACGTTCCTCAATCAAATTTTGAAGTTTATGAGGTAAATCATTCTCGACAATCAACTGCTTGGGTCGTGGATGATGCTCGTACACCGCCTGCCACATGACCGGGATTACAAGTTTAAAATTCAAATCAAACAAGGATATCGTCGACATTTGTTCGACATTAAGTAGCTATGGAATCCCAAACAAAAGACTGCACACGTAAAAGATATCTTACCTTTATCAGTTTAAGTAGATTAAGCCGAGCAATTGCATCTTGGTGGTCGAGTCTTGCTATAAGCAACGGGGTCAATCCGTTGACAGCCAGTGTCGTATTGATTCGAGAAGATTTCCTGCAATGGGAAGTATATGTCCAGTTAGTATTATTTTTATATTATTCATATCAATTCTTTATACTAGCAGGTTACAAATGAAGTGTGGGAGGTGAATGAGAAAGATGGGCAACATTTTGGCGAGAGGATTAGGACTTGGGTGCAATTTAGAGATTGGGAGGGTCCAAGTTACCTTGATAACTTAGTTTATCTTGTATTTCGGTAAACGATTATATCTCAATATATTTGAGTTCCATCACAAATTTGCTAATCGGTAGTAATTTATAGGCTACAGCGATCACATTGAATGATTATCTGAGGGATGGGGAGGGGTGAGGGTCACAAGGTTACGGACTAATTAGAAAATATCGTCTACTACTTGGACATTTGAATGTTGCGCAATAATTAACCAGATAGAATCATTCTTTCAATGAAATGTTTATTTATAAAAAAGATAAGAGAGGTAAAAGGTATGTACGTGATGATTTTCAAGAACGGCTCCAAAATATGGACAAAATGTTGTTCTGGACAGCACTGGAAAAACTTAACCAATTTCTGAACTGCATCCTTTTTGAGCAAAGCTTGCTCAACTTTTCGGTTGTCATTATCGTGAGCCAAGCAAACAGCAATAGAATCCAATGCCGTGACTGACCAAAGGTCATCTTCAAGTAGGCTCAAGTACACATCTAATCCGCCGTGGGCTCTTAACTGCTCCCTGGAATTACGAGATGCATGGGCCATATCACACAGCAGAGGCAATGCATATTGTTTCAGAGGAGAGTCTGATATAATAAAATGCATTAAGTGTGGAATAATTCCATTTTCAGCTGCATATTCTTGTCTCCTCTTATTTATCTTGCACAAATTGAATAGTGCACTGAGGACCTGCAAGGTAATAAAACCATTAATAAAGAATACTATCGTTAAGAGTAAAACACAGCACGAAACTTTAATAAGCAAAGAATATTAAAATATATATGTTCTTGTAGAAAATGTAATCACAGACTTGTAGAGAAAACAATATAAATAAGTTTTAGGTTAACTTTTATAAAATTAGGGTCAAACTGCAGTAATCCACGGAGAGAAGCCAGGTCCCCGAATGCCAGCTCTAAGAGATATTCCCCTCTTTTTTTCATGAAAGATCAATTGAAATAAAAAGACTTCATTTATTGAACTTTTACATCTAGCGGTTCAGACCAACGATCCAAGGAAACTTCACCTCAAATATTTAGAAAATGAGAGGAACGGGCATTTAAGCTGGCTGTACTACAGGCATTTATAGGCAAAATACTATGGGGTACCGAACATTCCAAAAATCAAAAGAAAGAAGGAAAATCTGTATCCCAACGAAAATTGAGAGATTTCTATTTGACCATTTAAACCACACTCTGCACCTCATGCAAAAGAATGGAGGCCATACCTAAAAGTAATCCTGTGCAACATATCATTAGGCTCCAAAAAGAATTGCCACAAACGATTTGGCTATAAGAAGTCTTAGGTTTCCTACATCTAACCGTATTAGGGTAAAAAAAAAATTGAATCACATCTCACCTTACGAGGAGGTGTCCCCCACCTCAACCCCTCCACAAAAATCCCTAGCCACGCCTCATTAACCTTCCTCATTGAAATCTACATCCTAAATTACAATAAAAATAACTAGGGAAGCCACTTAAGACTAACTGGATAAGTGTTAATCTACCCCCTTGGGGACTAAAACCCTTTTCCAAGAACACAACCTTTTGAACCTTCTCCACCACACAAACCAAGAAAGTATGACACCTCAAGTTACCACCCAAGGGAGCCCTCAAATCAATAAGAGGAAAGGAAGTTGATTCACTTACAACCCACTGTTTCCCGGCCCCACAAAGAGAAAAACAGGGAAAGGGGGGTTAAACTAAATTAACAACCCTACTCGAAAGCCTCAAATTGACCCTTATTTCTTCCCCAAACGTCAAGTCACTAGCTTACTCAAGGCCTCCACCATGAGGAGAAAGAGAAATGGCGAGAGGAAGTCTCGACTACATCTATAAGCAAAAAACTTTACTTATTGGTCTCCTGTTGAGGAAAATGGAAGAATTTACCAACCTAAAATTCCAAATCCAAGATCTCCATTCTCACAAAAACCCATTTTCTCAAGGACTTTATACAACAGGTCTCAATCATGATAGTAGGCTTTCTCCAAATCAATCTCATAAAATAATCTTTCCTCCTTTCTTGACACCCATCTTCTTCCCAATCAGCTTGAAGTAAATACCTCCTATTCTTCCCACATAACAACGCTGGAGTTCCCTTCGTCCACCCTCTCTACATACAAGTGCTAATTTATGAATCATCTCCAAGTGGGGGGAACATCTAACACATTAACCCACCTATTCTTGAAGACTTGGCTTCTATCCTCGGACCATCATAAAATTCCAAGGTTTCAAACTTCACCACACAGGAAAGAATGGAGCCTCTTCCCAAGTCTAAAAGAGACTTCACCCTTTTTCCCTTTCATCCCCATATAGAATAACAGCCATGTTTCCAAAAAATAAAGGAAAGCTCTCAACAGTATCTCTTCCCTAAAACCTCCTCATCTATTGTTTCAACTTTCCCCAATGATCTACCTTACTCCATCATTCCAACTCTTCGCATAAAGGTAAAAGACGAAGTCTAAAACTCCCTCCATTTCTCCCCCTGAACATCACCTCTTCATTGGTCCTTAACCAATTTTGCAAAAGAGGTTTGTAGTGTGAACTGTGAAGCGTGGGAGGATTTCCTGACTTGTGAGAAGATATTTTGCCCTTAGTTGATTCTAGTGCAAGGACACAACAGGTCCTCCTAGAATTTGAGATGGCTTGAAACCAAAAGAAAGCCTATGGAAGTCATCTTTTCCTAAACATAGTCCCTACTCCCCACCACTAAGCAGCGAGCTCCACATAATTGATAACCCACACAACTGCCCCTCACTGCAGTCTAATCCTAAAAACTTCTCTGCTAACACCCTCCGTCACCAACTTTTTACCGCCTCCAACTCTCATGAGGAGTGTAAGCGTGGGAGGATTTCCTGATTTAAGTGTGCAAGGTAACTTAAGTAAGTAAAAGACCATAAATGACAACATGACTAAGATATTTACAATAATACAACAATAGCAACAAAATATAAGCACTATGACAAGGAGAGACACTGTGAAATGAGGTTTATATATCTCCAAAGTCGCACTTCTTATTCTTTGGATTTTTTACTTTTTAAAATGAAGCACACCTCAGTATGTATTTGTGACACCAGTGACCCTTCTTTGAGTTCAAGGTTCGGAATCAAATATTTTATTGCATCTGCTCGCTGAAGATTTTCTAAGCAATTTGGATCTGTTGATAGATGATTTATACACTTCAATATCTACAAAATGGAAAACAAATGGAAGCACAATTAGCAGAAAGTAGATACAAACTAGTTCAAAGTAACCAACCCAAGGAATGGATGAAAAGATTCACGCTCACATACCTTCAAGAGAATTGAAGGCTCTACCCTATTGAACATTTGAAAAAGCCGATTAAGTAAGCTTTGGCTGCACATATATGACTTCACAGTTGTATCTGCCTGAGCAAACTCAAGCAATAGATCAGCCACCTTCGCCAGGTATTCCCTCGCAACATCAGCATTCAGAGTTGACACCATGTGTGAAAGAAGTCCAGAGGATGTTGCACTCCCTGGTCTAGCATTTAATACACCCGAACCTGAAAGTACCCCAGAAGCTGTCTGTGAAGCAATTCCAGACGTGGATGCAGCTCCTTCATTGGAAATCAGGGGCCCTACCTTCTTTGCTGCCGTTTTAAGAGAAACCTTAGAAGCGGGGTCAAGGTTTCCATTGTCTTTTCCGCGTTGGGAGACCTCTGGGATAAAAAGAATCAAAATAAGGTGCTTTGAAAGATACTCTAAAGCAACTTAAAAATATTGTCTCACGAGAATGGAATACATGCAAAACCAAGATTGATGAAGTAAAATTCCAAGCCCTGAGAGTTAATTCTACGAAGCTTTCAAAATATTAGTTAAACACTAGCACTATAAATGTTTGGATCCTTATGAATGTTTACCTTACAAAAGGACATACAAGAAAAAGCTCTTGAAACACTGTTAAGGTGCCCGAATAGGGCTTGCCCCATAATATTTCTAATGCATCGAAGTCTAATCTCTATTTCTACGAGAAGTAGAAAATCCACTGATCAGGCAATTTGATAATATCACTCCAATACACAATCAATCTATCTTGTAAGAAGGAAGAAAGAAACAGATTAACAAAAGCAGAGATACTCACCTGCGAATTCTGCCATTAAGAAATCAGGTTCCCCATTTATCTTCTTTTCATTTGATGCATGCAATAGAGGCATTATAGTTTCATGTCTCTCCAATCCAGAAAGTTGGCGCATGTACTCGAGCTGACCAGAAAAATGTCGAGACGGGGGCTCTTTGTCCAACAGACTTAGAAGGGGTCGAACTTGCTCTTGCTGAGTAGCCGCCAATGTTGTAGAAAATCCATTAGATGCAGGTTCCACAAATTTCGGAGGCCTATCTGTGGAAGTCCTATTAGAGTTGGCCATTCTATCAGTTCTCCATCTATCTGCATTTTCATGGTCTTTGGAAGCCGAGCCAGAAGGTTCCTTACTTGCTAAATGTAAAACTTTATCCAAAGATGCAAGCTCTGACGGTTTAGATCCCAGGGCTTCATTTGTGGCATTGCTAGATTGAGGCCTATCAGGCCTATCAGTCTCTGTGGGAAAGTGTCGGTAATCAGATTGATTGGTATCTGATCTTTGAGAATGTGAAGTTGAAGCCCTAGAAGGTTCTGGTGGTCCAGTAGACGAATGATGATCAACTATACCATGCCTGACCTTCAAAAGATCAGGTTGATCAGGCATAGGGAATGAAGCCTCGTACTGACTGAATATAGGGTGGCTAGGATCTAGTTGACCAGATCGTGGCCGTTGAGTTAAACCATCAACTGGATATCCCGCCCCAACTGTTATGGAAGCTAAGCGAGTTGCCTCGTTCAAGCTGTAGAGGGTGTTAATAAGCCTAAGCAGAATTCCACTTTTTGCTGCTATACGACAGAAACCATTTCTAAGAGTGGAACGCTGGAGCTTAAAGATCTGCCACATTCCATCAATGGCTAGGTGAACCATGTCCCTAGACAATATTTACGAATATGTGTAAGAAAAGAATAACAATGAAACTTAATGAAAACCAAATAGGAAAACCACTTTATTATGCATGTATGTAGAAGTTCTCAAATACAAACCCCCAATACTGCAACAAAGGACTACCGACTCGTTAAACCTTATGCCTTTTATACTATAAATGCTCGACTGCCGCAAATTGATATTTACATACCTGTACTTTGCATAATCGGCCTCTAAAAAGCTTACTAATACAGGTATTCCACGGCATGCGACGAACATTTGCAATGTCAAAGAGCTGAAATTTTTTTCAAACAAATCCTTGGTAAGAGGAGTTTTTTTTTTCCCTTAAAAAAAAATCCATGTGTGGTCATAATATAGAACAAAATTAAAACTTCAAACCTTGATTGACAAAGCTGTTGAAAGAAATAAGCTGCTTCCATACGAACTTCTCGGGGACGATCCGGGACTGCAAAGCCCATTACCAGAGGAATCTGATAGTTGCATAAGAAAATGACCAATATTGAGGTTCATTCACAAGTTTGCCAAAAGGAGAAGAGTAGAATCATTAACAACTTGGAAGGCAAAAAGATACACTTGATTATAATAGAGATCATAATGTGATCTATTTTAGGACAAAAAATTTAATTTTTTTTAAAAATTATTTTGTTTTATTTATTATTTACTATTGTTTCTAACAAAAAAATGGGCGTTGCACTCGGCTAATTACAAGAAAACCCTATCAACAACTAATTCAATAAAAACTTTCGTTTCTTGTTCAAAAACGAGAACCTCTCAACAGCTACGTAAGTTTACGTATGATATCACGGTGAGAACAATAAATAAAACAACCTCCATCTGATAACCATCCACAAATCCTGACCCAAAAATAAAAGCTTCGTTCTTTAAGCACATACAGATTAAAATGCCTTACTCCACTACTCAAGCTATTTTAAGAATTCAAGTTCAAAATGGTACTGTGTAAAGTTGCATGCATAAATGAACATAAAAACCAAAAGAAACTCAAACCAATTGAATAAATTAGTTTAGTGATGATGTACGAAAGGCAAAGTTCAAACATAAGTTGATGAAATGTGCTAAAATGAAACATTATTTCTCTTGAATCACTAATTTACCAATAAACTTAAGCTTATGGGTGAAGCGAATTTAATATTATATCATTCAACGCTCCCCTCATTTGTAGGCTTCCCCTCACTTGCGGGCTTGATATATGAAGACTCAATAAGTGGAGAGAACTACTGCAGAGGTTTGAATATGACTTCCTAAATCAACTTACTCTAATACCATCTTAAACCACCAATTTACCCAAAAGCTTAAGTCTATAGATGAAGACGAATTTAATATTATATCATTCAACATTTTGATGGTTACTTACCATACCGACAAGACAGGCATTTTCTTGGAAGTCAACATTATCCTTAACTATCTGATTTATAAGCTGGAGCACCGAACATATAATCTGCAATAATGGAAGGCAAGTTCAATAAAGGGATTAAGCCAACAAGAAATCATTGGAAAAAATGAGATAAATATAAAAACCATACACGAGTTTTAGGAACTTCAAGCAATTCAGTTAATGGGAGTAGGCCATGCTGTGTAACATAGACAATTTTCTGCTCAGGTCTTTGATGAAAGATAGCTATCAGTTTTTGACAGGTAGATACAATTACATCTTCGGGTTCATCAGGTCTCAATGACCCAACTAATCTGCCGAATTCAACAGCCTACCAACAGAAAAAAGGAAGATAAAAAATGGAAAACGATAACACATGGTCACATTATACACTTACTTTCCATTAGGAAATAAACATAATCAAACAGAAAAAGATAACTGAAAAGTAAATTCTAATGCTACATTCTTAAGCATCAAAATGTATGGACTTCCTGAAGTGAAAAGAACAAAGTACCTGCAAAGGAAAAAGGGTTTCTCCAGGCAACTTCTCATCAAAAACCTGATCAAATGAATCACAAGGCTATCAGTTGTGGAGGCAATTAAAGAGTAGTAGAATACTACCCATACTAGTCTTATACTGTAACATACATACCAAACCATCAATATCAATATCATCATCCTTCAAAACGCCCATCACCAGTCGAAGCAGGTCACCCCCACCACTTGCCTGTCCCATTTCATTCTCCATTTGTTTTTGAGCAATTGTAGCCCTCAACTTCGTAGCCAGGTCATTTTTCCCAACATCATTTACTGGCACATTACCCATGTTTGATTGTAGAATAGATAGAGATGTTGATGCTCCAGTAGCTTGATCCCCAGAGTGCTTATCTAGAGGTTGGAATAAATCATCTAAGGAAGCATCTCCAGGAGTATCACTAAATTTACTCAGCTCATCTCCTCCCAAAGCAATCGACATCTTTGACACCTTCAAACATAACAATTGCACCAATTCAAACATAAATCCTTTGATTACCATCTATCCATATGACACCAAGAAGAGCTCAAACTGAGCAATTCGAATGAACCTTGGGCGTTAGAAAGCCACTGAAAGCCAAAGGAATGGAAAAGACGATATATTTTCTAGTTAGTATTATAGTTTCAAGAACTTTACTACATTATAACTCAAAACCTAAATTTGATGCAGAAATAGGACTATAGCAAGTACAGAACAAATGCACTTCCTATAACCAATAATATAGTAGAGCAAACAATGAGATCGCTAGAGTTTGCGAGGGGTTTAGAAAAAAATCACTAGTAGTAAGATGTTGAAAACGGAGAAAGGAGGTGGTGGAATCATAGAAATAACTTTCAGAGAGAAGTAGGTTTCCCATAATAAAGCTAGCAAAGTAACATATGCAACGGTCATAAAGAAAAGTTTAAGTAGGTCTGCTTGTAACTTGAGAGTCTCTTTTCACTTTATCAAAGAAAAGTTCTGTTCCCCTTCAAAGTTCCCTTTCAGAAAGAAAGAAAAAAAAAAAAAAAAAAAAAAAAGGAAAGGAAAGTACATATATGTCAACTCATCTTTTTATAACTAGCAAATCTAAGGAATCGACACTATACCTTTTGAAAACTATTATCCTGACTTTCAGGTTCAAAACCAAATGATCTCCTTCCAGATGTTGTAGAAGTTTCTTGCTCTCCCTGTTTTCTAGAAGCATCTTTCCTTAATTCTGTCAATGGAACTTCGCCGTTCATTATCACTTCGTCATGGGCTCTGCCATGAGATTCATGAAACTCAGTCGGCCCAGAGGTAGCAAGTCTGCCGGAACCAGTTAGAAGAGATGAATTTTCATGAATGGATAAGGTAGGAACTTGATCCAATAGGGTATCTTCTTCTAGACTTTCTCCTTCCTCAACAAAATTAGGGCCTGAAGCAAAATGCTTTTGGGACTTGCTCGCATCAGTGGCGACATCTGACGACAACTCCTTCCTTGAATCCTGGAATATTGACTACCCAACTTACCACAGAGATGCAAAAATTCGATAGCAACTTTAAAGAAGAGACAATTGTTAAATTCAGAAAAAAAGTCACTCTGTAATATAAAAATTCTCACAGCTTTAAAATCAGAATCAGCGACTTCATTTTTCTCTGCCGAAGGGCTTTCGCAAGAGTTTTGATTGTCTCCAGTAGAAATTTCTGCTTCAATTGATCCATCTTGTTGGACGTTTCTGCCATAAGAAAAAGGTTTCAAATGATTAGGGTCATATATAATTTTTTCTACAATGCTCATACATGAAGTGCTTCATTTCAGATTCTATTATTAATCAATCACTCGGATAGAAAATGGGACATATCCTTTCCTGCCTAAGTTTCATGCAAATTCTCTACTGAAGATTAATTCTAGTGTCAAACTGTTACACCTAGATCTGGCTCTACTACGCAAATCTAGATTAGGGACGATGTCACAGGGTAACAGTCAAGATCCAGAGAATAGCATTGACAGGGCTCAAAAGTGGAGATGAAAAATGAGCGTCTAAGACCCCACTGGATGACCATACTGTTATTGGTTTTCTATTTAAAAATTTATACTTGTATTCTTACTTTTTTGGCAAGCTTCTCACCTTCTTAAAAAACACACTTGAATTCAAAGTCAAATTTAAAAAACTATTTTTTTTCTTAATATTCAAAATTGGGCTTGGTTTTCAACGTCGTCTTTCATTTAACTTGGATTTAAATTATATATTAAAAAGGCCAATGACTACCTCAATGTGCCACTATGACGAAGAGAAGAATGTAAAGCTCGCCGACAGTTCTGTATCCAAGGATGAGAAAGCAAAGTTTTTGCATCAGGCCTTTGCCTAGCATCCTGCACAAAGAGGACATCAAAATATTCATCCGCTACAAAATGCACTAACAAGGAGATGTATTTCTTTCCCATTTCAAATCAAACGCAACCAGCAAGAAGAATACCAAGGCATTTTAAAATTAAAGTTAAAGGTACATCAAATCACCAATGAACAAAATAGACTTCAGAAACTACTTTATAAGATCCATGATTGCAGAGCTTGATATAATTGGTAAACTTTTTAACACGAGTGTTTTTTGTATTTTTCTTTTACTAAATTCCAGTTTTATTGTCCTAAAAAATATGCTTATCCATCAAGGACGGAGTTAGCGTTCCTTCAGCTTAAGATTTAAATGTTATATCAGCAGAAGCTTGCTTTTCTTTCTTTCTTAACTTTGTATGGGTGACGAGCAGGGGTGTATCTTACCCTTGTAGGCACCCTAGTTTTAGACGTTCTGAGAGTAATGTTGGCGTTAACGTCTCTTATTCCTGAATACATGAATAAACGAACACAATCTGAACTATAGATTAATTTATCAAAAAGTACGCTTATCCATGTTTTTCTCAAGAGTCTACATCCACTGATGATCCAATCTATAAACTTACTAGTTTTGTTTTAAAGGAAATATTTCATTGATAGAATGAAACAAGGGGCATAGCGCAATTTCCAATCTCCAAATTTACTAGTAGTAGCACACACATCTGAGTTATCCCAATCCTCTCAGAATTATCTCACCAATCTGGATAAAGAGATGCCAAAATTTGTTTTACAATCAAGATGAGGCTATAGTTCATAGAGATTATGCATCCATCAGGCTTTGAGGAGTTTTCACTAAACAGAAAAATATGAATTCATTTCCGAGTTTCATATGTATTTATGCCAGCAGGACTAGAATTATCATTCAGTTGGCGATGTTGGAGTTAAGTGTATTCCATGGGAAGTGATCTTTCCCTTGGGGATAAATACTTCACAACATCCCTTGACCTCGTTGGATGAGAAATTATTTTGCAGGCGGAATATGACCAGCTTGTGGCATATCCAGTTGAATGTAACTTCTACTCAATTATTTATTTATTCCCTCTCACATAAAGAATAATCTTTCATCAAGAAAGATGAAAGTTAAAGATAAACATCCAAAAACATGTATCTTTGGTCAATTAAAAAGATATAGTTAATAACAGTTGATGTTTCCCATATTTTAATTGTTTACAAGAAAAGATAAACATCTAAAAGCACGTAACAGCCACTAGGAAGTTAGAAGACCTGCAATGTCATTTCTTAGCCTTCTCACACACCTTATAGAATTTTCAAAAGCCCACAAATAAAATTTTGAAAGTTGATTACAAGAAAAGATCAGCCCTTATTTTTTTGTTCGGAAACAGAAAATAATACAGAAGCTCAAGATTGCAGGTGTCAAACATGTAATTTAATTCATTCAATTATAGAAATCCTAGCAAACCTTCTTAAAGCACTGGCGTAAAAAATCAGTGATGTCTGGTGATAGGCTATCCGGAATTGGAGGATGCTTATCCTGGAGATTGGTGAATAGAACAATGAGATGACAACATAGGGAAAAAATTTATCAGCAAGGTCAATGCACAAATAAAAAATCAATAAATGTTTACATAATGAAGAAAAAAATAAAATAATGAATTTTAATTATATATATGTATGTATGAATGTAAGTATATGTATGTATAGATATAAAGACATGGGTTTCTCACTTACAAACAACTTCCCACCTAGAGTCTGATCTGGTTTACTTTTAAACCATGAAACAAAATTTTCATTGATAACTGAAAGGTTACAAATAAGTCAACTGCAAAAAAAATGAACACAATAATGAAAAACTAGAAATCAGACAAGAAAGCTATACCCCCAATGATTCTTAAGAGAACCCTCCCTAATTTGTGTCACACCGTTTAAAACCAATTGACCCAATGCCAATCCTCTACCTATCAAGATTTGCAAACACTATCTATCTAGTTTGCAGTTTATCCACCAATGGCTCTTCCATTGGTTATCCCAAAACTGAGGTTCGAAAAAGGTATAATTTCCATCTTACACCCTAGGTGGGAAATCATGGATAGATGTAGAGACAATCCCAAGCCCAATTAGGATGGCAAGAGAACTTGAGCCCCATTAAGCATGCAAATAGATGTGATTGAGATAAAAGAAAAAAATTAAGATAGGGCCTGCTGTTAAAAGGAACAACTAAGATGGAATCAAGTGAAAAAACTTAAAATTCCGGTGCTGGCAGTACAGAGCATGAATAGAAGTCACCATACTTGTACAATGCGAAAGAGAGCAGGCATAGGTTGTAGATCATAATATGGAGGTACGCATGTAAGCAGTTCAATCACTGTACATCCAACACTCCATATGTCAGAAGCAGCACAAACTCCTGACATTTCAATTACCTGAAACGAATGTAACATCAAAAGGTCATACATCAATGAAATTTGTTTGTTATAAAAAGTAAAAAAAAGTAACATAAAAAAGTTGTCAAGTCAAATTTTTTAGATGTACTAAAATATGTGTGAAAAAAAGTAAAAAGTAAAACTTTTAGAAGAACCAAAGGACTTTTAGAACAAAATAACTAAAGCTTAGTCAACCAAGGTAAAGGTGCAAGACATTTAGGAACTTGTCACTACCCTGGTGGTCATTCAAATGAAACTTCAAAATTTGCAGGCAGTGTAAGAAACCTAGAAATTTTATACACAAAAATGAAGGTGAAATCTAACCATCTAGAAATTAATTCATACCTCAGGTGCCATCCAGTAAGGTGTTCCAACAACAGAATGAGTATTAACATCGGCCTCTGTTAATTTTGTTGCAACACCAAAATCAGCAAGTTTCACAAGGCCCTGCATATAACCAATCTCCTTTAAAATTTAATACACCATAAGAGAGGAAAGAATCATGGATCCAAACATGGGACAAGGAACAAAACATTTTTTCCAATAAGAACTGAAATCTAACTTCATAATTACTCAAAATGAAACCACATAAAGGCCTTGTATGTGGGAAAACCGCTTAATAAAAGTGCAACTGCATCACTTAAAACATGAAAACATTAGAGACAAATGGTGTCAATTTCTGTCCAACTACTTGGGAGTGAAACATTACCTAAACAGCAAAAATGGCTTGGTTTGGAAACAGAAATGGTTCAATCTTAGCTCAACTGTTGCTGGGATTATCTAACCTTTTCCCCATGGCCTTTGGTCAGACTTGAGCTTCACTCAAACAAAAGGCACACCACACAACATAAACATTGTGAATTCTAAATGATCAATGGGGAAGTGGTGACTTCAAAACGCCTTGCAAGGTCCGTAGAACTCAAAAGACACAGATGTATAAGCTATAGAACAAATCCTGCCACGTAAAAAAACAAACACTCTCCCATTTCCCATTAGTCCGTGCACTTCATAACAACGGTTGAGAAGTCCTCAAAGAAGGATGACCGAACCACATATTCTCAAATCTAAACGAGAATCACCCCCATGAAATCATACTATAGCTAAGACTAACTGGCTAGTGATTAGAAGTAAAACTATGCCCAATAGCTTGTTTTAGGAGTTGGGAAGGCCTCAGACCAATCCTTAGAGAAAAGGAATCTATCCAATCGAGTACGTGCTGCCATTTCTCTATTGCTAGACCAAATAAACTTACCGTTCACCAAGGGGGAACTAGATCGCAATCTTCTACAAAAACCAGAAAGCTCTTCATCATTTTGGTGACACTCCCTCGAACTGACTTTTCTACCAGAAATCTTACAGCATTGAAGTCTCTAGCCAAACACCAAAGCCCAAAAATACATCCCAACTCCTCAAAAAATCCTTTTTGACACTCAACCATTTCAACCAAGTGGAACATTGAGTACACTACCAACCTTACTAGCAGATCCAACGTGTCCAAAGGTATATATCCTACTTAGCTCTATTGATAGCAAAAACTGTGGTTTATCTTCATAGATCTTTCATGGATCAAAGTCTCTGCAAAAGCCACCCATTTAAGAAACAATTTTCCAAGTAATCTAAAGCTCGTGTAGACACCAAGGCAATTAGAAGGCTTTTTTTAAACCAAAAAAAAAGCATAGAAGCTAGACAATATGACCTTTAAAATAAATGACTGAAGTGTAAAATTTAAACTTGCCTCTTTGGTTGTCAGTATGTTCGCACCCTTTATGTCCCGATGAATTACACCCTGCTCATGTAGATAAACCAAACCTTCCAAAACCTGTTTTATGACAGTATAACAATTATATAATCCATGCCCCTGAAATGGAAAGAAAAAAAGGAATGGTGATGGGAAATTTCCAAACCTGAGAAATATAAACAGCAACCAACGATTCTGGAAAAGGTCCAAATTTATTTGGCTTGATGATGTTGGCAAGTGATCCATTCTCCACATACCTGTAAAACCCATCAAAAGAGGACGAAAAAGGAAAAAAGAGAAGTGTGAAAATCGAAAAATGCAATTGCCCTGACCTAGTTTTTTTGAAAAAGAAAAATTCAAGCTTACTCACTCAAGTATTATGTGAAGGTGAGTCTTTGTTTTCAAAGATCCAAGATACTTCACAATGTTTTTGTGGTTCAAGTTCTACAAAAGTGAAAAACCTTAGATAGAAAAGGACACAATCCAAATGGAAACAATAACTTCGGTGCCATGAAATCAAGTACACCCATCGAACAGTCCAACTTCAGAACAAATGTGATTGCCTTAAATCAACAAAAGGGGCAGGGGGAAAAGGAAAAAGCAAATGAATGTGGAAAGAATTAATTCATTCAAGCAAAAGGAATGCAAGAAATGTAAATGAAAATCTGATGGAGAGAAGGATACCTTCAGTAAGTCAATCTCTTGCTGAAAATCATCATTACATCCCAGCCACAATTGAAAAGCGGAGAAGGAAAAGTATCCAGTAAGAGCACTTGAATATGATAGGGCTAAAAATACAAAAAATAAAGTGACGCCAAGTACCAAACTTACATAGAATTTTAACTGATATGATACTCAAGCTAAAAACTATGAAACAGATTAAAATACTACAAAATAAAGAGTTCCACAATAACTTCTAAAAGGTATAGACTCGACAGATTTAATTCTTCTAGAAATGAAAAAAAAAAATATTTGTTACCAGAACGACAGACCTGGTGCATTGAATGCATGGAATAAAAAAAATCCATAAATCAAAGGATTCAACACCAATTATGAGATGACTATACTTTTTCAAAATGACAATATCAGAAAAGATCAAAAGCACTAATATATAGGCAAAGGAAGAGATCATACTAAAAAATCTCATGAAGACGAGGCATCCCTCAGAAAGAGTAGTTAACAGAGGAGGCAAATACTATCGTAAGTTTCCCTCCAAATTGTAGTGGCCCAAAGAAAACATGAAACTAGCACAAAGATACTTTAACCACAACAAGCAACCCTTTTCCCAACTTGAAACACTCTACAAGTCTCTTCTTCACCCCTCTCGAAACCAGCCTACTCAAAATGACCACTACGAAAAGGAACAAAAGGGAGAGAGAAGATCACCTTGTGTAAGGTCTCTAATGGCCTAAATCCTACCTTGGAACTTATCAGTAACGAAGATAGGATACCTGACAATCGTAAAGTAATTCAAGATACACAACCTTCATCAGTAACCAAATTCCTTCTTCTCCAAGACCAGTGTTTTTAAATTCCCAAGCGCAATGGCTCTCTAGAGCCTAGACGCAAAACCCACAAAAAAGGGGGACTTTTTATTTCTTTTTTATTTTTTAGGCACACTACATATAAAAATACTACATTAAAAAGAGAAAGCATAGTTGAGTGGAAATATGGAAAAAAAGACCCCAAACACAAGAAACTTTGCATTTAGGCTTAGTAAACTTGATCCTTTTAGATAATAAAGAATAGAAACCTTAGTTATTACTATTTTTTAAAAATATGGAAAAGGCCCAAGGCCCAAGGCTTTAAGCCTTGGTGCTTCACAAAAGCACCAAGGCACGCGCCTCAGGCGCACCTTCTTTTGTGAGCCTCGCCTTCAAAGTCAAGGCGTTAGACATGCGCCTTAAGCCTAGGCACGCGCCCAAGAGGGCTTTTTAGAACACTGTCCATGACTCTATCAACAAAGTCCAGTCCACAAGATCATGAACTTTTTCAAAGTCAATCTAAAAATAACTCCAATCCCCCATGCTTATGGTTTCTGTAGTCCTCAATAGCTTCGCTGGCAACAAAAGCCTGATCCAGAACTTGTCTTCTAGCAACAGAGGCTCCCTTTAGCCTACAGTAGTCTTAGAAAGTATTTTCTTTACCCTCTCTGCCAAAATCTTGGCTATAATTTTCTACACACTAGTAATTAAACCAATGGGTCAAAAATCCAAGGACCAATTAAGGATTTTGAAGGGAGAGGTAGCCACACAATTATCCAAGCCTCTTTTTTTTCACCTTAGTGAGTGGCAAGACATGCTTAAGCCTGTTGGAGAGAAGTTGAGCAATAATTTTATAACCAATGTTATGATATTGCTGGATCTATAGTAATGAAATGGATTTTCATTAGATTTCTTGAAAATAAGGCATATGAAAGTTTCAACAAGGCTAGCATTTTTTATTTTTTGAACGGGGACCGATCATCAAGGCTAGCATTAATGATACCATTCATAAAGTTGAGAAATATTTCCATAATGTTTATCTCGATCTTATTCCATGACCTTTTTTTTTTCAATAATTTGTCCATTCAACCATCATCTAGTCTAAAGGCTTCATTACTTCTTAAGGAATTAACAACCTCCAGAACTTCTCGTTCTTTTATATATAAACATTATATACTTAAAAATACCTCACATGAAAGTCATCGAATATAAAAAAATTTACAAATATGTTAAAAATACATTTTAATAAATGTGTCACTATCATATCCATATACAAAGGGATATATTTTTTAGTTGAAGAAAATGAGTTTCAGAATAAGTGAAAGAAAACACGAGTGAAACCAGAAAAGGAAAAGCCCAGACAAGAGGAGCAGATCCTAAGTGTTACGAAAAATGAAATGTTTCTAAGTCCATTCATGTATGTGCATCCACTGCTTCAAGTGGAAGTTGTAGAACCATTTATCACATGAAGTAAAAGTTTACAAAAAATAGTTCTCCAATTCCTTAATTCAAAAGAAAGAAGATATTTCAAGGTTAAAGAAAGTCTGAAACCAACTCAACGGATCATTATCTTCAATGAAACAGATGAATCCTAAATGACACTAAAACAGTGAAAACACTGAAATTTCACATGATCACTCAAGTTCCTACGTTTAACAACAAAAGATTCTTTTTATTCAGTCGGATAATAAGCCTTGATCAAAGAAACATGATCGAACCATGATAATGTTGAGGTCCTCTTGAGCAATATTCTCCAAGGAAACTTGTTTAATAGCAACAAAGTCTCCATTCTCCAAATCCAGACCCTTGTAGACTCGCCCATATGCTCCTTTTCCGATCTCATCTCCCAGCATCTGCACCAATAATTCACATTAACTTCTAAGCCACTGACGATGTAATGAATTTCAGATATTCTCCGCGTGAACAAAATAACTTCAACTCTTGATTAAATATTCTGATAAATAAAAGAAAAAGGAAAACCATGGTCGAATATTCAATATGAACCCAAAGAAGCATGACTCTCCAAGGTGTTAAGACAAAAAAAAAAAAGAACAAAGTGAACAAAGTATATCATAGAAACATTCTCGCCGATTCAACCCTGAAACAGATAATAAATTTCGGAATCTTTCTTGCTTCCAAGTGCTTCCTTTTTCAAGACGATCATCTCCAGTAGCCACCAGACGGCAGCATACAAATAAACAAACCAACAAAAAATTCAATTCTAGGCTATCCCAACCTACATTACGAACTCTTCATCCATCCAACTTCCAGAAAACATTCCGCGTGCACAAATTCCAAACAACCAAACAAAATTCAAAATTGCAGAAGCAAGGAGAGCCCCATTGCAAGCAAAACCCTATGAATTCAGAAAGCATTCATTCACTCCCAACATACATATTTGTTATCAAGCGTCTTGGACTTGTGGAACGCAGTGGTCGGAACTTGGCGAGACATGGCTGCCGAATCAGCCTCCGACGGAGAAGAAACAGGCTAGAAATGGTCCATTGGGAGTTGAAGAAATTGGACGGAGAAAGTGAAGGATCGGGAAACGGGGGTTGGGCGGAGAGACGAAGAAAGAGAAAGGGCAAAAGGAGAGAGAAACGAAAGAGAATTGGACGGAAAAAGTTTCCCCGACTGGCGGAAAAATCGCAACGATGATGGTGAAGTGACAAAATAAATAAATTATTTAGAAAATATCCATTTACACTCTAAACATAAAAACAAGAACGGCATGTTTGGGTACAAATCAAATGGGGTGGTGGGGTGGGCTGTAATAATCCGCTGCTTATTTACGATAATTTAGTTGAGGATTAAGAGTAGCATTTAAAATAACCTACTTATCCTTACTATTTTTTATTTTCATACATCACTTTCTGATGATCCTCATTAGCCAACTACCATCTCTTGTCACTCGAGCCACGAATTTTTGACAACTAACTCCAATGACCATTATTGATCAACCTTGAAATTTTAATAAATACATTCTCAGAGTTTAGGCTAATCTTTGGTGATCGTCGTTGGCCAATCTTCGACCACCACCTCCAATGACTCTGTCGATAAACTTTCAAAAATCAACTCCGACAACCGTCGACAATCAACTTTGATAATTTTTTTTCTTATTTATGGTTTAGGCTAATATCTGGTAATCATGACGACCTTTCAACAACTCTCACATTTAGAATTATAAATAGATTTATATTTTTGATAAATTAAAATAGTGACCAAGAGCATTACAACTCATAGCCTAATGGGCAACCCTATTTCTATTACTGTTTTGTATTATTATCATCATCACCATATTTGAAAAGGTCTTTCTTTGTTTTTTTTTTTTTTTTTTTTTAATCTTTTGGGGGAGGGGGAATCATTAGACGTGACATCTAAAATATGATTAAGGGTGAAAACACACTCATATTTATATAGTTTTATCTTATTGGATTGAAATTCAAACTTAAATATGAACAGCTTCTTTACATGTTTATTTTTTTAAAATGAGATTGACTTTGAAGTTAGGTGTGCCAATTTCTCTGACTGTATTTTAGTCACAAACAAATTCAACTATGGAGTGTTTGTGACTAAAATCATGATGAAAAAATTGAACATCAATACTATATTTGGTATTAACTAATTAATACATAAAGATAAAAAAAAAAAAAAAAAAAAAACTGCTTAAACTCAATACTAAAACCATTAGATTCAGTTAAATAGTATTAACACGATCAATCGAACAAGTTTTCTCTCAAGTGATGATTTAAAAAAAAAAAAATTGGAACTTATATATTGCCACACTATTCAATGTATCTCATTCATTCTAGATCACAAAATTCATTCAAAATTCTAATGAACTTCAACATGTCAAGGTCATGTGAAATACTCCATCTCTGAAAATAATAGGTGTATTTTTTTAAACGAATATCAAACCTCGATACTACTTTTCGTAATTTGTTCTCTTTTTGTTTATCATGTCTTAAATATGATAATATGATTATATTTGTTCATTAAATAAATTTTAGTTAAATTGATATAAGTTAGTAAGTAAGATTATTTAAGTTCGAAGAGAATGATAAGATTATTTAAGTTCGAAGAGAATGATAACAATAACGATTATTTGTATCGTCTAATCATCATAGATTTGTTTAGTCGTTAGTAAGAAGGATATATTTTGGGAGAGTAGATTAAAGGATAGTATTGTGGTTATATATCTATCATTAGTTGTTTAATAGCTCCACGTTCAACATGCATTGTGTAGTTATAGTACATACACGTTACTTGGTTGTAAGCCGGTGCTATTAACCTTTCTGATGAAGACAAATTTTATTAGACTATAAGTTCTTTGATAAAAGAAGCACAATATGTACATAACGTAGTCTTACACAATAAGATGAGTTAAAATTTGTGGAGGTAAAGTCAAAAGCTAATCGAGAAACTTGATGTGTTTATGGTCCATTTCCTTTATTGTTTCATTTTATTTTATTCTGGTTTAAAATATTATTATCTAGATTATGTTGTTGGAATTAATTTTTGATTCGTTATTGGTTTTGCGGTTTTGTTGAGTTTTTGGCATGGTTTTCTTCTTTGTTCATGTGTGTGAGTTTCGTGTGGCGAAAAAAGATGTTCGTTTTGAGTAGAAAAGAGTTAGAGAAAAGTCATGAAGTTCGCGTACTGTTGTGGTGAGTAAAACTCGAAGATGAAGATTTTTGTATCAATAATTAGAAGTGAGATTCGAGATTATCAAGGATTGAGTGATGCTTGATTGATTGCATAGTGGTATCTGATTAAGGGGGAGAGTTTCCGTTGTTATGCCTACGACAAATGTTAGTAAATGTTTTTTTGATTCATTTGTCAATAAGAATGTGTCACTAAGTACAAAATGTTGAAAATATGTCTAGATGTTTGTATTGATGGTCATGAAATCGTTGATCATGAATTATATCACAAGTCAATATATAATCTCTTATCATGGGTTAAGGACAACCAATATGCAGATGTTGTATTATCGAACTAGGTTAACAATGTCTGGTGTTCCAAGTGTTGTTTCTGTTTATTGATCTTCCAGTTGTTTATTTAGTTATTAACGGAAGTGTGTACTAGAAGCATCTTGTTAGTTGTGATTTATTATTATTTTTATCAAATAATATTTGTGACAAGTTAAACGTGCAAATCCAAATGATGGAGAATTGAGTAAAGTTATATATCCTCGTCTTTTTGTATAACTTGAGTCAAGTGGTTGTCATCAACTATCATTCCAAGGACGCATATCATCCAAATTTGATTTGCTTTTGACGAACTAGGCATAGTTTGATAAAGTAAATATCTTTTTTTTTTTTTTTTTTCGAGTTAACAAGGGCGGATAATTTACTTGCATTAACAACAATATAAAAAAGAGATTTGAATGAGGTAAGGTTTAAACACTCCATATGATATAATAGAAGATTATATTGTTAGCTAAATTAGACTAATCAAAAACCATCGTAAGTAAATGCTAAGATGGGGTGTTTTTGCTTTTAAAAGTCATAAATTAATGTGATTGACTTGTAGCAATCAAATCAAATCATTTTCTTTTGCATTTCTTTTAATTGAGACATTTTACTTTGGTAAAAAGCAATTAACTTGCCAAATTCAGTTTATATTATTTTATTGAAAAAGAAATTATTCCTAAAATTATTGCCAACTTCGTATACACACTTTTTGATGCCCAGTAACCGTTTCTTTTTTAATTTTTTTAAGAGTTTTTTTTTAATTTAAAAAAAAATTAACAAACTATTTAACAAAAATAAAATTACTAAAAAGACAAAATTTATTTTTATAAATATTTTTTCAAATATTTTATTCTTCAAAAATATTATACTATTTATTCAACCAATTGAAAAAAAAAACATAAACACAGTAAAACTGAAATCCAAATAAAAAAACTAAATTCTTAAAAGAATTTGCATCACTCATTGGATAATTCGATCGAGTAAAAACTAAAAGTACCATATTTTAATGATAAATTTTCCAGCTTTAAAAAATCCATTATTTCCCTCTTATTTTTCATTCAATAATCTATTCAATTATGAACATTATCAAAGGGATATTATTGAAAGAGTAATATATATGAAATAATTTACTATTTAAATTACAAAAATTGTCAAACATATTAAAATAGACAAAATATTTACATTTTACGTTTACGAAAAAAAATTAGGTGTCAAATTTTTCTATGAAGTATAAATAATTTGTTTTTTATTATTATTTTTGATATTTTAAATTATCACTAAATTTTATTACTGGATTTTCAATGTGAAAAATATTTTGCCCACTATTCTTTTTATTGTGTTATTCAATGAGCCAATTTGAAGATGAATTTTATCAAAGTCTTGTTATGAAAAAATATTCATATTCATATGGTCCTTCTTGAACCAAAATCTCCAAGTCTTTGGTCATCTTCATTAAACTTTTGATATAGTCAAAAGAAAATTAATGTTGTCTCCAAGGTTGCCAGGCTGGCATGGTATTTATTTATTTATATATATAGACTATCTACCTATCATGCATTTTAATTTTTTGAAGAATTAATTTGTCTCCAAGGCTAAATAAGCCTAAATTCTTATACACAGGTAGAATTTTCCATTTGGTGGGTTTTTCTTTTTCATGTCATAATAATATCTATAGTTTAAAAAAATCTTAAAAGATACACACTTTGACTAGTTAAAGCTTGATTGATGTTGACATTTATGTTAGCACAACATTTTTTTATAGGTTAAATTATAAATTTAGTTTACCTATTTTTTGTTTTATATTGATTTGCTCAATGTGCTT
This sequence comes from Cucumis melo, assembly GCF_025177605.1. Classification (NCBI taxonomy): domain Eukaryota; kingdom Viridiplantae; phylum Streptophyta; class Magnoliopsida; order Cucurbitales; family Cucurbitaceae; genus Cucumis; species Cucumis melo. Next base: position 24,368,842 of record NC_066860.1, on the reverse strand, counting down.
TTAAAAAGATCTGCTTGGTCTTTATTAGCAAGTATTTAATAGGTTTTTAAATTTCTAATTTCATGTTTAAGAAGTCTCTAAGTTTTCAATTTAATGTTTAATGTGACTTGATAAATTCGTAAAATTTATCATATAAAATAGTGGATCTAGTGTAACAATCCAAGTAAACTATGTCCTTCAAATCACATGTTACTTTTTACCAAACTATAAAGATGAAATAAAGTTTAGAGTAACATGACACGTAAATATCAATCGAATAGATAAATCATTTTCAAATTTTTGAAATACGCCAAAGACTTATTAAATACAAATTAAAAGTTAAAAAATTTAGTAAACATTTACAAAGATGAGGATTTGTTACGGGAAAAAAAAGTGTCAATGCTATTAACTTATTGAAAAACAAGTTATTGTTGTCCAAAGTGCAGTATATTGTACGTGGCCAAGAGGTCTATGACTGAAGAACCTTCGTTAATCACACCGTAAATTAATTTTGTTATCCTTAACTCTCATATTGTGATTTTTGCAAAGAAAAAGAATGCACAGAGAAGTATAATCAGAGTGTCTCATCTTAGCTGTCACTTGAAGTTAATATAGAGAGTAAATGTAGTATTGTTTATCTATCTTGAACATTTGTATTAAACTTGTTAGGTCAACAAAGGTGAAAGTACACTAAAGCTGCTCATGTTTAGTGGCGTTGCTCAAATTTTGCTACTATGAACATGTTACAAATTGAGAAGTGAGTAGTACTTATTGTTCAAAACATTTTTCCATCTAACAAGTCCAAACGGAGTAATAGTATATATCCAATAGTATATATCCAATGCTAAAAGAGTTAGATATGTGAAACAAACCTAAGAGAATGAGAGTATCATTACTCTTGGTCACGAATGAAATAAATTAATCATTCATAAGCTTCAAAGAAACAAAGTTGCATACGGATCATCGGCATGTGAAGATGTGTTGAACTTCACTCTTCTCGCTAGTTGCTATATTATGCAAGGATTTGAGACATATATATATATGGTAGAATTACTAGATAAGTTTTAGCTTGTAATTTAACAAGAAATCATTCCAAATCTTCGAGTAAGTAACCAACAAAACAGGGAAACATTTCTACAAAATATGTAAGTAGTTAAAGCCTTGTGGCAAGAAAATATGTGTACATATTAGTCAATAATTGATTTTGTGGATCATTTGATAAGGCCATCGTACTACGCTTAAACGATGTTTTAACAATTCTATTAAGGTGGCCAGCTTTGATATCCCCCTTTTCCCCTGTACAAACAATTTTCTATAGCACACGAACAGAAAACGGCAACATTAATTTTTTTTTTAAAAGAAGAGAAGTTTTACATGGCCATTATGGCATTCAGTAATGAGTCTAATGACAATGCTTTACAACTTCCAGTACTTAAAATTATAGTATGAATCACATTGATTCCTTTGGACATCCAACCAGTATATGTGTGAGTAAAGAGATAAATAAGGGGGTAAGGGAATAGACTCCCCCCCCCCCCCCCCCCCAAAAAAAAAAAAAGGACTAGCAAGGAAAAATTAACCTATGATCAATTGTGGAAGGCATAGCTCGTGCAAATATTCTGAAAGTTTATTCTTCAACTTGGGATATGTGGTTTTCAGCCCAACAAATTGCAGAGTGGAATAGCAGCACTCCTCCAAGTGAGACTTCATTAATCTAATAACTTTCATTGGTCCAATTTCAATGATGCGAAAGATGTAGCAAGATCCATTGCCTCCTTTATTTGAGATGCATCAGTTCCCTGAAAAGTACAAAGCAATTTGGAAGATAAATATGTTATAAAAATTAAAAAGATTGAAACGAAACTTTAGTCTTTCCCATTCCAAGAAAGTCCAAGTTCCACGAAAAAAGTTCAGGATTCTGAATCTGACCTCATTCATGATGCAAATTGTTAAGGATGTCAAAAGTCATGATGCAAATAAATTAATCTCACCCATCAGAATAGAGCACAAGTCACTATTTTCTATGAGATTGGGAGGGTCAAAAAAAAAAAATCACAAGCAGCTAAACTGAAGTTACCTGGCCTGTAGCGAGACCACCTTTCCCCTTCCCACATCTTCCTTTTAAAGGCTGCAAAGCTGTTGTCAACCATTCTGATACCTCTAATTGCTTCCCTTGATTCCCTTTTGGAGGAACCCCAGCACAAACCACAGCCTTCTTTGTGGTTTCATCGGTGCTGAAAACCATCGCGGATATGCCCTGTTGATCACAAATATAAAATTAAATCCTCACATTCCAATGAGAAGATATTTACTATTGAATCCAATCGCCAATGTTTCTACAATTGACTATTTTTCTTCGAGAACCAATGGCAGAGTGATGAATACCATCACGCCAAGGGAAAGCAAGAAAATTGGGAGAGAAATGGTGCCACAATTAATTTCACACCTGTACCATTCTATTACAAATGAATTACACTGTACCTGACAAAGCACGTCAGAACCAGAAAAGTAGGTCCAATCATCAAAATGGTTTTTACTAGCTCTAAGCACAAGAGATTACCTTTTGCTCCATAACTCTAACAACTGCTTCACGAACGGCAGCTGCATCCAAACCAACATCGACGTGGGATATACAGAAAGCCTTACCTTCTGAAGAAGCCATTTCAGCTGTTTCAACGGCAATTTTGACAGCCTTCTGCATATTTTCTTCAGCTAGCTTCTTTTGAGCCTTCCTCACTTCGTTCTGTATGAAACCGCAATTTTCAGGTGATAAATACACCAGTTAAGTGGGTAATGAATGCACAGTTATCTGCAAGAAGTACCTGAAGCAAGACAATCTTTGCCCTAATTTGTGCTTTTCTGGCAGCAGGAATTGGTGCCGAGTCCACACGGTTTTTGAATGAAGCAACCACCTGCAGGATAGAACATAAAAGTGAGCAGGAATTGACTTAATTGAGCCGTTTCAATGTGGCATAAATCATTTTATTTTAGAGCCACATTCAATGCAATCATCGTTCAGCAAGAGAATTTTTATTCTCTTATCCCAATTGATATTTATCAGACTTGGTACTTCCAATTTAGTGATACACCCCCCCAGAGAGAAAGACATCGATAAACCATCAGAAATTCAGTGATTCAACTATTTTGAAGTTTCTCAGTATGATTGAAACAAGATTTTTTCCAGATTGATGACCTTTTAAACAGTCACGTTATTCAGACTTGGTGAAAAAGTACTACTTTCCTAGCCTTTCTTCCTTTCCTACGGCTCATTCTAGATGAGGCTCTCTTTTTAATTATTCAGTGTATTCTCTCTTCTTTTTGAGGATAACTCAGCATTCTTTCAACTGTGATCTCATGCATCTTTTTCTTATTTGAGTTTCTTTTCCTACAGAGGATTGGATAAGTAGATGGAATACAACGACCAACGTAACAGCAAAGGCAAAACTGTTAATATTCAGCTTATTAGAGCAAGAGAGAGACCTATCAGCCACTGTCAGTATTTATGTGAGAGATAGAGAAAAAGACCTTTTCCAGCAAGTTACCATCTATGTTAAACGCAGCATCAACTTCCTGCTCAAGTGATTGAGCCTGCTCGATTGCCTTAAAGGCAGAATCAGTGGTAACAGCAGTAATTCTTCGAATGCCTTTAGCAATTCCTTCTTCAGATAGAAGGGCAAATGCCTTTGCTTCCCGTGTATTTGATATATGGGTCCCTGCAATAATCCATTGGCTTTATTTGAGGACACCTTGGACCACGCTGCAAAAAAGTGAAGGCCATGAGACAAGAACACACTAACCTCCACATAGCTCGGAAGAAATGGATAACCAGTTCTCATTATCTGGATCAGCCAGGAGTTCATCGACATTTTTCCCGATAGCAACAACTCTAACTGGGTCCGGATAGACCTGCATCATAAACAGGGAGATATCGGAGATCATGCTTCTCATGAATAACATAAAATTTTTCAGACATAAAGAAAGACGGTGCATCTTACTTCTCCAAAGACAGCTCGTAGCCCATTAATACGCTTTGCTTCAGCAAGAGTTACCTCCTTAGCATTTACGTCCAGTTCATCTTCTATTTGTTTGTTGACAATTGATTCTATTTTTCTCAAATCATCAGGGTCCACTGGCTTGCCTATACTTCAAAAAAGTTGAGCAATCAAAATTTCAAGTACACAATTGAAAGTGACCAAAGCATCCTCTCACAAGAAAAATATAACTTAACCAACATGAAAAACTATAAAGCAGCTTTTGATTTAGATGAAAATTCAATGTGGTTTTGTAGAACAAGGGTTATAGTCCAAGGTGGAGGAAATGGAAAAGAAATTGTATTGACCCTACCATTTTTCCTCTCGTTCTCCTAAATGGGAAATGGCAACCTACAAGAGGACTATGGATATATGTCTACTAGCACAAGTACAATTGAAAATTGGATTCAATACACAATTATGGAGAGAACAAACCATTTGTCCCTTGATGGTCTACACTTCCTAAAAAAGTTTATTGTCACACTTGAAAAATTCCTTGGCAAGGTAAGAGGTTTCCTAAAAAAGGAAACCTCTTTGGGAGGAGGTTGCCTGTCCCTCTCTGTGATTTGTGTTCATTACCATGTTCTTTATAAAAGGCAAAGACGAAGACATTTCGCTCTGAAATGGCAGACAAAGTAATTAACAGTTAACAATAAATCGAACCATGAGAAAAATCAAATCGCAGTTTTTCAGGAAGAACGATTGAACCCTTCTGGTCAACGTGGTTTCCAAGAATTTCCTGTACAATTATTACTCAAATAAGCTTTTTTAAACCAAAAGAAATATCAGTTATAATAATAACTGGTTACAATAAGGTCAAAATTCAAACATACCCTAAGAGCAAAATTCAACATATGCGTACAAGTATGATTTGGAGCAATAAGCGTACGTCGCTCATAGTCGACCTGCATGCATCAATGGACCCATGAAGAATAGCAAAAGAAATTTAAATAAAATAATTCTTTCATGAACAAGACAAAGAATGCTTCCCAAAACCACAGAATAGCGAAAGGATTTTCAATTAAATATACATGACAGCATATTTTTCAGTTTACCTTACAAATAACTTTGTCACCCAGAGAAATTCTGCCGCTTCCACCATTAAATGAGCCAATATGTACGATGAAACCTCCAAATATTTGAACATTGCATACTTGAAATGAACCAAAGGAACCTTCAAGTATTCCAGTATCAAAAATCTAATGCCAAAAACAACATCATAAATGATATGAACATTAATGACAAAAGACAACAAGGGAAAGAGTTGCATAAAAGCATAGACGCAGCAAGCAATATTATCAATAGAATAATTTTCAAATCCTAGTTTGATTAAATCCTCTCACTGCATTGTTTCTTCCAATTAAAATTCATAAGATCACTCAAACTAGGAAAAATGTGATTTCTAACAAATGGGAAGATCCCATGAGCGAGCTTTCCCCAAAGCTCATTTGTTGAAGTCCAAACTCTTTTGCAAGAAAATTTGTTGTAGTTCAAATAAAAATGTAAAACAATTGAACTACCAGACAAAAGGAAAAACAGACCAGTAAATTAACAGTGGTATGTTGCTCAAACAATCTAACGTGCATTACCCTTCAGTAGTAAATCAAAGGCTACCACTATTTTCAACATGCACAACAAAATATCTGCCAAAAGGTGGATGAAGCCCTTTCTTATCAGATGTCCCCGCGGGGGTAATGAATCCCTTTCTTATCAAGCAATCATAAAATAGGGTGTCTGGGATCTGAAAATACCTGACCACCTTGCTCGGCATAAAAACTTGTAGACTCCAGAACTAAACCAACTTCATTACCAGCGGCTACACTTTCCAGAAATTCATAACCGGTGTAAATAGCTTTCACCACACTTTCATGGTCCTGGAATACAAAGATAGGAGGATTGAACAATACATAGAGCAGTCAAACAATCAGAAATGTGCATGTTCCGATAATGCACACGGCTGTGTTAAGCATAAGTGTATTACATGTCAATAGGAAACTAAACTTTCATTAACAAAAGTTAAATAAAGACAACCAAGAGAAGCATACTAAAATGACCCCAAAATACCCACATGGGCAAGAAAGTAGTAGAAACACCGAAAAAACAATGTCCCAGTTCGCCAGTTTCAAAAGTTACAAGTAGGCGACCCAATTGAGTAATTGAGCTCAATGGAATATATCTGGCGCAACATAGACATAAATGTCTGTCCGGAAGGCATTAAAATGTCCATATTCCAAAATCCACCTCTGAGCACATCTATCAGAAAAAATTATCTTGATTCCAAAGTGCTAAATGTTCCACAAAAATGACCAAAAACTACTCTCTCTATCTAAGAAATTACCTCAACCAAACAAATACACAAATTAGGTGCAAAACTAATCAAAAAGTCGAGGGGAAAAAGCATCAAACAAAACATGGTAAGGAATAATGCTACCAAGCATAATGCTGATTCCTAGTTTTTTTGATAGCTCTTGCATAACCCTCTCATACTTTGAACTCATGTCTTTTTTTATCTATTAATAAATAAATCTGTTTCTGTTTCAGAAAAACGACAGACACACAACCACTGAGAGTGAAATCGAAGAGAAACAGGCATCTGATTCCAGACAGTGGTAATAGTTTTTTTCCTCCCCTTAGACAACCATGAAAGCAAAAATGATCATTATAAAGGAAGGATGAGATGCAAACAGAAAATAAAAGAGAAGAAATACCATGCCACTTAGGTTCATTCTAGAATTTAAACTAAAAGAGGGAGACACCTAGAACAAAAAAAAAAATGGAAGGCCACCAAAGAACTTTTTAAGTTGCACAGAAGATGAGGATTGGCATTGAATATGATATTGCAAGAAATCCATTGAGGGCCATTAACCACCTAAATTGAACTACAATCCCACTGATTGGTACATAGGCATACTTGCTGACAAAAATAGATTCACAAACCTTGAACCAAATAAATTTGAATTTGTCATCTGTTGAAGCAACTCCCTGTTTGCGCAATGCTGCTGTAGCATCAGCATCCATGGCAATTGTACCACCTGCTTGCTGGAAGAGGAATAAACAAAAGAAACTAATGAAATGTTTTCTCCAATTCAACTAAATTATTCATCTGTCATTCATAGACTTTTGGATTGTTTTGTCTATGAAAGCATGTACAATGTTTCATCATGTAGGTCCACATAAGGTAGGACAACAGACTGTAAAACACAACAATAGAATGTGAGTGTACTCTAGCAAAAAGAACTCACCTTATTTTGAGCACTTCTTGATCTTTCCCTCGCCTCATCCATAGCATTGTTAAAACCCTGAGTATCAACTAGCAGGCCCCTCTCTTCCGCCATCAACTATCATGAAAATGTTATTAGTAACACCATCATTCAAGCAGCAAGTGACTGTGGCTGTGGCTGTGGGGTGGGTGTTGCGTGTGTGTGTGTGTGAGAGAGAGAGAGAGAGAGAGAGCAGGTACCTGAGTCAAATCTAATGGAAATCCATAGGTATCCCATAAGATAAAAGCATCCTACATGGTAAAGATCGAAATAGGATGAAATAACCACATATTCACATTTCTTGAACATATAGTTTCTTTATCTTCTGATTGTAAGCATCTTAATTAAAACCTTATTCAAGCATTAAGGTCTCTCCAGCACACAGAAATAAACAGCCCTTGAGCAGACCTCTATTTTACCTTTTCAAGAAACAAGTTCATTTCTTTTCATTGAGAGGAAGAGGCAATGTGATGTATTTCAGAAAACCTCAAGCATTTACTTTCATGGAAAGAAAACATATGCAAATACAAGGGGAGAGATGAACCTTAGAGACAAAAGAAAGCATGCTGAAATTAAATGTCAGTGCTATGACTCCAATTTTATTCTAGCTTTAAAACACATCTCACAACGTCCCCTGCACACCCCCAACCCCTCAACACCAACATAAACTTATTAATTATCATTTGACCAAACAAAAACCCCTTCCTTTCAATAGTTTATGCAAGTTAGTTTCAAACTTTTCAAATGGGTATGTTAGAGCTATAAAATTGTGATCCAGATTCCCAAATTGTGATTCTTGAACCTTAACAAAGACACATTAAGACAATGATCATACACCTCTGATATAAAAATCTTAACTAGATCCTTGACTAATTTTTTTGATAGAATTAGTAGATTCTTGACTAAATGAAACCTCCTACACATAAATTACAAAATGAGGAACGGACAAAGTGATATAATCATTAAGACCAATGTTTTAAGAAAAACTGACCTGCCCACTCAATATCTTTCCTTGTACATCCTGAGCAGCCTTCTTAAATTTCTCAATTCCCTGGCATATAATAAGCAACCTGGTGAGGCTCTATAACAAGACATATAATATTAAATTGGCCTCCAAAAAGAAGTAAAAAGTCAAAATAAGTAAGATGCGTCCAAGCCAATATCCCTGGTGTATGCAACTTTAACAAAGGCAGAAGCATTCTTGTAATTTTTTAATTTTGTCGACCCATTTTCTGAAGAAAATTTCAAGTTTATTCTTCATAACCTTGGAGAGATTTGGCCCATTCCTGACCATGCATTCCCATGTCAAGTCTTAAGAGAGATACCAAAGGTATTTTAGTTCTTAACATTTTAACTTACCAAAGATCAAACCTTAGACGTTAACATTTATCCACAAAATTCTCAAACCCTCAGGAAAGAAGTACCTTTAGTAAAGTTTTCCCAAAAGATGCTTCCTCCTCTGCAATTATCTCCCTAATTCGCAGTTCATGTTGTTTTAGCTCCGGGAAGACATCACCCATCACTTTCACCACAATACTCACAAGTCTGGATCACCGTCATCATCGATCGAAAGAAACCATATTAAAAAATATTAAAACACACAATTTATAGTTATATTATGATTTGAAAAGAAGTAACAAGGGAAGAGTAGTGTGAAAATCAGCCTAACTCTTCATGTTAAAAACCCTTACCCATTGAAAAATCCTTCTTGAGCTTTTAAAACTTCACTTCCATATCGAACTGCTCGACGAAGAATACGTCTCAAAACATACTCACGCCCCTCATTACCTATCAAGGATTTTTTTAAGGCACGAAAAATTATTTTTTGAAGCTTCAAATGTTCAAAGAGTGAAGTTGGATGACAAAAGCAAACATGACAAAATATGAAAGACATAATAAGTCCAAATATCAATATTTAACAATGATAAGAGAAGCAACTATCACCCATATTGTTAATAATTAATTGTGCAACTAATAAGAATAATTTACTTTCTAATAGTCTATCCACATCCTTTCCATGATATTGACGAAGAAAGATCAAAATTCACTCTCGCTACAATGATTGCAGATATATATTCTTGTGGGAGTTCCAAAGAAGAGACAGAGAGAGAAAAGACAGGACATATCCATTAACAAGTGGCAGGACTCAAAATGGTTTCGACTCGGGCATCTCATGTTTTCAACGGTACTTACCTGGACAAGACCCATCAGCAATGGCAAATGAAAGAGTTCTAATATGATCAGCAACAACCCTGTAAGCCATGTCCATGTTGTCCACATCGTCTGGCCCAACTTTTCCACTATAGGGCCGAGCTCCAGTTGCCTACATTACAAACGAATATTTTATTTAAAAACTGAAAATACCATAGGAGAGTTTTATATTTTGACTGAATATAGTGATCATCAAGATGGTTACTTTTCTTCATGCAATTGAATCAAAGATGCGGCATTTGAGACACATCTTTTGTGGCTAAATGTTACTATAGTCCTTGAGAAGTTGGAAAGTAATCAGAAACTTTTTATAGGGAAAAAAAAAATTGGTAACTGTGATTTGGCAGACTTAACTATTTCATTTCATCAGAAAGGAACAGCTCAACAATGTGAGTGGGTCATTTTATTTATTATATTTGGGGAATAATTTTTTGTTTGTAGCTCTCTGTTGGTGTAATTGCCAATTCCACACACCCTTTGAGTCTTATAATCTTCTCTTATTGCCACCGTGAAGACCCTTTTGTAATCTCCTTGGCTTGGAACTTGGCTTTTCTCTCCCTCAGCCCTCTTTCACAATTTTATATTAATTATTATTTATCATAGGAACTTTTAAACACTAAACTACATGGGGCCGAAACCCTAAACTAAATTATATCCCGTCGCCTGTGCAAATTACAGAATAAGCATATTTGATGAGAAAAATCCTGATCTTGCCTTTTGGATTGCATCAAAGATAGGCATGAACACATCAGTATCATAATTACTCATCTTGTTCTGAAGCACCGAAGTCAGCCTTTCAAATCCCATACCAGTATCAACATGCTTGGCAGGGAGAGGTTTCAGGGAGCCATCATTTTCCCTGTTAAACTGCAGCAATGATAAATTGAATCGTTTATAACCAAAGAAGTTGTTCTTATAGCCGAATAATATCAACTATAACCAAGGAAAACAACCTAAACCCATCAAAAGAGATAGAAGAACCAGAAAATCTACTGCTTTGATGTGCATACATTAATTACTTGACAAGAATGTAGGGCCAAAAGATTAAATTAAAGCAAACATGATCTCGTAACCACATTTATTACTTTGAAAGGTGAAAGATGTAGCTTACAGTAAAGAAGAAGAAGGATGCAATGTAACAAGAATACTAGTAGTTGCATCTTTAATTCTTAGAACTCAAAGGCAGAGTAGTACAACCTATAGAATATATGCTGTTCAAGTGAGGTAATAGTTCCATTGCATCATTAATTCTCTTCCAATTATTTTTTAGTTTCAACTTCCTTCAGAAGTAACACTACGATGCTTACCTTTCATTTAGTTTCCCCCTTTCTATTCAATGAAAACCTAACTAATACTGCAATATCAACCAAGAACCTCTTCAGCCTTCCGGCTTTCACCTCAGACAGACCACATGCTAAAAGTCAGATATGGTACTACTTGAACGTTTATTATAAACATATACAGTTCAACCATATTATAACCTACGTCTCGGAAGCTACGAGAGAAATAGTAAAGATATTCTCCCGATATTATAAGGATAAAAATAATATATAATAAAATTTTCGTTGACAAGTCAGAAAAAATGGAATAGAGAAGAGGAAGAGAGCAGGGGGACAAGAAGGCTACCTGAATAAAAACGAGATTCCATATCTCGATGCATGTAGGGTCATCATTATTAACCAATTGTGCAGCATCACGACCACCAAGCCTGTCATAATGTATCTCAGTGCAAGGTCCACAAGGGCCAGTATCACCCATCTCCCAGAAATTGTCCTGCTCAAAATCAAAGAATAAAATTAGACAAAAGTTCCAAGAGCTGACATGAATTGAACACACACACACACACACACAGATGGACACAATTGTTCACTGATTTTTGTTTTCTTTGATAATTGAAGCTTCTGCAGCATAAAGAAATGAGAAGTTTAACATATTTTTTATACCAGCATCAGATTTCAGATAGATAACAAGACATTTGTAGTTGTAGCTTGCAAGACCAAAAAACAAAGAGAAGTTGTTAGGTAATCTTACTTTGCAGCCAAAAGGTAAGACACGTTCAGCAGGCAAAAACTTCAGCCATATGTCCCTAGCCTCATTATCAGGTGCAAGACCAGCTTTCTCATCTCCACCGAAGTAGGTAGCATAAATTCGATCTGTGGGAAGCTTATAAACCTGTCGGTTCACAAGCGCAACGATTATGAGAAAACACAATCAACTGATATAAATTCAGTCATACCACAATTACAGAGCAATGCAATTTCCACAATCATTGTATTGAGGATGATCTAGGAGCTTTTTATAATTTGACATTACACAAGTTCAATTGCAAAGCTGGTGATCCTTTCTCTCTTATCTATGCCCTTAAGCTTCATTACACGCATTCCCTACCCCAGAAACATTTGTTACAAACAAAAAGACTGATGGATTGTATTGTACAAGACAGATAAAATGATTTCTACATTACAGTAGCTAGCACGTGTAATAAGTAGAAGGGCTGTTCGCAAGCTGAAAAGTAGGAAAACAAAAGGACTAATGGACTGCATCAAACCACACTGTTTGTGAGAAGGCGATACAAGAAGTAGAATTGTAAATTATGACTCGTAAACTATAAAGCTAAAATAATCACTCTCAACATTACACAATTTCAGAAAAAAAATTATTTCTGAGTGTAAAAGTCGACTAACCTGAGTAAGAAGTTCCCAGGCCCATGTGATGGCTTCCTTTTTAAAGTAATCCCCAAATGACCAATTTCCAAGCATCTCAAAGAAAGTATGGTGATACGTGTCTTTTCCAACGTCATCAAGATCATTGTGTTTCCCACCAGCACGAATACATTTCTGAGTATTACAAGCTCGGGTGAGCTTGCTCAAAGACGTGTTAGGATCAACAGTACCCAAAAAAATGGGCTTGAACTGATTCATACCTACAACAGAAACCCATCTGTCTCAAGCACAACAATCAATTCATGTATACATTCAATAAAGAATCTTCGTAAAACCCATTAAACCCCATTAAATTCCACAACCCCATACACTGAATTCTTCCACTCTCTCAATCCAGAACCACACAATACGCAAGAAATATAATGTAACCGAAGAATAAAGACAAACCCGCATTAGCAAAGAGAAGGGTGGGATCGTTAACGGGCACAACCGGGCTAGACTTCCAGTAAACATGATTCTTCTCCTCAAAAAACCGAAAAAAGGTGTCCCTTACACGTTCGGCCGGCCATTCCACTCCTTGAGAACCGGCCCCTGGCATTGGTGACACAGAAGACGACGGAAATGGAGAAGTTGATGGGTCAGACGATGCAGATGATAAAGAATAGCAACGAGAAAGTGAGGAATTAAAGAAAAGCTGAAGCCCAATTGAGCGATGAGCGGTGAGAGAGGGAATGGATAGCGGCGGCGGGGAAGTAAGAGTAGAGGTAAGAAATGTAGCGATCAACTGCTCCCCCTTGACCCTGGAAAATCCTCTCCTCATTAAATTGGGATTTTAAATATCATGGCTTTAATTCCCATTGTATATATCTCTTACCCTAAAATATTTTTTCCTTTTTTCTTTTTTTCTTTTTAAAACATCTCTCCCAACATTTTGTCATGCTTGGTTCCCAAGTTTATGTATATATTTAGGTTTATATTTTGCCCCTAAACTTTTCTATCTTATTCTATTTTTTTTTTAAATAAAAGCGTTTTTTATTTTTTAGTTTTAACTCATCAAAGATATTAACATCGTCCATATGTTACTTCTATTTTATTTTTCTAATCTACTCAACGTAGTTATTCTAATTTGCTTCAATATTCCAATTTGAAAAAAAAGTAGGGTGAGGAGTCAAGGAGAGGATGCCAAAGATTTAAGTTTTTGATAAAAGAGAATAATTAGTTTTTAATTTTAATTTATTTGACTAAAATACATTTATATGTTAGCATGAAAGATTAATGAAATAAATTAACAAGATTTTTTTATTATTTTTCTATTTAAATAATATAGAGTCTAACAATCCAAATAGTTAATGGAATTCTAACGATAGAAACTAGAGTGAGCTTTTTTCAAAGGTTTAAGGATCAAAACAAACATTTTTAAAGGTTTAGGGACCAAAACAAAACAAAGTACAAAATTTATGGACCAAAATATAATTTTCAAAATTTATGGACCAAAATATGATTTTAACGTATATTAATTTATTTTTATTGGTAAAAGAATGGAGCAAGAAAAGTAATTAGGTGCTTTTGTGCCTACCTATGTATCGATATCTTACTATTCTATTCCTATCATAGTTTATCCTGCAATCAATCTTCTTACGTCTTTAGTTAAATATTATAATACTTTTTCGTGAGACACGGAGTGATAGATGTATGTGCACCCAACAATTGCTCATGAAACAATATCAAAGATATTAAAAAAAAGAAAAAAAACTAACATAGAAAGAAGTTTGATGATGGACCTTATTTCAAAATAACAAGGCCAAGCTCACAACCCGATCGACAAAGTTGAATGAAAAAAAAATAATTTTGATGATTTTTTTTTTGTTTGGTTTGATTCACTTTTAAAACACAGACAAGTGATTTATGTGGTTTGGTATTATATCCAAAACACACAAACAAGTGACTTAGAGATGCACTAAATGTGCTCACCTTCCAACTTTTTCACTCCATTTCTCGTACTTCCCTGGAAACCACTTATCTAGGTTATTTGTTTATGTCGACTCTAATAAGAGTAGGAATGGATAATTTTAGTATGTTTTGAGTTCCATAATTTAGGAATAGTAAACAAAATTAACTTCGACATATCTCAAGTAGTTTGAGTGGCAATACATGACCATAGCCATTTAGGTTTGATAGATAAGTCGAACTCAACTTTAGCATGTGTCGATAACTTTAATAAGCCTTAAGTTCATCAATAATTTGGCCAGATGGTAATGGTTGAACATAACTCTAACATGGAGTAGCTAGTTAACTAATTTGTCAAGAACCGTGCTAGATTTTATGTTTGACAAATGTGAAAGGTGATGATCAACTTGGCATTAAGATATTATGTGTATTTCATTTGCTTATTTATGCTAAAACGTGCCAATGTTTTATTAGTTGTCTTTTTATTTTCCATTATTGGATGAAAAAATCGTAAAAAGAAAAAATATATTATTTTATTCTCCAAAGCATTCCCACATTGATTATTTTGGAATGTGGAGGCTCCTTCATATACCCATTGATTGACAAATAGATTTGAACTCTTAGGGCACTTAAGTTTTAGAAGGAGGGAGAAGATAGTCTTACTTTTTGTTGTGAGTTTTACAACATGTTAAAATTTGTAATATGATTTAATTCGTTTATTCGCAAATTTAACCAGTACTATTGTATTATACTTCTTTTTACAAAAATAATTTTATATACTTGAAATTAATAAATATTTTAAATGAAAAAACTAGAAATCTATTAGTATTAATCAACATCTATTAGTAATAAAAGATAATAGTATATTAGTGTCTTTCAACATTTACCAATGATATTTTATTATATTATAAATAATTTGGTTGATTTTGCAAAATTTTAAAACAACTCTTTTTAATAAACATTTTTATGGCTAATTCAATCTTAACTACAAAGTTGAAGAATATGAATAACGAAAATGGTACAAAAAAGAATACATCCTTTTGTAAAGGAAATAAAGAAGCATTAATTCCATTGCCATGAAAAAAAGAGAGAAGGAATAATAAACAGGTTGATATCTTGATTTAAGCAAGCACATTCAAAAAGTTGATATCTATCCAACATTTCTTGTGCGTGATCACGTGTATGAAGTGCATGGGATCGTTATCTAAACCAACTATAATGAGAACTATTTTCTAAAAGATAATATCAATATGGTAAAATTCACAAACGTCCGAATTGACAATTCATTGCAAACTCATTCGATAACTTTAACTATAGTTTAATTAATACATCGTGTATCAACCTAAAACAAAGCTCAACATTTCAACACACCGTCGACCAAAGAGATTAGATGCTAAAATCTTTTTCAACCCACGCTTCATTTTCTAAAACAAGTAAAACAAATCAAACAAGAAATATAAAACTACGAGGGCCAACAAGTCAATTACCACTTAGTTAGGTATTGTTTGCGGCCAACTAGAAACTTTGTTAAAGCTTACAAAACAAAAAACAACACCCCCATCAATTTATCATCAATGATATGTACTTCTAATTTTGGATAGCTTTTTACATCTATTTTTAGATTTAGATGAAGAAGACCCAAAATTTATTAGGGTTTTTCCTCGCAGATGTTAGGAAATTCGAACCTAAAAGAGTCCAAGACGGTTTATTATCTCTTTGGCTTTCCCGGCGATAAAGACTGGTTTTTAAAGATGAAAGGACGAATGGAAAATAGTGTTCGAACTTATTGTCAAGTTTTCATTTTTATACGTAAGAATTACACAAAACTTTCTCAATACAGCGCTCCCAATTCGACGTCCATTCAATTCGATTGAGTTCAAACCAAGCAAGAACCAAAACGTTGAGTAGGTCAAACGTCGCTGACCATCAAGTTCTTGGTGGGTCTAGTTTAGATTTTGGTTGTTCGATTGCCTGCAGTTGAAGGACATGATACTGTGTGATGAATTTTGGTTCTAAAATTTTTGGATTATTCGGTATGATTACGGCAGCTCCAACAATAAAGCACGAGCGGATGATTGAGGTCGACCTTCCTAAGGTCAATTCTCTTTCATACTTGATTTCATTTATGGACTTTTGCTTGCTTGCTTTTTTGTGGGTTTAATTAGGTTTTATTTTGATGCCTTTTCTTTTCTCCTACCTGGATTTCATTTGATCGTTACCCCATTGCATATAGTTGTATTTGGGATCAGCTTGCTTCGTAAATATTCAATATTTTGGGATTAATGTTCGAGTTTAGAGTCGGAGTT
The DNA here is from genome assembly GCF_025177605.1 of Cucumis melo. Classification (NCBI taxonomy): domain Eukaryota; kingdom Viridiplantae; phylum Streptophyta; class Magnoliopsida; order Cucurbitales; family Cucurbitaceae; genus Cucumis; species Cucumis melo. The sequence goes on along the minus strand of NC_066860.1, from coordinate 24,352,445 downwards.
CTTTTGTAAACATTACTGAGAAAATGGAAAATTTGTTCATATGAGTTGTGACCGGTGGATTCCTGTTATGTAGTTGGAAGAGTTGACAGAACGATGAACTAACCCAGCAGTGAAAAATTACACAAACGTGATCACCAATTGTTTTGATAAGTAGATAAATGGAAACCTTAAACAAGATGTTAGTTGTGTGAAAATTGCGGGGATTAAACAAATATGGATGTTTCTGTAAACATTGAGTAAATAAACACGATAACCTAGCAATTTCCACAGAACCATGATAGATCATTGGTATCCCAGAATGATGTGTTAGTCGTTGTGTGGTGTTTGATAATGCCATAGTAATCCTTTTGGTTTATCCGGATGGATTCTTATCTGCTTTATATAAAATTTTGGTAGTAATGATTATCTATGTTTCTTACTAAATTTGCAAATCAATCATGTCAAAATGATGAAGATAAGCAAGGAGAACTTCTATCTACAATAATATCCTTAATGGCTACTCTTGGCAGTTTGATGCTCATCCATGGTCTGTTAGTTGTTATTTTTCCCCTCATTTTTCTTTTGAGTGTTCTCACATTAATAAGTTTTTGTTTCATTTAAAGAAGTGGTACCTTGCTAGTGGTATGAAGAGCTCTGCTTTGTTTTTCTTTGGATGACCAGCAATTAAGTTTTTTTTTGGAATTCTTGACTGTTTTGCTTGTTGGCAACATTTAAAAGTTTCCTATCCTTTTTCCCATAATATTGGCATATTCAGGACCATATCGTAGCTTCAGTGGCAGAGGATCAAGAAGCAACTTGTTGGGGTTGTGGCCTGCGTCTCTTGCTTCCATCAGGTGGACCTGTTTACAAATGTGGTTGGTGTGGAGCCATAACAAATCAAAGTGCACAGAAGCAGGAAGACAAGTCCTTAAAGTGGAGGTGGTTACGTGACCGGGGTTTTGTTTGTGTCCTACTTGTATTCATACTTTTTGTGATATGTAAGAGGCTTCTCTTCCTTTTGTTATATATACCAATTAATATCTGTCGAAATAGATCCATTCTCTGCATGGTAACATTTTGGAACAGGACAATTTTAGTTATAGTTAGTTTTGTACAGTTTTTATATTTCTTTGTACCGCTACTTTATAATTCATTTGCTTGCAATTGATTTGATAATCCATAGATGTCATGTCATCTGATCTACCATGCATTTTCTTTGAAGTACAGGTGGTGGTGTATGGGCCGTATATCCTGTTGTTTTCTCAATTAGTCAATTTTGTGGAATTTTCCACTCCACCGTGACCGTGGCTTTTGCTGTATCCACCCTTTCTTCATTCACTCTCACTGCATTTAGATCTCCTGGAGCACCTCCAAATGTTCTATGGGGCAGCTATCCAGCTGTAGAGAAGGGTGACCTTGAAAACTATACCTTCTGTCACTACTGCGCGAAGCCAAAGTCACCTAGAACACATCATTGCCGCTCCTGTGGTATGTGTGTTTTGGACATGGACCACCATTGCCCATTTGTAAGTTCTTCTTCCAGAGATCTTCTCAAATAAGGAACAATTTCTTTTACTCTAATTCTGTGATGCGCAAGATAGATCACCGCTTGAAACTTGCTGATATATGAAATGTCAAAGCTTCTTATGCAGTAATCTGAACTGTAACATAGGTGTAAAGAGCATTTCTCTTAATTTGGGATTTAGAAAGAAATAATTGGAAGAAGCTTGCAGTTACATGGACTAGGCTTAATAATAACTCCGAAGCCCAGGGGGAAGGTATCTACTTGCCCAGAGACATAAACAACAAAACAGAAAAAAAAAAAAAAAAAGAATACCGCTTTTTTTTTTTTGGAAAACCAAAAGAGGCATTTAGTTTAGCAGTACTAAAAGTCAATAGACCTTTGATTCTTTGAACAACCTCATCCCAGAAGTTGCAATATCACCAAGTTCAGTGGCTGTCTACCTTGCAAAGGCAAGGTTGAAGGAGAAGGTTGAATAAGAAAGGATTCTCCTTCTCATATGTGACTAAAATGAAAATTTATAGATATCCCATCTTATGAAAGAGAACTAAATGAGAGAACTGCCTGTAGTACAGTGGTTAATTCCAAGTAACAGGATAGACTCAGAGGGTCGTTAATGTGGCAGGTGATCCTTCATTGATTATTGTTATCACTGCAGCTAGGAGCTTTGTTATTCTCTTTGCTGTTTGGTCTTACATTTGAATTTTTACAGTCATCATTTGATTTACTGTAAAAGATTGTCATTAAGTGAACCACAATCGATTGGTCTAGAGGTCAATAAGGGCTATGTAATTAATAAAAGAGAGGGAATGTGTCTAAGCTATGGTGGTCACCTATCTAGGATTTAATTACTTATAAATTATAGACCTAGGATTTAATTACTTATAAATTATAGACCTAGGATTTAATTACTTATAAATTATAGACCTAGGATTTAATTTCTTGTAAATTATAGACCAAATATAGTAGAGTCAAACGGTTATCCCAATGGAATAATCAAAGTGTCCACATCAGGCCTAACAGATACTAGAAAAAGAAAAAAATTATCACCAAGTGAGGGGGAAACTAGATGTTAACTATAGACAGTTGGGTCTCAATAACTCTCTATGCCTTATATATTTTTTTAATGATGCCTACCAACAAATTCAATATTTTTAATAGAATGCCTGTCACCCTTTGGACCAGTAGCTATTTATCATGATTGACATGTACTTTGTTCTTTCTTTATTTTATTCTTATGTTGTTAATTTAAACACTGGAGAAGTCCCTGTCTATAGTGGGATGAGTTTTTCTTAATAACCAAGGCTTTCCTAGCATTCTAATCATAATTCTTTTGGTGGTGCAGATAGGGAATTGTGTTGGTGCAGGAAATCACAAACACTTCATTTTGTTCCTCATTTCAGCTATTGGGAGTACAATATATGTTTCAATCATGGCTGTATACTCGGTTTTGCATATGTGGCCACCGTTATCAGTCCACGAGCTCAATCGCCTAAATGGTTCTGGAAGCAAGTTCGGTTGGAATCTTTTAATGGAAATCATTCATGCTGTTCTAAGCTCCACAACGCTACTGTCTATCAGAGGGTTCATTCTTATTTATCTCTTTATCTCAAGTTTCTCAGTTCAGATTGGATTGATCGTACTTCTATGCCAACAACTATGGTATATTTACGAGGGGAAAACTTATTTGAGCCACTTGAGTTCACAGGGTGATGATGGAGAGAAGGATTGCCGAAACCTTCTCCGCTTCTTTGGCTTCCCATCGGTTTCTTTCTGTTGGCATTTGCCAATTTTTCGGAGCTCAAAAAAAAGACACGAGAAGTGAACATAATTTGTGTAATGGTAATCACTGGATCCCATGCTTGATCATTATAATGATCACGTGTTGCTTTTTTTGGGCATACCTTGTTATTTTTTCCTTTTTGGCGTCATTGCCGAAAACTTGTGGTAGAAAAAGGCATTTGAATTGTGTTTATAGAGGAATGCTTGTGGAAGGAAATTATGGAAAGTATTATAGAAGTGAGAATTCCTCAATGTAGTGATACAAGCTATGAAGTTATATAACCTTTAAACCATAGCAATGGTAGGTTCTTAATGTTTTGGGTCAATGTCAAATTGAAGATAGTAGCTATCCCACCAAGGTACCCCATTGTTTTTCCAACTCTTGAAGCCTACGATTAAAAGGATCCATGTGCAGATTTTTTCAAATGTTGAATGAACAAAATGAACTTACAAATTGAACTGATGTATGGATAATTTTCAAAGGAAATATTAATTGAAAATCTACATTGAATCAATAAGTCTAGAGGCTAAAGTACTACATAAAATCACAAATATCGAACGATGTCTATGAAAATATATTTGCTAGAAAATCGTGCTTTTACTAAATATAACAAAACACTCTATTTTATAATAATAATAATTATTATCTTTTTTAATGCCTTTCGTCTTGAAAGAGACAAGAATATGTTCTTTTAAAAGAAAATATACTTAAATAATGGGGTCTTTTAAAAAATATAAAAAGGCAGTAAAATATTTATCGTGTATAGAACAATTCCAAAAATGGAAAAAGCCCATAGGTCCATCGTGTAAAATATCGAAAATGTCTCGTCAACCACGCCGTCAATAACGTATTTGCGATCGTTTAGATATGACTACAATTTATACGTGATCGTTTACAATGGTTCAATATATACGTGATCGTTTAGATATGACTATAAGGCGATCATTTATGTATGGTTATAATTTATACGCGATCGTTTAGATATGGCTACAACGCGATTGTTTAGATATGACTACAATTTATACGCGATCGTTTAGATATGACTACAATTTATCTTTTTAATTTCATCGTTTAATTTTGTTACATGATCGTTTCAAATCTAAATGATTTTTATTTTTAAAATTTTAATTCTTTTGTACATGATCGTTTAGATTTTTTTACATCATCATTTAGATTTCTTTATACGTTTACATTTGGTTACTCCAATCCAAATGATTTTTTTTTCAAGATTATTTATACACAATATTTATTTTTACATGATTGTTTACATTTGACTACTCCAATCTAAATGATTTTTTTTTAAGATTCTGTCTTATATTTGGTTACTCAAATGTAAACGCGTAAAAAAAAAAAGAAAAGAAGAGAAAAGAAGAAAGAAGATTGAAAGAAATCACAAAATCAGAAGAAATACGATGGAAAGAAATCGCAGTGAAAAAAAGGAGAAGTACAATGGAAAAATTGAACGACGTAAAAGACAATTGAAAAATAAGAAAGATTACGGAAAGAAATCGCAGAAAAACATAAGAGGAAAAGAAGAAAGACGATGAAAGAAATCGAAAAGAAGAGAAGGACAAATCTGAAATATTTAAAAAATGACTAATTTTATGGGATTTGTTATAAAATCGTAAACAGTTTTGGTGTTTTTTCAAAAATAATAATAAAAAAACAATTTATTTATGCTTTTTTATTGATTAACAACATATTTTAAATTTTTTTTTACGTATTTTGATTTTACCATTCGGTTATTTTCTTATTCACATTAGCAAAGGCTTTCTTCAATTATCTTTTCTTCTCCACAAGAACGATTTTTTCCGTTGAAGGATTATCTTCAAAATTCAACTGTTTCTTCTTCATCTTCTTCTTTTTCTTGGAGAAAATCATGGAGATAATAGATCATGAAGCTACACCAAATGTGAGTACTCAATTATTCACCAGTTAGAATATTATTTGTACATGGATTGCTTACGATCACTCTTCCCTTTTCTTCAATTACGATTGTTTCTTTCTCTACTATAGGAAAAACCCCAAGTAAGGGTACGTAATTTTGTATAAATTTCGCACTGTGTCCCATTCTTTTCCTCTTTTACAAACTTAAGTTCTGGCGCATACCTTAACTCAGAGTGTCAACAAGGCCAAAAATCAGCACCCAAACGTTTAATTTTTGTTCAATTTTGTGTGGTTTTTCCCTCTTAATTCGGTAATGATAGATCTATTATATGTGTTGAATTTTGGATTGTGTATCACCTCTATGATGTAACTAATTTTTCTAATATCAATTTAGTAAAACATGTGTGTTTCATTTTATAAGTACGATATTCCAAGTGTGTATAGCAGTATGATACAGGTACAAGTGTATTTGATTGATATGTGATTTCATTTTGATTGTTATCGAGTATTTTGTGATTTCTGTTTGATTTTTTTTAATCTCAGAATAAGTATATTGTTATAAAGTATATCAACTCATTCAAGTGCATATATATTCAAATTCAACTATATGGTTGACATCATATTAAATTCGACTCATTATTAAATTTATCAACAATATATATTCAATCGATACATAATCCTTCTTAAGCATAGATAATCAAATTCAGTTGACATTTTTGTCTAATTTTTATTTGATTTCATGTCTTGTAATTGTTATTAGTCTATCTTATCTTATTATTTCTGTTTGACTCATGTTGCCATATTATTTTTATTAGATGTTAAATGCTCTGTGATTTTCAATGATATCTAATTACTATCTTATTGATGTTTACTCATATAAAACTAGTACTCCACACTACCGGTGTGACATAAAATAGAGGTAACCATATGAAAATTATAAGGTAATCAAATGAAAACCAATAGAAAGTAATGGTAAATTGTAAGAAAAAATGAAATGCTATTGCTGCAAATTACATAGTACATTATTAGCAATTGGTATAATAATCAAACAAACAATAATATTATTACATAGTAAATAATAATCAAACAATAATAGTACATTATTAGCAATCGGTATAAGATAGTAAAAAGATGACGATCAATGTTAAATAGCATTCACTATCATTAAGAACTAATATTAGATAGCAATAAGACAACAACATGTAATAATTAGTATAATTGACAATTAAAGAACAATCAAAAAGAGCAATCAATATCAAATAGCAATCAAACAATCATCAGATAACAGTTAAATATATGATAGCAATTAGACAACATTCAACGTCAAATAGCAACTAAATATGTTAAAAAATGGAAGGTAATCAAATGATAATCAGAAAACAATCAAGCAATATCTAAAATTATTGTGACAAAAAAAATAATCAAATGAACAATTGAAAGATAATCAAACGACTATTAAAATGTAAACCAATTGAAAAAAAGAAGAAGAAGATGATGATGAAGATACTCAAATATGATAATCAAATAGTAATCACGTGATAATCAAATTTCGTGAATCAGCAAGTTCATTTTAAAATTTTCAATTTCAAATCATTTTCTTAATTGGACTGGGTCTCAAACACAAATTTTGCTAATTTTGCAAAAAGTTATAAGTTTGGTCATGTACCTAAGTTTAGCAAATTATTTTGTCAATCTTGTCACCATCCCTTAATATATCCAATATGTTATACAAGATAGAAATTAAAATGGAAATGAGGAGCACAAATGAATTGTTTAAGCATAAAGAATGAATGTGGTCAAAATTGATATATAACTTATGTTTGGCTTTTATTTGATTGTTATGTGATTACCATACGAATGATAACTAATTTATCTTAGTTATATTTGATGATCACGTAATTTTTATTAGATAAATCTAACATAAAGTATATGAAAACACATATTAATCTAACATCAAGATCTGCAAATTTTCTTTTTTTTAAAAAAGAATTAATATATATAAAAAAACATTCATTATCGTTAAAAATCAGTATTAAATAGTAATAAAATAATAATAAGTATGAGAACAATCAATACCAAATAGCAATCGAATTCTATCATGTAACAAGTAAATATGCGATAATAGTTGTATAACAACTAATATCAAATAGCAATCAAGTTCTATCATATAACAAATAAATAATACGATAGCAATTAGATAACAGTTAATATCAAATAGCAATTTACTACTAAAAAAATGATCAGATAACAATTAGAAGGTAATCAAATAACAATCACTAATTAAATTGGAAAAAACAAAGTACAAACATTATATAGAAATTTCAAGTTTTCATTTTTAATTCTTTTTAAAATTGAGTTGGATGACAAATTTTGCTTTTTCACAAAAACTTAAACTTTTGAGCTATCAAACTAATTTTTTAAAAATATTTTTGGGAAACTGCCAAAAATAGGTTAAAAAAAGGAGGGTTAAATGACTTTTGGGATAACTTTTCAGAATGAAGAATTTTAGGACAATTTAGGTGTGAATGGACAAAAATGCCCTTCATTAAATTTCCCTTATTCTTTTTCTTTCCCTTCTCTTCCACGTTCGCTTTCCCTTCTTTCCACGTTCGCTTTCCCTTCTCTTTCGCGTAGAACACTTGAAGTAAAAAATTTTTTTTTGTTATGGTCCGATACTCTACTCTGCTCCAGTGTCGTTCGAAGATACTCCGACCATTCGTCGCTTGCTATTCGTCACTTGCTGTTTGTCGATCCTCCAGTGCATTTCGTCGCTCCTCCTTTTCGAACCATTCAATCAACTTCGAACGTTTTCTCTTATTTCGGTGAGTTTCATCTCTAACCCATTTTCAATTTATTTGTTGTAAATGTTTGGTTTAGGTATTTGTTGCGAGTTTCATCTGTAAATGTCTGGTTTAGGCTATTTTGAATTGACTTATTTGCTGTAAATTAGTTTAGTCAAAGTTTGGTTTATGTTCTTAGAAAGTTTAATGGGTAGTGAAAAATGAATTGAAGTAAATGATTTAGTTGGGTCAAATAGAGGAGGAGTAAGCAATAGGAATAGAAGGAATAAGGTTTTTTTTTTTAATCTACATTGCTTTATATCTATTCTGTATTATCTTATATTGTAAGTAATTTTTCATGTTGCTGCTATGGATGCTTCTCAAACCACTCTAGCTTCTTCTTTGATCACTTTCTCCCACCTGCACTTTATGCATTAGTTTGAATTGTTTTTATGCATGTTTAGTAAGTCTCTTAGACCCTCAAGGTTTATCTCGCACGTATCTCGCACCCATCTTGCACCTTCCAAACTTTCACTATTTATTTTAAAATCAAATTGGTACACCTCCTAATCCATTTAGAGTGCATGTTTAAAAGTTTTTTAGGCCTTCATGCTTTATCTCGCACGTATCTCGCACGTTCTAAACTTTCACTATTTATTTCAAAATCAAATTGGTACACCTCCAAATCCATTTAGAGCGATCATTTGCATGTTTAGTAAGTTTCTTAGGCCCTCATGCTTTATCTCGCACGCATCTCGCACCTCCAAACTTTCACTATTTATTTTAAAATCAAATTGGTACACCTCCTAATCCATTTAGAGCGATTCTTTGCATGTTTAGTAATTCTCTTAGGCCCTCATGCTTTATCTCGCACATATCTCGCACACATCTTGCACCTTCCAAATTTTGCATCTCGCAGTTATTTTTGTTGTTTCTTTGCATCTTGCAAATATCTTGCAGGCATCTCATAGGTTCTTAAGTTCAAATCAATTTTTGCATGAACTAAAAAACTTAACGATGTCACATGTTTGGATTTTAGTGCGTTATGGTGGTGCATGGGATGAGGGACGAAGAAAATGTGAAGGAGGCGTGTTAAAAGACATTGTTGTCAGTAAAGAAATAACACACAAAGATTTATAGGATGAATTATATGACCTTGCAGAAGTTGACTCTACAAAGTTCGACATGAAGATAAGATGTATATATGAGATAAAAGGGGAAAAGGAAGCTCCTCTATTTGAGTTAAGCAATGACCGTGATTTGAAGTTTTATATTCTTAGTGAAAGTTCATTGGAGGTCCCCCTATACATATCATTTGAGCTTATAAGCAATCAAAGTAAGAAAGTGTTAAACAAAGCTTACAATTCAGTATCTGGGAGCAACCAAGTTCAAAATTTAAACCATCATCCTCCAATTGCAATGGATACATTAGATGAGAATGAAGTTGATATTAGTGAAGTTCAGGTTGGCTTGTGTGATAACATGATAGGGACCAATCTGGCTATATGGGAATCATATGAGTCATATGATTCAAAAGATGATACTTTTACATGGGAGTCAGTTGAGATGAACAATGAATTGTTTGACATCCCACAACAAAGAGATGCTCCTACAAAAGATTGCAAAGGAAAAGGTAAAGTTCACTACAGCTCCTCTAGTCGAAAGTTGAAGACAAAAAGAAGTGGTTGGTCCGAAGAAAGCTCTACAGTGAGGAGTTGGATGTAGGACAAATATTTTTTTGCAAGAAAGATTTGTCAATGAGATTAAGTGTGTTGGCAATGAAAAAAAAATTCAGTTTGTAGTAAAAAAGTCTACAAAAGAGGTTCTTTTTGTTAGATGCATCAACAAGTGTGGTTGGAGATTGCAAGCGGTGAGATTGAAGGATTCAAATATATTCAAGATTAAAAGTATGCCAATTTTCATTCGTGTTCTCTTGAGTTTTTGAATCGTGACCATAGGCAAGCAAAATCTTGGGTTGTTAGAGAATTAATAAAGTCCAAATTCAAGGGAGCCGGTCGCACTGAGAGCTAGTGGTGGTTGATGTCGTAGACCGTTTAGGTAGAGTTGTGAATGAGGTTTATAGGTAAACACTTGCACACTTCCTATGGGCGGGCCGAACGTGTGGTCGTCGAGTGGGAAATGGTTCTATCTTTGTGACGTCTGAATCAAAATGAGTACAAAGTTTTTTCTCAGTGTCCTCAATTTCAACCTCATTGTTAACAACATCTATTGGCTCCTCTAAATCAATCTCAACCTTCTTCTCCAACACGTCGATTGGCTTCTCTAACTTAAATATTAAACCTCAACCAAGGAGGGGGACCGACGGTGTGAACATCTTCGTCGCCCTATGGAAGCTCATAATGCATTAATGTGGATAATGATAGAAATTAAACATCAATATTAGCAAGAACATGGAACCAAACCTTCTTTTTAAGTTCAATGTGTTTCGCCCCATTACTTGTGTCATCCTCCTTTGGCATCCTCAACCAATGAGGGGTACCGCCTGTGTCAACATCTTCGGTCTTAGCATTATCCATTTCTTCACTTTCTAGTGTATGATCTACTAAGCTTTCAAACTCCTTGAATCTCCTTCGTCACCTTATGGAACCTCAAAATGAATTAGTGTGGATAACAATAGAAAGTAAACATCAAAATTAGCGAGAACATGCAACTTAACGTATGAGTAATTACCAAATATGAAACAACTAAAGTCAATACAATTAACAATTTGATTCCTAACCTTTCTTTGAAGTCCAATGTGCTTCAATATGGTTGACATCATGCCCTTCAATTCGTCAATATCTGATTTTATACTAGTAAGTTGCCCTTCAACAACCGCTACTCGATCTTGGAGATTCCAAATAACCTTTTTCATCTTAGACTTCAACTTCTGTTTCTTACTCTTTTTGAAGTCACCTTCATCATTACCAACTTCTCTTCCTCTTTTTGAACCACCATTCTTCGACTGAACAATGGTAGATGAGCGGAGGTTTTAAAAAAGTTCACCTGAAGCAATTTTTAACTACTCCTCTTCAGGTGTCATCTCAATGACCGCCTTAATTATCAACCACAAAGAGAAAAGGCAAATGTATTTAGGACAAAGAAATAAGCAGAAAATCATGCGATCCTTAAGTTAGTTACTATTGCTTGCTACTTACCATTGGCAAGTCAAACACATGGCTTATAGTTTAGGACTTTGGTGATTGTTGGCACACCCACCTCAGCATTCGTGGTATGACATTATCGTTTACTTTATCTACACCACATCCAATGATGGTTGGTATAGACTCATATGCCCAAACCTATTCCACATTTGACAAACAAGTTTAGGAAGTGCCCTAAGATATATATAGATATATAAATATATGCATAAGTTTTGAAGTAAGAAGTAAAAAATAGCATAACTGTAATGCATGCTGAAATCCATTGATAGTATTTTTTTTGTCTTAGTTGATTTCTTCTTTCTGTTGGCATATTGCATGTCCAAGGCTCTTTTCAAGGCACTTAGTGTGCGTCCAAAAACAATCCCGCCGCAATCATAATTTTATAATGTATTCCAATCATCAACAATCTTGAAAAGACCAATGTCGACTTTAGTTCGCCTATCTTTTCCTAACAAAGATAGCTCTATAAAGTAGACTAAAACTAATTTCACAATATCATCGTCATCACCCTCGTATTTCAAAAATATATCATCTAAGTCGATTACATAAATACACTTCTTGTCTTTGAAAAACTTCTCCAATAATCTACTATTCCCAACTAACTGAATAGACTCTTCTTTAGGACCTTATAGACCCGTTATGATGTTAAACTCTCTCCTACCAAAAGTACAAACAACGCCCCCTAGTAAGAAACTCATATAATCCTTTCCTTCATCTTCCACCTCCCTTAACAATAAGTAGTGGATGAGTGGCCCATTAAAGACAATATTTAGGTCCAAAAAGTGCCCAAACTTTGTTTTCCTAAATAAGGCTAATTGATCGGGTTTGAATTTGGCGTTAATATTATGTGTTGTCTTTTCTAAATGAGACAAACAACTTACTAGGGCATAAAAATGATGGGAAGGATTAATCTTGTACACAGGTCCATTGGTCGATGTCGATGTCATAATTGAAGCCTGAACAAAAAGGAACAAACTCAGAGTTAAAGAAGGGATTCAAAGAAAAAGGAGCAAAACACCAACTATATTTAATTTCAATTCATTTCACTACCCATTTAACTTTCTAAGAACCTAAACCAAATTTTGACTAAACTAATTTTCAGCAAATAAGTCGATTCCAAAAAAGCCTAAACCAGACGGATGAAACTCACAACAAATACCTAAACCAAACATTTACGGCAAATAAATTGAAAATGAGTTAGAGATAAAACTCACTGAAATAAGAGAAAACGCTCAAAGTTGATTGAATGGTTCGCAAAGGAGAAGCGACGAAATGTACTGAAGGACCGACGAACGGCAAGTGACGAACAGTCAGAGTATCTTCGAAGAGTAGAGCGAGAAATTTCAAAAGCCAACAAAAGGAGATTTTTTATTTTTATTTTAAGTGTTCTACACGAAAGAGAAAGGAAAGCGAACATGGAAGAGAAGGGAAAGGAAAAAAGAGAAATTTAATGAAGGACATTTTTGTTCATTCACACCTAAATTGTCCTAAAACTCTTCATTTTGAAAAGTTATCCCAAAAGTCATTTAACCCTATTTTTTAACCTATTTTTTTGGTAATTTTCCAATATTTTTAAGACATGTAACCCTTTTTAAAAATTGAACATTTTTCAGCTATAAGAAACTTTGCTTAGATTTCTTCCGATGCCTCTTCTTGATGTACACTCCCTGCTTTCTAGATTTCCATCTTTTTATATTTTCATTAGCTTAATTTTAAAAATAAAGAACAAAAGGCCAAATAATTAAGAGATGCTTTATTTATTTATATATATATATATATATATATATATGTGTGTGTGTATATTTACACAATATAACAAAATATCAATACCTATCTGCGATGGATTATATCTATCCATCTTGATAAAATTTTATCCCTTTAAATAATTCTCCAATAATTAAGATTTTGAAAATCTTGGATATGAAGTTTGTAAAGTTGAAAACCTACCTATCTTTTTAAACCACATTTTTACCTTAGTCATTTGTTACTACAGTCTTTTACAAGTTGAGAGAAGCCGAAAGCTAACAAAACGATACCATGACATTTTATTTAGTTTTAATGAGTATGAAGGTAAGAAATTCAAACCTCTAGTTTTACAGTTCAAAACATCTTAATACTCATGTTGGCAAACCTCCGTGACTCGTAAGATACACACACTGAAATAAAGAAAAACACATGAACAAAAAGAAAAACACATGAAAAAAAAAGAAAAACACACGAAAATCTACAAATCTTTCTCGACCTTCAGCCCCATGTACCAAGGGGGAAACATTGTACCTTTCAAAAGTAAAATAAACAAGAAATTTCTATGAAGCAAGTCTAAAAAAAATGGGAGAGACATCTGTATGAATGCAAAACTACGAGAGTTCTAGCACAAGTAAAGAGGAAAGAAGCTAACTTAGATCCAAATAAAGATATATTTCCGAAGAGAAATTGGGGCCTCACATTTTGTATAGATAAGGCTCCAATTCCAATTACTTGCTTTATTCCACGTATTGACGTCTCTCACAAAGAGTGAAGAGACAAAGAAATGGCGGAAGCTGGGCGCCTTGTGACAACAACAAGAAATATAAACTCCATTTCAAGTTCATTCAACAAACCTGCACCTAAATCTTTAACTCAAACATTCAAAATCAAAGCTTCTTCAAAGAGAAATGACATCTCCTTGGTAAAACTTTCAAACTCTTCCTTGTCATCTTTTAGATTTCTGCAGACATTCCCTCTTCTATTCATACAATTCTCTTCCATCTCAAGATTTTCCTTTTTTTGTCCTATGAAGAGAAGAAGCAACAAAACAACAAGGCGTCTAATCACAATATCAACATCAGGAAGCAGATGGCAAGGGAAATGGACCTGTGATTACCTGCTTTCGCTGCGAGACCTCAACTTAGAAGACTTGGTAGAAGATGAACACAAAAATGCACACGTCTTCATCAACCTCTGTATTGAGAAGGTAATTTCAATACTTTTCTCTCTCCAAAGCTCTATTTTATGTATAACATTAATGAACACAACAGCTTGAATCTAACTCCAACAACATCTAATGATGGATTCGATCCATCTCCAGTAGAATCTCATAGTGAACTATTGTTGGAGAGGCCGATACGGGTAAAGAATACTTTCCGAGAGAATGAGACTTCTTTCTTTTTCTTTTTCATTTTTTGTGAAGGAGCCTGCTGAAGAATCCATTTCTCAGCTCAAAGAGAATAGACATTGAACAATAACTTTTTAAGCAATTTAGAGAATTCAAACAGCATAAAATGAGAGCAATTCTACACAAAATGCTCTATCCGATAACTATACCACTAATAATTTCCCTATGTTTTTACCAGCATGCAAGTTTCGGGTTCACCGTGGATGGAAGGATCAACACATCATTCACTCGAAAGTGTTGTACCTGTTCTTTGCCATACTGTAGAGAGGTAGCACTTTTTAAATAATCAAAAAACGATAAAATTAAATAGCTTGTTCCTAGTTATCTGTATCACATCTATCCATGAAGTTTCATTTGATATCATTCCAACCAATGTTCTAAACACTTACAATTATCTTAATCAAACAGATCAAAGCAAATTTTAATGTATTGGTTCTGTCATCAAACAGAGCCAACAGGGAGATTCACCTTCCAGATATTGGAGGCGATGATCCTTCGGTAAGTTTTTGCATTTCTTCACTTCAACCACTTAGAAGTTTGACAGCCATCTTAAACTTAACAGGTAATCTACGTTAAACCCGGGCTTGAAGCCGATCTAGATTCATTGGTACGTGACACAATTAGGCTTACCACCTCAACCAAGGTGAGAAGTTGAATGCAAATAGAATTAGCCTACTTATCAATAACCATTAATCTAAAAATACTACCAAGGTTCAATTGGAAGAAGTTAACAAAAAAGACTACCTCTTCCAGGACACTTGCTCAGAGTCGTGTGAGAAATCTCAACCCACAGTGCAATGTAAGTGGTCAAGTGTCACTGACTCAAGCTTCCACTTGAAATTAACGTTGGGACTAATTGAGAAATGTTCATTGCAGATATTGGGGCACAGAACGCTGCATCTATAGACAAGAGGTGGTTCAGGCTTTTGGAGCTTAGAAAATCTAAAGCATAGATAACAAGCAATATGTATATATATTGATGGTTGCTCATATAGGCATTCGAAAACATGACTGGCCATTGGTAAAATTTAAATTGTTTATCAGTTTCTAAGTCAATATCAAAATGGAAAAGTGGTTTTCATCTGCAACTAAAACTGGTTTTGCTTTGTCACTTGTATTTCTCCTTCAAGTAGTAGAAGACTAATAAGCAATTTTCCATTTGACCAAACCATTCATCAGAAGTTCAAAATACATCCCGTAGTATATCAATCCCCCACCCCCTAAAAAAAAATCATATATCGGCAGCAAGGAAGTTTCCAGGTAGTGACACCTGCACACAGAAAAGAAAAGAAAAAAAGAAGGAAACTTAGAAGTCATGCAATTGTCAAGGCATCTCTACTCCAGAGGCTGGAAGTTTAAATTCTCCCACCCTGTGATACATAATTCTCAAAACTACATCAAAATGGGAAGATAATCATAAAGATTTTGCCTACCTTCTCCCCAAGTTTAAATGCTGGTAGACCCTTGTATGGGCACGTACTGCACCGAAAAGCATCTCCCAGGCCACACTGCAAGTTGTATTAACGTTAAGATGCAGAACAGATAAATAATAAGGTGGATGAATTGCAAGTGAAGGGCCAAAGCAAAGAGACTGAACAGAGGTAAAGCATTCATGGAAGAATGTCCATAAAAACAAAAGAATAATCGACACTTGATGCCATTTCATAAATCATAAAGCAAAAGACTATCCATAAACAAAAAACTGCACTCGACAACTACGATAGCCATTTATTTTTTTCTTACATTGCCACATGCAGATTGAGGATTTTCCAACAAATCTGAAGTCAAACCCAGTTTCTCTACTTTCTCCTCTGCTTCGGCCCTACCACAAGTGCAGTTCTTGCAAGCTTTCCTTGTTATGCTAACTTCACAATCACCAACTGTGCAACAAATTAAATAATAAACCGTAATCATTACTACCTTCCGCTAAATAAAATTACAGTTAAATTACTAGTTTAATCTCTAAACTTTCAAAGTGTCTATTAGATCCTAAAGTCTGAAATTTCAATCTTGTGTCTAATAAAGTTTCTAAATTTTCAACTTTGCGCCCTAATAAATCTTTTCAATTTTGTGTCTAAACGGTACTAAACTTCCAATTTTATATGTAACAAATCTCTAATATATTAAAAAGAAAAATTAAAAACTAATAGATGATTGATCTTTTAGGCTAAAAAATGAATTTTATGTTTAGTAGAACTCTAAAGTTACAATTTTATGTTTAGAAGATATGTGATTTTTTTAAGAAAATTGTCTAGGACCTATTTGATACAAAACTGAAATTTAGAGATCTTATTGGACATAAAGTTAAAGTTTAAGATCTATGAGATACTTTGTAAAATTTAGGAACTTAATGGACAAAATGGAAAGTTTAAAAATCTGTTAGGTGATTTTTGAAGTTCAAGGACCTATTTGGCGCAAGATGAAAGCACGGACCTACAAGACATTTTTAAAAGTTCAATAATCGAATAGACATAGACCTGAAAGTTAAGCAAATAACCTTGTAACTTACCCAAATTTAATATATAATATATGTCAAGCGTTTCATTGTTTACCTGGTAGCTGAGGTTTTTTCAAATCCTCCTCAGTCAATAAAGTATCTTCATCAATCAAATCAGAATCATCATCAAGCTGAATCTTTGGTAGACTTTTTGCAGGCTTCTTAATAGCAAAAGAGGAGCCAATTTTCCAAGAAGGCCTTTTGGCTCTTATCTATGGACAAAAAAGGAACACGACGAAATGAATTTGGTAAAACCAAATGGTAGGTCATGGAGATAAGATGTCTTTCAATCATCTTTACGTAAAGAAGATGAAAGTAACATGAAACACAGTCTTTGGTCATAAATTACCAGATATTTTCAAATTTCAACTCTACTAAAATGTAGGGTAGAGCTTTCTTCAGTTGCTAGGATCGAGGGGAGGCTGTAAAAAGAATCTAAACTAGACGATATCTGAATCTTACCACGAAGTTCTCTACATCAGATGGAGAAACTAATTTCTTTCCTATTACTTGAGCTTCAAGAAAGCCTGCCAAAAGTAATCTTCTAACCATGAAAATGGGCTGCAAAAAATAAAACAATATCAAAAGTTATTACAATATCTATATCTGTATCAATACTCTAAATATGAAAAACTACAAGCTATTCAGTAATTACCTCATCTTTCTCAACTGCAACAGACTGTGAAGTCTTATGAATAAGGATTATCCCATCAGGCTTCAAAACTCTTAAGATCTCCTCGCACAACTGATCACTTGGAAAATCAGATCTACAAATAGAAATGATAGCATCCATGGATGATGCTCCAAGTGGCAGCCTATCTAAATCATAAAACAACAACTATCAATAACAAAAACTATATCACAATAAGAACGTATCAACTCCACATGTGCACGAGGCCAAAAAACACATAAGGAGGAGATTAGGAGGGAAATTAAGAGTTAACCATCATCTCATGTCGGCAAAACTAACAAAATAAAATGAAAAACTGGGATGAAAGGGGAATAGAAGCTACAGATAACATTGAAAAGCCACTGGTCTGAATGCAAGCTCTAATAATTTCTTGGCTCTGAGGACACTGACAACTGACATTTATATTCAGTTACTCTTGATGTTTTGAAAAGCTAGTGAGGCTTACGCCTTGATGCAAGACTCTAACTTTTAGTCTCGAGACTTGTGGCTTTCCCATTGCGAAAATTCCCCGAGACTTAAAATCTCTATGCCTCATCTAATAATTAGAAAAATAATAGTCATTTGCTTAATTCTCAATATTAAATTTTGAGTTGTGATGAATTATGCCATGACTTCAGAAACATCGAAGGAAAAAATTTATAGTACAAATCTGTCCTATTAATGATAATAATAGTGATGACAAAGATACCCATTTAGAATTTTTGGTTATGTGAAAATTGTGGGGGTGAATTTTTTTTTCTTTTTCTAAACTCTCATATTAGATATGACTATCGTGTTAAGCTTGTAAAACCAATCTAGGATTTGTAAAATGTTTTGAAGTCACTATTTGAGGCTTACGCCTCATGCCACCTCGAGGCTTACTCTGTCACACGAATTTACCCCTTCAGCTTTCAAAATGAAAGACAAAATGCACGAGTCCATTGAACTAAATATCAAAGAGTTGATTGAAGTGTTGAATAGAACAGGCCCTGAGAAGGCATAAAAAACTTACTGAGAGAAAAGGCTTGAGTGATTATTTGTGAATCACAATTCCCAACATATTCATTCCCAAGCTCTTGTAAAACATTAACAACAATGCTAGTAGCCAGAACAGTGTCATCTGTAATTGCCAGCACACTCTTCATAGTGGTATCCTACAATGTTATGCACTTCAATTCACATAAAGGAATATGTGGGTCAAATTAACACATGAATGAATAGTCAATCCCATTAATTTGCAGCAGAAACAAGGAACAGAAAACAATTAGCAAACGAGCTTTATCTGAAGCATCAATAAATTATACTGCCAGAAAAAGCAGCAACAATAAAAAAATAATTTCAGTGAATATATTAAATTGAAAAACTCTAAGAACTTGTAATTTGTCAATGAAAAAAGACCTATTTGTGCTCTCTCTATGTTGCAAGGCCAAGATAATGCTCAATCATTCTCAAACTATGGTTTGCTTCATGTAGTTGAATATGTGTTTGTTTTATCTTATCCACGATGTTTTTTGAGAGGGAAAATGAGGTAAACAATTTGTTTGTCTGAATTTGTAATCCTTTGGTCCAGGGCCACTTTCCCCTCCTTTTTGTAATTTCACGATGTTTTTTGAGGGGGAAAAATAAGGTAAACAATTTGTTTGTCTGAATTTTGGTCATCGGTTCAATAATAAAATGCTATGCAGTTTGTGTTCTAAAAAGATATGATTTTGCTCTTAATTCTTTTTATAAGAGAATTTTGTTGATGCGTGAAATTACAAAAAGGAGGGGAAAGAGGCCCTGGACCAAAGGATTACAAAATACATGTCCAATTGGTCAATATTGAATCAAAACTATAGAAACTGATGCTTAGACAGTTTACACCAAGAGATAGCAATATTGAACACGTGGTCAAGAAAGACATCAAAGTGTTGGGCTTTGATGTTGAAGAGATAGTTGTTTCGCTTGAGCCAAATCGACCACAAAAGAGCTCTAACAAGCTGCTTCCAGAAAAGACCCTTTCTTCCCTTGAAGGATGGTCTAAAACAAGGGATGGGAACCATGTTGTTCGAGGGTCTCACTGGTACCATTTGGTTTGACTAACATCCCAAAAAGATTAAAATTTTCCTTTGGGAGCTTGCTCATAAGGCTGTCCTCGCCTTTGACAAGCTACAGAATCGTGTCCCATCAAAGATCGCTTTCTCCCTAGTGCTCCCTCTGTAAGAATGACACAGTCACACAGAAAACCAAAATCATCCTTTCATGTTCTGAACTTTCTCCAAGAACTTTTGGAAACACATTCTTCAAGCCTTCAACTGGAGTGTGTCTTTCCAGGGAACATTACTCATTTTGCTCCTAATTTATTTTATCCCAATGTAGCCAAGTGTTTGACTTTCTTTCCCGTTAATCCTTAATTCTATTCACTTTCTAGAAACATGTGGAGTCTGTATAGAAGTATGGAGGGATTCTGGAAAGGGATAGTCTCAGACCCACCTTGAGAAATTTGGAAAAGCAACACAAACAAAAAAATTGGGAAGTGGATTACCACAATTTCTTTTGTTGAAAGAAAATGTAAACTCATAGATACAGGTTATTTTCTTTTAGCGTTCTCCTTCTATGTGAGATTGTCAAAGTTTTTACAGTTTTATTTCTCAGTCTCTATACATCGACAGGATTTCCTAGCTTTGGAGATCTCCCTTGGAAGAGATTACTCTTAGGAAGCACGAACACTGACACACGACACGGTACAGCAATACATCTAATTTCTAAAAAAGTAGGACACAATACATTATAGTTTTTTTATATTTTTAAATAATATATGTGATAATACTGATAGAACATAGCTGAATGGATGTATGGAGGGTTTGGCTTCATATCAACGCTGACAGGCAAAGGAAGAAAAAAGAAAGCATCACCACACACAGACACACACACACACCATTTGAAAAGAAAAAAAGAAAGGAAAGTTATGTAAGTTTTATATGTTCTAAGGTTAACATCATTATAACGAAATTGACAAAAAGTGATATGAGTTGATTTTGTCAAATATAAAGTTGGTTGCCCACTAATTCATTACTAATTACCCTCCCTCCTCCAAATGCTGCTACTGGTTCCATTCCATGTCTCTCTCTCACTTTTCTTTCTTCAATTATTTTATATTCCATTCAAAACCCAACACCCTCCTTTCTTATTAATTATCCACAGTACACACCACCATTACTAAAACCCCTCTCTCTCTTTCTCCTAAAATAATTCATATTCCTAATCTCTCGTCATCACATCATATCTTATATCAAAACAATTAACATTTCTGCTCTAAATTCCTACTTAATTCCTAAACTAATTACAATTTCTTATACTCTTTATCTTTTCTATCCTTATACTTAATTATATGCTTTATATTACAACTAACAAATATCTCTCTATATATATTATTCTTGATTTGATATCTACAGATTGTAAACTAAAGCAAACCTATTTACTACAATCACTCATACTTATTGCATAATGCCTATTATTATTGCATAAAAAGAGAATGGAAATGCAATATCGGGGAGGGGGTCCGAAATCAAAGTGTGGGCGTGTGTGTGTGTGTGTGTGGGGGGGGGGGGGGGGGGGTCGAAATCAAACTTGGGGGTTCCAAATCAAAATCGGGGAGGGAGGTTTCGAAATTAGAATCGGTTAGGGGGGTCGGAAAAGCAAAACCGGGGGAGGGAGGGGGGTTTCGGACGCCATAATGGAGGGAGAACTTACCGGCGAAGAGCTAGCCGAAAATGATGGAGAACGACGGAGAACGGCAACGCTTCGATGGTGGGGGAGGACTGGGTTTCGAGAACGGCCGGAGAACGATGGAGAACGTGCGCACGAAAGCTCACTGTGATGGCGGCGTGAAGAGATGGAGAACGGCGTTGTTCGATGGTGGAGGGTTTTTTGCAAAAGAGAAAGGGTAGTGAGAGGGAAAGAGAAAATGTTGGAAAAGGATGAGAAAATGTGGGAAAAGGGAAGGGAAACGTGGGATAAGGGGTGGGAAAATGAAAAATTAAAATAAGGTTTTTCTTTCTAACTTGCGCACGTTATTTGTGTCGCCCGAAGTATATATTTTTCGTCGCCCATTAATAGTTATAAAAAAAATGTGTTTAGGCCACGTAAATTAGGTTTGGCAAATATTTATATTACTCGCCCGCACAAATATGTGGCCATAAATTAAAATAAACGTAGGTAGAAATTTAATTTAAAATTTTTTATTTAAACTACATACATTTTTGTCCAAGTGTATATTTTCATTGACAAAAACGATGATGTACCCACGTAGTATATAGTTTTTTACTCACATATATATTTGTATAGGCAAAAACGAAGATGTGTCTACACAATGAAATTACATCGGCAGATCATATATTTGCCCACATCTTTTGAACTGTCGCCAGAAAAAAATGTTGACAAAGCCCAAAATTCTTGTAGGAAATACTATAGTTGTTCTAGTTCATTAAAAAGTTCTAAACTACAACACAAATACAAAATCCTAAATAGAGATCACACTTTCATCCAAAACAAAATGTAGAAACGTGGATGATTGAATACTATTGATAGGGGTAGACAAGGAGACTGATGCCATCTAGTATAAAAAAATAGAACAAACTCCTTAAAAAATGTTCTCGAAACAAAAACACTAAGATACACCTTTCCAAAGAACAAATCATATCTCTCAAATCTAATTAAATCATACCAAAAATTCCAGATAATATTTAAAAAATTCACCATAAAAGCCCAAGGCCTAAATCATGTTTCATATAAGTTTCAACATCTACATTAGGACTGCATGTTAATATGAAGTAATGAATAAAAAAAACATATATATGTGTGTTCTCTATCAAACCAGTTGAAACATTCCTCAAATAATGATACATAAAAAAGAAAAAAAGTGAAAAACCTTTAAACCGAGACAAGTAACCAAGACGGAGCACAAGCGAGGCTGCTCTAATCAGAGTTCCAGTTGTCGGCATTGTCCAATTGGAGAGAAGCGGCCGATCGTTGAAGATTGGAAAGGACTAGAGGAGAATAAAGGGTGCTTAGGTTTTGATTTTGACGAAAGGGGTTGAGCATTAAACGATAAGAGGGGTGTGTTTTATTTTCTAAAACTATTTTACATTGATATACAAAAACAATGGGTAAAATATTGATTCGGTAGGTTTTGAGTTCACATTCTATTTTGTCATTCAATAATACCCAAATTTAACTTGTGATAACAAAACTAGTAGAGAGCGAAGATGACAATGGCAAAGGAAGTTTTTTTTTTTTTTTTTTTTTATAATGAAACTTCACGTTGACTCGGACTTGTTTAGTTTGGGACTCATGTGTCATTCGTACATCCACACAACCCTATATTGAAGAGAAAACGAGCAACATTTTTAGAAATTGTTAGAGAGAAGAGAGGGGATGAAGAGGAAGAAGGAGAAGAGCGAGGTAGGATGTTTTTTAGATGCAAAGCCTACTATGTTTTTTAAATGCAAAGCTAGAGGCTTTTGTAAGATTCTTGAATGGTTCTTGCAAAAACTCACAAAGAAAAGGCCGCGAGTTTAACAAGTCTTTATTTTACTTCATTTTATAGGTTAAATGGTCATGCATGAAATGAAAATTCATTAGTCATCCAAATACACCTAAATATCAAATGAGAAAAACACAGGCATGGGTGAAGCCCAATAGCCATCGAAGTAGACTTAAATGTTATTGAAGAAAATAAGACCTAAGCACCGTTCGGGGGATGGAAAGTTATAAGGGGAAAAGAATTATGATAATCCTAATATTATTATAATTCTAATTTTTGTTAGATTTATTCTTAAATATAATATTATCATTAATGTGGTCCAATTGCATTATTTATTATTTATTCTTTTTGCGCTTATTATTTTATTAGGCCCATTAGGTTAAAAGATAATGTCATAATTTAACACCACGATGGGTGGTGTTTATAAATAGAACCTTAGGGATTGGTCCTCTCACTGCCTCATTAACTAGTTTATTCTTCCCATCAAGAAACTTAAATTAAGTTTAAAAGGAAGGCAAGTGAGAGAAACACAATTATGCTGTTCTTTAACTAATTTTTAATTTGTAAAGTTATCTAGTTCAGAGATCTTGGCATTTAAGGTTATATACAATGTTATGGTTTATTGTATATTCATGAAATTAAAGTTTACATGTGGTATCAGAGCCTTGATTGAGAACTTGTAATTTTACATGGATGATTAATGATTTGTTTTAATGTTTCCGCGACATGTTTTTCTTTTAAATTTAAATCAAGATTCTTCGATTATTGATTATCATTTGAATTAAAGATTATTTGATTAAAGATTATGAATTTGAAAAATTTGTTTCTATGGAAAGCCGGAAGAAGAAAAGAAAATTATAAAAGTTTTTTAAATTCACCATTTTTTCTTCAAGGGATTAATTCATCCACCGTCGGCAATCTTCTTTTCCTTTGATAAAATTTATTGAGCCACTTATTAATGATTAAAGTGTTACGAAGATTTGATCTTTTTTTAAAAGAATTAAGATAGTGTTTTGATATAAATTTCAATTATCTATTTGAAAGGTCACGAATTAAATTAATTTTCTAATCCTTGATAAAAGGAATTAAAATCTAATAAAGATTACGATATTGTCGAAAATCTAATTCATCATAAATCTAATTAAATTTTAGATTTTAATGATTTTCGAAATATTGCATATATTTAGTTTATGATGAAATTGATGATCACGTGTTAATTATATTTTATGTGTTATGTTTAAAGTATCCATTTATCTCTAAAATTTAAATTGTACAATTAAATTTTTGGAGGATAATATATGAATGTATGAAATTTTGATGAAATCCTTGTATCTAACTGTAAATTAAGAGGCAAATCACTTACAATTATGTTGTTTGATATCTATATATTATGAATAATTTGTTAGTCACCAAAGTGACCAAATTAGTAAGTTTTATAGATATTCTATTGATGGTGTTTTGCAAATTAAGAAAATAATTATTTGTGATTATTTTAATATGATATCTATATTATGAATAATTTGTTAGTCACCAAAGTGATCAAATTAGTAAGTTCAATAGATATCAAATTAAGGTTAAACTCAATTACTCCTATTTATGTAATGATGATGAATTATTATTATGAGTATATTGATTTTCATTATTATAAAACTTTTAAATTGCCCAAAGGTAATTAATAGTTTTATAATTTTGAATCTTATTATGGTTAATTGGAATTGTTTTATCATGATGCCTATGTTATGAACAATTTGTTAGTCACCAAAGTGGCCAAATTGGTAGATCTTTAGACATCAAATTAAGATTGATTCAATTACTCATGTCTATTTGATGCTAATGAATGAGATAATATTATGAAACATTAATGATTTTTCATGAGTATATTGATTTTCATTATTATAGAACATTTAATTTGCCCAAAGGTAATTAGCAGTTTTATAATAATGAATCTTATTGTGGTTAATTGAGGTGTTTGGTTAGATATTGTTAGTATATCCAAAGATACTAATGTATCTAATTTGAGCATTTAAATTACCAATTATATGAAACTAAATCTAGCATCAGTTAAGTGTAAATGTTGTACATTGTTGTGCCTTCCAAAGAAAAACTTCAATATATAAATTAATGGTTATTTAATATTATCCGAACATATGTTAATATCTTTAAGTTTATTTCTCAAAGCAATGTTGTATAAGCATATTTATTTTGTAATTGTAGCATCTGCTCCTGTTTCTCTTTATTCACATGCTACATCTATAATAAAGTTTAATGGACTCAATTTCTCTGATTGGTGCGAACAAATCCGATTCCATCTTGGAGTTTTGGATCTTGATTTAGCACTTTTAAGTGAGAAACTTGGTGCAATTACTTCTGCTAACAGTGATGAGGATAGATCTTTCTATAAAGCTTGGGAAAGATCAAATAGATTGAGCTTAATGTTTATACGAATGATTGTAGCAAACAATATTAAGTCCACAATTAAGAACACTGAAGATGCTAAGGAATTTATGAAATCTGTGAAAAAATGTTTTCAGTCAGAGTCGGCTGACAAGTCACTTGCTGGAACACTTATGAGTACTTTAACCAACATCAAGTTTGATGGTTCTCGTACTATACATGAGCATATCCTTGAAATGACGAACTTGGCAGCAAGGTTAAAGACCATGGGAATGGAAGTTAATGAGAATTTTTTTGGTAATGTTTATCCTTAATTCCTTACCTTCAGAGTATGGTCCATTTCACATGAACTATAACACTCTGAAAGATAAATGGAATGTGCATGAATTACAAAGTATGCTCATTCAAGAGGAAGCGAGGCTTAAGAAACCAATAATTCACTCTGTCAATCTCATGGGTCACAAAGGAGCTGGAAAGAAACCTGGAAAAAAGAATGGCAAGGGCAATCATGGACAATTAAAGGTAAAACAGTCATCTGCCCCAATCCACAAAAAGGGACAAATTAAGGATAAGTGTCGTTTTTGCAACAAACCAGGACACTATCAAAAAGATTGTCTAAAACGTAAGGCATGGTTCGAGAATAAAGGTAAGCATAATACTTTAGTATGTTTTGAATCAAACTTAACTGAAGTTCCTTATAATATATGGTGGATTGATTCTGGTTGTACCATTCATGTTTCCAATACGATGCAGGGATTCCTTACGACCCGAACCACAAACCCAAATGAAAGATTCATTTTTATGGGAAACAGAGTCAAAGTTCCAATTGAAGCTGTGGGAACCTATCGTTTAACTTTAGATATTGGACATCATTTAGACCTTTTTGATACCTTTTATGTTCCTTCTATTTCTCGTGATTTGATTTCCTTGTCAAAACTTGATACTTCAAGTTATTACTTTAAATTTGTGAATGAGTGTTTTAGTTTATTCAAAAAGAATATTTTTATTGGTTCTGGTATTCTTTGTGATGACTTATATAAATTAAAGCTTGATAATGTTTTTGCTGAGAGTTTATTAACCTTGTATCATAATGTTGGTACTAAACGTGGTCAAACTAATGAATCGTCAGCTTACTTTTGACATAAACGTTTAGATCACATATCCAAATAAAGAATTAAAAGATTGATAAAGAATGAAATTCTTCCAGATTTGGATTTTACTGACCTTGGAATTTGTGTGGATTGTATTAAAGGAAAACAAACAAAACACACAATTAGTAAAGAAGCCACAAGAAGCTCACAGCTTCTTGAAATTATACACACTGATATTTATGGGCCTTTTGATGTTCCATCTTTTGGTGGAGAAAAGTATTTTATCACATTTATTGATGATTTCTCACGTTATGGTTATATCTATTTATTGCATGAGAAATCTCAAGCAATAGATGCCTTAAAAGTATTTATAAATGAAGTTGAAAGGCAATTAGATAGAAATGTGAAAATCTTAAGATCTGATAGAGGTGGTGAGTATTATGGAAAATATGACGAGAATGGACAATGCACTGGTCCATTCGCTAAATTCCTAGAAAGCCATGGCATATGTGCTCAATACACAATGCCAGGATACACAATGCCAGGAACACCACAACAAAATGATGTTGCAGAAAGGTGAAATCGTACATTAATGAATATGGTTAGAAGCATGTTAATTAATTCATCTTTACCTGCGTCCTTGTGGATGTATGCATTAAGAACCGCTCAATATTTATTAAACAGGGTTCCTAGTAAGTCAGTTCCAAAGACACCTTTTGAACTGTGCAATGAAGGAAACCTAGTTTAAGACACCTATATGTTTGGGGTTGTCAAGCGGAAGTAAGAATTTATAATCCACATGAAAAGAAACAGGATTCAAGAACAACCAGTGGTTTCTTCATTGGTTATTCAGAAAAATCAAAAGGGTATAGATTTTATTGTCCTAACCACAGTACGAGAATAGTTGAAACTGGAAATGTAAGGTTCATTGAGAATGACATAATTAGTGGGAGTTTGGAACCGCGAAAAGTAGAAATTCAAGAAGTTAGGGTGGAAATTCCTTCATCTATAACTTCTCAAATTGTTGTTCCTGTAGTTGTTGACTCTGTTAACAATCCACAAGAACAACAAATTAATGGTCAAACACCACATAATGATATTGTAACAAATGAACCTGTAACTGAGGGACCACAAGAAATAGAATTAAGAAGATCTGTAAGATCAAGAAGATCAGCTATTTCTGATGACTATTTGGTTTATTTGCATGAGTCAGAATTTGACTTAAGCATTGATAATGATCCAGTTTCGTTTTCACAAGCCATTAAAGGAGATAATTCTACCAAATGGTTAGATGCCATGAAAGAAGAGTTAAAATCTATGAATGATAATGAAGTCTGGGATCTTGTAGAATTGCCTAAAGAAAGTAAAAGAGTTGGGTGTAAATGGGTTTTTAAGACCAAACGTGACTCAAATGGCAATATTGAACGATGTAAGGCTAGACTTGTTGCCAAAGGTTATACTCAGAAAGATGGCATTGACTACAAAGAGACTTTTTCTCCTGTCTCGAAAAAGGACTCATTAAGAATTATTATGGTTTTGGTAGCTCATTATGATTTAGAGCTTCATCAAATGGATGTGAAAACCGCCTTTCTAAATGGAAATTTAGATGAAGAAGTGTTCATGGATCAACCAGAAGGTTTTATGGTTGAAGGAAAGGAACATATTGTTGGGTTTTATGTCCTAAAACTCGTAGATAGTAAATATAATCAATTGACCGTCATTAATAAAGTATTTTATTATTTAATTTCAATAAGTGTTATTGATTATTTTATTAGTTTTGTCTTAATAACCCAAATCCAATAAACTAACATCCTAAGCTGTTTGATGAGTCTTGAACAGTATGTAGAGACATACAGGGATTAATGTTCAAGATCAGCTTAAAGAGTCTATAGTATAGGGTTAAGGTTGGGTACCTTATCCTGTTAACACTATGGATACGGCTCACTTTGTATTTGATACAGACACATTGATCAAATGCGTTCATGTATGTGACATGCGAGTGAGGGTATCCTATGCAATGAGTTTGCATAAGACTGGACCACGAAATAGTAATCACTAGATGTAACTCCGTTAACTAGTTGGATTGCTATTTCATTAGGATGACCTAGGTAACTTAGTCTTAATCCTGAGTGTATTATGAACTCCTGTTTGCGAGGGATTGTCCTTTGATTTATACGAGTGAGAGTGGCCAGATTGCCGACTCAATATTCTTATCATTTTGGGGACAATACCGAGTGGAGAGCTGGGAACATAATCACACAAGATGGAATTCACTCCTTCCCACCTTTAGGGTAAGTAGATAAGTGTTCCCTTAAATGGTGTCTCCGAGACTTGAACAAAGGGCCCTACCCTCTCAATGGCACGAGAGGGGTTTCTGTTTAGTGGTTGGACCATAAACAGGTTGTTCATTAGAGGAGCACTGGTATTTAAGGACTAGAGGTAACCCAGGGGTAAAACGGTAATTTGACCCAGCTGGAGTTACGAACACTTGTGAAGGACTAACTTACTGGTATTGGTCTATATCCGTGGACACAGAAATATATCTACAGTGAGAAGAGTTCAGCTGTGAGTCTTTAGTGGAGTGTACACACAGTTAACGAATATTGATTAATGTGGTTAATGAGTTTAGCCAATTAATCTCATATCGTTGTAGCTTCTGATCTGTAGGTCCATTAGGTCCCCTTCCTAGCTCATAAAGAGTAATGAGATTTATTTATATTGGTTGTAATTTGAAATGTTCAAATTTACTTTGGGAATTAATATAATGTATATTGATACATTATAATATAAAGTTTATATTTTAATTAGACTTTATTATATAAATTTAATTTTGGATATGATTCAAAATTAAATTATGAGAGAATAAAATATTTGAATAAGTTCAAATATCAGTTTAATGTGAATTAGATTCATATTAAAACTATAAGTTAAAATTTAATGTGTATATGATACATATTAAAACTATAAGTTATGAGAGAAATTTATATTTGAATATGATTCAAATTATGGATTAAATTAAATATAAGATATTTAATTTAGAAATTAATTAATTGGAGAATTAATTAATAGTTTTGTTTAATTTGATTTAATTAAATTTGATTTAATTAAATTAATTAAATTAAAACTATAGGTTATGTGAGAGATATTCATTTAAATAAGATTTAAATGAAATATTAATTATTTAATTATTTATTTAATTAATATAATTAATTAATTAATTAATATTAATTTAATATTAATTTATTAAATTAATAAGGAACGTGGGTGGTTTTCCCACGTTCCCAATTATTCTCTCTAACTTCCCTCTTCTTCCGACTGAAGAAGAGGGAATTTTTTGCGTAACAAATTTTTTTTCTCTTAAACGGGAGAGAGTTCTGCGAAGAAGTCTATCCATTCTAAAAAAAAAAAAAATCTCTCCATTCCCTTATTCCAATTTTGGTTCCCACAAACCATCTCAATCAGAGAATAGGAAGGTTTTCAAGTGGTGGTGCCCCAAAAATTTGGTGATTGGCAGATTCAGAGTCGTCAACGAGCGTAAGTTTTATTCTCTGTAATTTTTTAAAGCATGTTTAATCAATATTTTATGCCAATGTATTGGTATTTTTAAGGTTCTAATTAAAATTGAGTTTCTGTATATTTTCCGCTGTAAAGGGTTTTCATCCCTTCAATTGGTATCAGAGCCATCTCAGTTTTAATTGAGAATTTTAAAAATTTGCATTGGTTAGGTGGGATCTCTGCATTATGAATGTGGTTTTTGCAATTGAATGTTTCTGTAATTTTGGCCATAGATTTACTGTTTTGATAAGATCAAAATGTAAAGGCCCCTGCGTTTTTGGGCATTTTAATTTGTAAATCTGTAATTTAGAGTCCAATTTTTGGATTCGGGGTGTTTTTCTGAGTTTTTTGACACCAAATTTGCCCAAAACGGACACCCGGAAGGCCATCAACGAGAGTTTTTCGATTCTGTACGGAAACCGAGAAAAAAAAAAAAAAAAAAAAAAAAAAAAAAAAAAAATCCGCGGCTGGAGGTTGAAGAAGGGATGACGTCATCGTGACGTCACTGGATGTACGGACGGAGCCCGCGGCTCGGCTCGGCGGCACTTGTACGGACGGCTCGGGTGTACGGACGGCTCGGCGGGGTGTACGGACGACTCGGCTTCGGGTGTACGGACGGCTCGGCTCGTGGTGTACGGACGGCTCGGCTCGGATGTACGGACGGCTCGGTTCACTCGGCTGTACGGACGGCTCGGCGCGGTCGGCTCGGTTCGGCTCCGATTTTTTCATATGGTGCCGGTTCAAGGGGTTTTGGGCCGGTTCTTCCTATTTTAGGCCGGTTCAAGCATTTTTTAGCCGGTTTGAAGTTTTTTGAAGGTTTTGAGGCCGGTTTTGGAGCTTTGAAAGCACTTTTAGGATTTTTTAAGGCTTTATTATTGTAATTATTGCTTTATTTTATCCTAGAGGCCAATTTTACAGGTTCAATTGTTATTTAATGCTTTATGGATGTCATTTAGATGAATCCCACCTTAGGTTAAGCATGTTCATGCATTTTTATATATTATAAATGTTATAATGTATGGTTTTAATGCATGATTATGAATTTCATGAGTAATTTAAAATATGTTGATATTTTAAATATATGAAATTGAATAAGCATGATGCATGACATTACTTAGTTAAATATAATTTGTTATATTTAAATTAATGTATTGTGTATGCTTGATTGTTTTTCATATTTTTTTTAATATAATTGTTATATTAATAAAAGATGAAAATTAATTTGCATTGTGCATATTACATCCATAGTTTAATATAATTGTTATATTAATATAATGTATGCATGTAATATGGTTTTATTTAATTATAATTTGATTTTAATTATTTAAACCATAGTATGTATGATTATAGGGCTAATTAACTAATTTTATAATAGTTATAAAATTTGATTATTAGAAACCGTCAACCTATAATAAAGAGTTGCATGCAAACGTAGGATCTTAGGATTAATTTGGTTTAATTTTAAATTGTTTAAAATTAAATAGACCTAAGATCACATTAATTCTAATAGGATTAGAATTAAGTCTTATTTTTAGTTTAATGAAACTAAATAGGACAAATAGGATTTAAGGTTATAAGGGAACTCCACCGGTAAAATTCTGTCTAAGGCTGGGGGTACTTAAGTTGACGGTTTACGGAACACCTCCTACCTGGGAACTGACCCGGAACCGGCGTTGAATTAACCTTATTCCTATTAGCATAAGATGTCACTAGGTAAATTAAATGGTTTAATACACCTAGAAACTTTAGTGTAAAGTTTTATTATAAGTGTTATAATAAGAATAGACTTAGTTAGATTCATTTAGCCGGAATTTAGCTAAGTGCAACTAAACCTAAATTAATAGAACATTTTAGTGGGAGAAAAATGGTATATATGATATATCAATTTTTATTTTTGCTTTCACGTCCCTAAGAGTTCACACGTGAGATCCATACTCGGCTTCGTGTCGCCCTGGGCGCGGCCTCCTTTCGGAAAGTGTTTGTATGGGTCAATAACAAGGTGAATAGGGGAAATGTTCATAGTAAGTGGGAGAAGGACGCGTGTCAACGTATCCTACGGTCTCCTCCATTAGGTTGCACCGTGAGATTTCTATGATCCGCCTGCGTGTCGTCCTGGAGCGACCATCCCTTCGGAGGGCTTGATCATATAAGTCGGAACATCGCAAACTCCAGAAATGGATAGGATTTCTTAGGTTAATCTTCAACAGTTGTCTTTCCTAAACGGTAGCCTGTTGAAGCGTACCTCTGGGATCTGAAAATGGTAGGGTCACACTTACGGGATGAATTAAGTTAGTTAATGAATCCTTGACCGAACAACGATAGCTAAGAACTATAGGAATAAGAGTTATTCTGGTATTAGTAATTAGTTGAGATTGTCTCAATTCAGAAGAAGAGTAATTGATCACCCTTCGGTGATTTTTGTTCTAAACTTCTGAAGTATCGTTGCAAAAACTAAATCATTAGTTTTATTAGGGTTCTTTGATTGTTTGTTTTTGCTGAATTGATTGGATTGTTTTATGTAATGGGTTAAGACAAAGATAACTAATATGGTCAATTGTTTGCTATTTCAGCATGTCTTCCTCAATTATTGCATTGCTTAAAAAAGATCAATTAACCGGTGAAAATTATGCGACGTGGAAATCGAAACTGAATATGATTTTAGTTATCGTTGATCTAAGCTTCGTCTTAATGGAGGAATGTCCTCCTTTCCCCACTAAACATGCATCCCAAAGTGTTAGGGATGCATATGACCGTTGGACAAAGGCCAATGACAAGGCTCGCCTCCACATCTTGGCTAGTATGTCTGACATACTAAGCAAGAAACATGAGATCATGGTCACTGCACGTCAGATCATGGACTCTCTTAGAGAGATGTTTGGACAACCGTCCATTCAGATCAAACAAGAGGTAAATGTTGCCCATTCTAAGAGGAGGTTTGTACCTTCACCTTCTGGATCTGAGAAAATTCAAAAGAGGAAAGAAGGGAAAGGGAAAGGTCCTACTATTGCTGTTGAGGACAAAGGGAAGGCTAAGGTAGCCATCAAGAGGAAATGTTTTCACTGCAATGTTGATGAGCATTGGAAAACAAATTGCCCTAAGTACCTTGTTAAGAAGAAAGAAAAGGAAGGTAAATATGATTTACTTGTCTTGGAAACATGTTTAGTGGAAAATGACCAAAATGCCTGGATACTTGATTCAGGGGCCACTAACCATGTTTGTTCTTCTTTACAAGAAACTAGTTCCTTCAAGCAGCTTGAGGACAGTGAGATGACACTCAAGGTTGGAACGGGAGATGTTATTTCAGCTCGTGCAGTGGGAGATGCTAAGTTGTTTTTCGGAAATAAATTCATGTTTTTGGAAAACTTGTACATAGTTCCTAAAATTAAAAGGAACTTAGTTTCTGTTTCTTGTCTTATTGAACATATGTACTCAATTAATTTTTCTATGAATGAAGCGTTCATTTATAAGAATGGTGTACATATTTGTTCAGCTAAGCTTGAAAACAACTTGTATGTATTAAGACCTAATGAAGCAAAAGCAGTTTTAAATCATGAGATGTTTAGAACTGCTAATACTCAAAATAAAAGGCAAAGAATTTCTCCAAATAACAATACCTATCTTTGGCATTTAAGATTAGGTCACATAAATCTCGATCGGATCGGGAGATTGGTAAAGAATGGACTTCTAAACAAGTTAAAAGATGTTTCATTACCTCCATGTGAATCTTGTCTTGAAGGTAAAATGACAAAGAGACCTTTTACTGGAAAAGGTTATAGAGCCAAAGAGCCTTTAGAACTTATACATTCAGACCTCTGTGGTCCGATGAATGTAAAAGCTAGAGGGGGTTTTGAATACTTCATCTCTTTTATAGATGATTATTCTAGGTATGGTTATTTATACTTAATGGAGCATAAGTCTGAAGCTCTTGAAAAGTTCAAGGAGTATAAGACTGAAGTTGAAAATCTATTAAGTAAAAAGATTAAAATACTTCGATCTGATCGAGGTGGAGAGTACATGGATTTGAGATTTCAGGACTATATGATAGAACATGGAATCCAATCCCAACTCTCAGCACCTGGTACACCTCAACAAAATGGTGTATCAGAGAGGAGAAATAGAACCTTGTTAGACATGGTTCGTTCAATGATGAGTTACGCTCAATTGCCTAGCTCGTTTTGGGGGTATGCAGTAGAGACTGCAGTTCATATCTTGAACAATGTTCCCTCGAAGAGTGTTTCTGAAACACCTTTCGAGCTATGGAGAGGACGTAAACCTAGTTTAAGTCATTTCAGAATTTGGGGTTGTCCAGCACACGTATTAGTGACAAATCCCAAGAAGTTGGAACCTCGTTCAAGGTTATGCCAATTTGTTGGTTACCCTAAAGAGACGAGAGGTGGTCTATTCTTTGATCCACAAGAAAATAGAGTGTTTGTATCGACAAATGCTACTTTCTTGGAAGAAGACCACATGAGAAATCATAAACCACGAAGCAAATTAGTATTAAGTGAAGCTACTGATGAATCAACAAGGGTTGTTGATGAAGTTGGTCCCTCATCAAGGGTTGATGAAACCACCACATCAGGTCAATCTCATCCTTCTCAATCGTTGAGAATGCCTCGACGCAGTGGGAGGGTTGTATCACAACCTAACCGCTATTTGGGTTTAACTGAAACTCAAGTTGTCATACCAGATGATGGTGTTGAGGATCCATTGTCCTATA
Organism: Cucumis melo; assembly: GCF_025177605.1. Lineage (NCBI taxonomy): Eukaryota > Viridiplantae > Streptophyta > Magnoliopsida > Cucurbitales > Cucurbitaceae > Cucumis > Cucumis melo. The sequence continues at coordinate 24,317,725 of NC_066860.1, read as the reverse complement.
AACAGGCAATGAATGATGTAGATAAGGACCAATGGGTCAAAGCCATGGACCTTGAAATGGAGTCTATGTACTTCAATTCAGTGTGGGAGCTTGTAGATCTACCTGAAGGGGTAAAACCTATAGGGTGCAAATGGATCTATAAGAGAAAGAGAGATTCAGCTGGGAAGGTACAGACCTTTAAAGCTAGACTTGTGGCAAAAGGGTATACCCAAAGGGAAGGGGTTGACTATGAGGAAACTTTCTCTCCTGTTGCTATGTTAAAGTCTATAAGGATTCTCTTGTCCATCGCCACATTTTATGATTATGAAATATGGCAAATGGATGTCAAGACTGCTTTTCTGAATGGCAATCTTGAAGAGAGTATCTTTATGTCTCAGCCCGAGGGGTTCATAACCCAAGGTCAAGAGCAAAAAGTTTGCAAGCTGAATCGATCCATTTATGGGTTGAAACAAGCATCAAGATCTTGGAACATTAGGTTTGATACTGCAATCAAATCCTATGGTTTTGACCAGAATGTTGATGAACCTTGTGTATATAAGAAAATCAACAAAGGAAAAGTAGCTTTCTTAGTACTTTATGTGGACGATATCCTCCTCATTGGGAATGATGTGGGTTACCTTACTGACGTTAAAGCTTGGCTAGCAGCCCAATTCCAAATGAAAGATTTAGGAGAGGCACAATATGTTCTTGGGATCCAAATCATAAGGGATCGTAAGAACAAAACGCTAGCACTGTCTCAAGCAACCTATATCGACAAATTGTTGGTTCGATATTCGATGCAGAACTCTAAGAAGGGTTTATTACCTTTCAGGCATGGAGTTCACTTGTCTAAGGAACAGAGTCCTAAGACACCTCAAGAAGTTGAGGATATGAGACGTATTCCCTATGCCTCAGCTGTGGGCAGCTTAATGTATGCTATGCTCTGCACTAGGCCAGACATTTGTTATGCAGTGGGAATAGTCAGTAGGTATCAGTCCAACCCAGGGTTAGACCATTGGACGGCGGTTAAAATTGTTCTCAAGTATCTTAGGAGAACGAGAGACTACATGCTTGTGTATGGAGCTAAGGATTTGATCCTTACAGGATACACTGATTCTGATTTCCAAACCGATAAGGATTCTAGGAAATCCACATCGGGATCAGTGTTCACCCTAAATGGGGGAGCTGTAGTATGGCGTAGCATCAAGCAAGGATGCATTGCTGACTCTACAATGGAGGCTGAATACGTCGCTGCTTGTGAAGCAGCAAAAGAAGCAGTTTGGCTTAGGAAGTTCCTACATGATTTGGAAGTTGTTCCAAATATGAACTTGCCCATCACTCTATATTGTGATAACAGTGGGGCAGTAGCCAATTCTAAAGAACCTCGCAGCCATAAACGAGGGAAACACATAGAGAGGAAGTATCATCTGATACGGGAGATTGTGCAACGAGGGGATGTGATCGTCACCAAGATCGCTTCGGAGCACAACATTGCTGATCCATTTACGAAGACTCTCACGGCTAAAGTGTTCGAGGGTCATCTAGAAAGTCTAGGTCTACGAGATATGTACATTAGGTAACCTAGGGCAAGTGGGAGATGTGTAATGGGTATGATGATGCCCTAGTTTATTGTATTTGTATATATACGTTTTATGTAATATACTTGTACATTTTACCATTTCCAATGTTTGAGGATTACTCTACTATGTACATCCCATAAGGACTAGAGTTTTAGTCCAAGTGGGAGTTTGTTGGGTTTTATGTCCTAAAACTCGTAGATAGTAAATATAATCAATTGACCGTCATTAATAAAGTATTTTATTATTTAATTTCAATAAGTGTTATTGATTATTTTATTAGTTTTGTCTTAATAACCCAAATCCAATAAACTAACATCCTAAGCTGTTTGATGAGTCTTGAACAGTATGTAGAGACATACAGGGATTAATGTTCAAGATCAGCTTAAAGAGTCTATAGTATAGGGTTAAGGTTGGGTACCTTATCCTGTTAACACTATGGATACGGCTCACTTTGTATTTGATACAGACACATTGATCAAATGCGTTCATGTATGTGACATGCGAGTGAGGGTATCCTATGCAATGAGTTTGCATAAGACTGGACCACGAAATAGTAATCACTAGATGTAACTCCGTTAACTAGTTGGATTGCTATTTCATTAGGATGACCTAGGTAACTTAGTCTTAATCCTGAGTGTATTATGAACTCCTGTTTGCGAGGGATTGTCCTTTGATTTATACGAGTGAGAGTGGCCAGATTGCCGACTCAATATTCTTATCATTTTGGGGACAATACCGAGTGGAGAGCTGGGAACATAATCACACAAGATGGAATTCACTCCTTCCCACCTTTAGGGTAAGTAGATAAGTGTTCCCTTAAATGGTGTCTCCGAGACTTGAACAAAGGGCCCTACCCTCTCAATGGCACGAGAGGGGTTTCTGTTTAGTGGTTGGACCATAAACAGGTTGTTCATTAGAGGAGCACTGGTATTTAAGGACTAGAGGTAACCCAGGGGTAAAACGGTAATTTGACCCAGCTGGAGTTACGAACACTTGTGAAGGACTAACTTACTGGTATTGGTCTATATCCGTGGACACAGAAATATATCTACAGTGAGAAGAGTTCAGCTGTGAGTCTTTAGTGGAGTGTACACACAGTTAACGAATATTGATTAATGTGGTTAATGAGTTTAGCCAATTAATCTCATATCGTTGTAGCTTCTGATCTGTAGGTCCATTAGGTCCCCTTCCTAGCTCATAAAGAGTAATGAGATTTATTTATATTGGTTGTAATTTGAAATGTTCAAATTTACTTTGGGAATTAATATAATGTATATTGATACATTATAATATAAAGTTTATATTTTAATTAGACTTTATTATATAAATTTAATTTTGGATATGATTCAAAATTAAATTATGAGAGAATAAAATATTTGAATAAGTTCAAATATCAGTTTAATGTGAATTAGATTCATATTAAAACTATAAGTTAAAATTTAATGTGTATATGATACATATTAAAACTATAAGTTATGAGAGAAATTTATATTTGAATATGATTCAAATTATGGATTAAATTAAATATAAGATATTTAATTTAGAAATTAATTAATTGGAGAATTAATTAATAGTTTTGTTTAATTTGATTTAATTAAATTTGATTTAATTAAATTAATTAAATTAAAACTATAGGTTATGTGAGAGATATTCATTTAAATAAGATTTAAATGAAATATTAATTATTTAATTATTTATTTAATTAATATAATTAATTAATTAATTAATATTAATTTAATATTAATTTATTAAATTAATAAGGAACGTGGGTGGTTTTCCCACGTTCCCAATTATTCTCTCTAACTTCCCTCTTCTTCCGACTGAAGAAGAGGGAATTTTTTGCGTAACAAATTTTTTTTCTCTTAAACGGGAGAGAGTTCTGCGAAGAAGTCTATCCATTCTAAAAAAAAAAAAAATCTCTCCATTCCCTTATTCCAATTTTGGTTCCCACAAACCATCTCAATCAGAGAATAGGAAGGTTTTCAAGTGGTGGTGCCCCAAAAATTTGGTGATTGGCAGATTCAGAGTCGTCAACGAGCGTAAGTTTTATTCTCTGTAATTTTTTAAAGCATGTTTAATCAATATTTTATGCCAATGTATTGGTATTTTTAAGGTTCTAATTAAAATTGAGTTTCTGTATATTTTCCGCTGTAAAGGGTTTTCATCCCTTCACATATGGTGTGTAAATTAAAGAGGTCAATATATGGACTTAAACAAGCTTCCAAACAGTGGTATCTTAAGTTTAATGATACCATCACATCTTTTGGTTTTAAAGAAAACATCGTTGATCGATGTATATACCTAAAGATCAGTGGGAGTAAGTTTATAATTCTTGTTCTATATGTTGATGACATCTTGCTTGCTACAAATGACTTTGGTTTATTATGTCAAACCAAAGAATTTCTTTCTAAAAACTTTGAAATGAAAGATATGAGTGAGGCATCTTATGTGATTGGAATTGAAATATTCCGTGATCGAACACATGGATTGTTAGGATTGTCTCAAAAGGCCTATATTAATAAAGTTTTAGAGAAACTTAAGATGAACAAATGCTCTTCAAGTGTAGTTCCAATTCAGAAGGGAGATAAATTTAGTCTCATGCAATGTCCAAAAAATGAATTGGAACGAAATCAGATGGAAACTATTTCTTATGCATCTATTGTTGGAAGCTTATTGTATGCACAAACTTGCACTAGACTAGACATCAGTTTTGCTGTGGGTATGCTAGGCAGGTATCAAAGTAATCCAGGAATGGATCATTGGAAAGCTGCAAAGAAAGTTTTAAGGTATCTGCAAGGAGCAAAAGATTATATGCTTACTTACAAGAGATCTGATCATCTTGAGGTGATTGAATATTCAGATTCAGATTTTGCCAGATGTGTGGATACAAGAAAATCCACTTTTGGCTATTTGTTCCTTTTAGCTGAAGGAGCAATTTCATGGAAAAGTGCAAAGCAGTCTATTATCGCTGCATCCACTATGGAAGCTGAATTTGTAACATGCTTTGAGGCTACCAGTTCATGGTTTATGGCTGTGGAACTTTATCTCAGGACTTAGAATTGTCGACAGTATTGCCAAGCTGCTGGGAATTTATTGTGATAATTCTGCAGCAGTTTTCTTCTCAAAAAATGACAAGTATTCTAAAGGTGCTAAACATATGAAATTAAAATACTTTGCCGTTAAAGAAGAAGTTCAGAAACAGAGGGTGTCAATTGAACACATTAGCACTAAACTTATGATTGCAGATCCACTGACTAAATGATTGCCACCAAAGACGTTCGATGATCATGTTGAACATATAGGCATCAGTAGATATCATCATTGAGATCAAGATTATGTTACTTGACACTTTCAGCTCATTTATTTATTGTTTCTGATTTTATCTTATGGTTCTGTTCTTATGATTAGTATATACATAAAAGAATTATGTAAACCAAACAGGACATCGTCTTTGATAAAGACACTTATTGTTGGACCATTATTGATTATCTTTATTATAGATCATGTTAATAGAAGAACTATTTCAGTGATACATGGAAGGGAGTATGTTAATGCAATGATGTATAATTGCCATGATCCTTTAGTAGTTTCTTTGACTTGACACGATATGTTATGAAGTTTAATTTTGCACATTATGTCTATAAATGTATATGGTAAATAATGTCAATGGGCCAAGTGGAGAATGTTAAATTTATCCTTAAATATAATATTATCATTAATGTGGCCCAATTGCATTATTTATTATTTATTCTTTTTGGGCTTATTATTTTATTAGGCCCATTAGGTTAAAAGATAATGCCCTAATTTAACACCATGATGAGTGGTGTCTATAAATAGAACCTTAGGAATTGGTCCTCTCACTGCCTCATTAACTAGTTTATTCTTCCCATCAAGAAACTTAAATTAAGTCTAAAAGGAAGGCAAGTGAGAGAAATACAATTCCTCAAGAAGATTATTCATGGATCAAGGTATGTTGTTCTTTAACTAATTTTTAACTTGTAAAGTTATCTAATTCAAAGATCTTGGCATTTAAGGTTATATACAATGTTATGGTTTATTGTATATTCATGAAATTAAAGTTTACAATTTTATGATAATATGTGCTTGGAGGAAGGTTTATTATTAGTAGCGTTATGATAATTATATGTTTGGGAAAAAATTATGAATTTTAGTTTTATGATAGTATGTTTTTGGGAAAGGATTATAATAGATAATATTATTATAATATTTGTCGAGAAGGATTATGAAAATTATTTATTATTATTTTTTTAAAATTCATTTTTTAAATCCAATACACAAATATTCGTATATTTAATTTACCAAATTGTCATATTTTCATAAAACAAGTTCCATTAGTTTTCTTAAATACAATATCCATTTCAACTTTTTTTATACAAGCTTTTTGTATCAATAAATTATTATTTTTTAAATTGGTATTCTAACTCTCATACACAAATTATATATATTTAATTTACCAAATCATCATAGTTTTTGTAAAATAATTTTAAGTAATTTCTTCAAAAACAACATCCATTTTTAGCCTTATTTAACGTTGGGTCGTTACGTGCGAATAAATTATACTTTTTTATTTTAATTGATATTCTAAATGCAATACACAAATTGCGTATATTTAACCATTGATTTAAACCAATGACCGATAACATGATTTCATTCAAACGAAACGATATACGAAGAACTAAATAGTTTATAGGAAGAGAGTGTATCAAATTCATGACTTAAAAACATTAATGTGCACATTTGATATGGTATGACATCTCAAGACCAATTAAGGAGCAAAACGAAACCAATTACATGGAACACAATGCAGAGCAATAGTTATTATTATTATTTTTTAATTCACATTTTAACTAAAATACACAAATTTCATATATTTAATTTACCGAATCGTTTTAGTTTTCATAAAACAATTTGCAATAATTTTTTTAAATACGATGTCCATTTTCAATATTTTTTACGTAATCGTTACGTGCGATTAAAATGTTAATTTTTTCTAACTTTAACATACAAATTTCATATATTTAATTTACCAAATCGTCTTAGTTTTTGTAATGCATGAAAAAAAAAACGGCTCAACCAATATAATCACAATAAATTACTTAATCCAAGAGTAAAAGAAAAAATGAAAATTTTAAATTCATATAATCATATCAAATTCATCACTTAAAAACAAGTTATGTTTTCTTAATTAACAAAACTCATGAGTATAGAAATTATAAATAAGAAAAAAAGAAGATTAAATAGTATTTTAACTTAAATGTATTAATTATAAATAAGAAAGAGTCAAGAAAGGATGGGAGAAGGATTATGGAAGAATTGAGGGATAGAGGAAGGGTTATAGTTTCCCTCCCCAAAACACACCCTAAAAGCTTAAAATAATATTGCATATGTCAAATTAAAAAACTAAAAATGTAGAAAGTCTTTAAAATACGCTTAAATAACCAAACTAGAAGGCGACAACATTAATGTACACATTTGATAAGGTTTGGCATCACGTTTTTCAATACAGTGTACAATTGACCGTATATTTTTCACAAAATCTATATACTTTTTTTTGTCCTCCATACTATATTCCAAACTATTGAACTTTTCCTATGTCATTTTTAATTCATTCTCATCTTAACTCATTGAATTAAAATTTATATATAATTTTCGGCTAACAATTTGCTAGTTTTTGGAGTTGTAGTGTGAAAATCACTATATTTTTTTCTTTTTATCTTGCTTCTTGTAATTGGTTGTTCGAGCCATGCAAAAGTTTTATTGTTGAATTTACATAAAAATATTTATAAAAATATATTTATTCAATTTTGGATTGGAAAAAGTCTCTTAAGTTTTTTTTTTTACTTTTTTAAGGATCGTTTCTCCTCAAATAAAATAGTCACACAACCAATATCTTTTAGTTTTAAACTAATGTACTCGTAATCATAATCAACTTTTCATTAAGTTACTAATGATTTTGTTATCTCAATCGTTTAAATTGAGCATTATCGAAGACAAAAATGTGAGATTTTAAAACATAGGAATCAACTGCCAACTAAATCCAAAACTTATTGACACACAAAATAATTACACCACGATTTTCTTCGATTAAGCGAATCGAAACAAACTATCATCCACAAATCAATCATCGACGAAGAAGCTGAAATATAAAGAAATAATGAAATAGTGCCGAAGAGAAATAGCAAGAAGGCGGTGGGCATTTTGAGAGAGAAAATAGAGAGGGAACGAACGACAACAAATATGGTCCAGGAACAATCCGAAAATAGGTCGGTTTGGGGTGGCAAAGTAGAAAAAAGGTCAAGAAACATATGAATAGAAGATGGCGGAACACGTGGAAGTCAGACGGCAGTGGCAGCACCTAACGAAAAGAGAATACAGTGGCGTAGCTGAACTGACGAGGAGCCGACGGGAAGAAGAAGAAGAAGAAGAAGAAGAAGAAGCGGCGGAGAGAGAGAGAGAGAGAGAGGGAAGATTTGAAGTTTGTTTAGGCATTCGGAGGGGAGATCGGTGGTTGGTTGAAGCCGAATCGACCGTTGGTTTAAGTGACCCGGTTTTTTCCTCTTTCAACGAACCAACCTAATCCTATTTTTTCCTCTACCAAATTTTGCATTTTTCCACCAACATCTTTGTAATTTAAAATCTTTGCAGTCTTATACGTGTGGAAAATCTTTTAAAGCATCGGCTAATTAATAGAAAGGTAAAACGTTTTCTTAGTCTCTTTAGTTTTTATTTGGTGTCTACATTTTAAAATCTAACATTTTTATTCATTAAACTTCAATGATTCTCGATTTTAGTCCTTGAAATAACAAAACGATTAACAACTTAACGAAAAGGTGACTAAAACGACGACTAGACTAATTTTAAACTAAAATGTAGTAATGACGTGACTATATTTTAACTATATTCTAAAATTCAATCTACTTCCTATAATTTCGATGAATCTTAATTCTATATTTTAACAAAATTAACTCTTAAGACAGGTTTGAAAGTAAATTCGATCAAATGACTTTAGTTATTTTCAAAATCACTAAAAAAACTTTGAAAAAAACAACTATATTTATTTTATTTGTTACAGTGAGGTATTTGTAGAGTAAGTGCGTAAAAACATTCCACCTCTCGTAAATTCTTGACCAACTTATTAAAAGATAACAAGAAATTATTACACAATGTATAAGAATTCTATCGCCATATTTTAAAATTTTCAACAAAGAAAACAAAACCCATAAACAATTAAATGTAATTTATGAAAATGGCGTGTAAATTATCAAAAGACATCCAACAAAAATAAATCAATTAAAAACTAAGATTTACGATTTTACAAAAGAACTTGATTGAAAGCTTAAAAATCTCTCATTCCAAACATGAAATGGAATGTACCAAATTTAGATATTTTGACGACAACTTAGGTTCATGTCTATTGTTCTATTCTATTAACAGTTATATTAATTATCAGGGGTTTAACTCAGATAGCCTAATTTAGCCTACGATTTTACACGATTGGTCTAATTTGTCTATATATTATACTAAGGTCCTAATTGGGTTAATATTTTACCGAAAAGTCTAGTCCAAATTACTACACTACCCATATTAAATGATTTACGAATTAAAAAAAAAAGGGTAAGTGATACGTTAATGGCGTGAAAATGAGAGATTTTTGAACCACGTAGGGAAAGAGCAACGGACAATTGCGGAATCCATTATACTCTCCTTTGTACGCTGAAATTTTTCTTTCAATTGATCTTTAGGGTTTTGAAAATTGAAGACGAGACGGTGGCAGAATGAAGATAGAAGACCAAACGATTGTGAAAATGGATGAGATTTTGAAATCCAACGGCGATGCGATGCCGTTTTCGTACCTTGACACGCTTTCAATTTTAAAATCGACGGGCGTGGTGGCGGAGGGAATTCATTGACGACGGACAAGGAATTGGTGACACTTTGTTCGGAGTTTTTGAACAGCGGGACGGACACGACGGAGACAGTGATAGAGTGGGGGATGGTGGAATTGATAGCGAATAAGGAAGTTTAGAGGAAGATTGTGGAAGAAATTAAAGATACGGTTGGTGAGAGAAAAGTAGAGGTATATATTAAATAAAATAGGTATATTACAATAGTGCATTTTTTCAGTTATTGAAATTGAAAGCAACCTGATAATACAATTTTCAATTGAAATGATATATATTAAATAAAATAGTGTATATTACTACAATAAAGCATTTTTCCAGTTATTGAAATTGAAAGCAATCTGATAATACACTTTTCGACTGAGATGGTATATATTAAATAAAATAGTGTATATCAGGATATTATACATTATAATTTGAAGTTAACTGAAATTTATAATATTAAGTACAATACTGTAATGTTCTGAACTGCAAAGTTTGACTTAAAAAACTGAGGCAAATAATGTATACATTATGGTTGAAAAAATATCATGTGGTTGAAAAATAGGAAAATAATATAAAATATATTTTCAATATTATGAAGTATATAAAAACATAAAAGTAAGAAAAATTTAGGAAACGTTTATAATTAAAATTAAAATTTTAACAACATTACAATATACAAATCTAAAAATTTAGGAAACGTTTATAATTAAAATTAAAATTTTAACAACATTACAATATAAAAATCTAAAATACAGTAGGTTGGGTATATATTTACATAATACGAAGGGATATATATTTACATACACAGAGAAAATAAATAATTACTATAGCGGAACCTCAAAATCTAAAATACAGTAGATTTGGTATATATTTACATAAACAGAGAAGATAAATAATTAATGTAACGGAAATTCTAAATCTAAAAAAACGAAGCTCTATAATGTAAAGTAAAGTTTCTGGCGGTTGAGGATTTCCGGCGGTAGAAGAAAGATCTGGTTATGTAATAAATTTCCGGCAGAAAAAAATATAAGATGGTTGAGGACTTTTGGTGGTGAAGAAATTAAATAGGGAAGAAATATCCTGCAAAACTATACATCTATGCGTACATTGTTAATATGACGGGGTATATATTTATATAAACATAGAGCACATGTAGCTACTGTAATGGAAATTGAAAATCTAACATACAGTATATTGAGTATATATTGATATATAATGATATTATTAAATAAACTAACAGGATATATGTGAAATGGAATGAAATCGTAAAATAAAAAAACGCCGGAAAAGCTCTTAGACAAATTCGGTGGAATTTCTTTTTTGGTCAACGACGATTTCCGATGGTGGCCGAAAGATTCGGCTGTGTAATAAAATTAGGATAGAAAAAAAATATAATGATGGTTGAGGTCATTCGGCGGTGAAAGAAAAATTGTGGAAGAATTGATATAGATGAACAATTTTTGACTAGTGGAAAAAATCTTGTGAGCAGTAAAAAAAAGCAAAATTAAAAGAAAATATATCTTTTTGAATAATATTTCCATAATAAATGGGAAACGCTTTGACTAATATAATTAATTCATATTTATCTAAATACAAATAAGGAAAATATAATGCATACAACTATGATAACAATAATGTAATTAAGAAAATAAACAATAATTAAATCCAAAAGTGATATATATTAAATGATAACGTTAAGGACAAAATAGTTCTAAAAAAAAATTTTCTATTTATGTAAAAGAGAGAATTTATGATAATTGTGAAATTTTGTTGTAAAATTAGACATTTCCTCTATATATTTCTAATTATGTTCTTCAGTAGAACAATTCCAATATTGAATATTCATTTCATATGAAATTAGATTTTATATTCATATTAATTAGGAATAGCTAAGATCCCACTAATTTAGCGAATTACTATACATGTGTGACATGCTTAGCTAAGAGGTTAGAGCAATGTGATGGTCATCGGTTTGATTCCAATAGCCGACTTTTCTTTATTTATTTGATTTTTACATAATTGATAAATCAAATGAATAGAGATTCGACTTTTTACCATTTTTTTCAAAGGTCATCTATCCATAGATTTAGTGTCATATTGTTGTCTCCAAGATGCATACAAAATTCTTTGTTGGGCATTATGTCAATTTTGTGATCACATTCAACAGATGCACACACAAATACACACACAAGCAAGAAAACAAAAAATGAAAACCAAAATGTAAAACTTGTGCAATATCACTTCCACGTCATGCTAAATTTTCAAGTCTCGAGGTCCTAACACCAAGATTTGAAATTCGAAGTTAGTAGATTATGACACTAACACTTCCTAGCATCTCCTGTGATCTAAATAGTTGTCAATTGCTTAATATGAGCTGCCTTTTGAAAGTAAATACCTCCTTTACAACGACATGCTTCAAGAAAATTTGAGAACTGAACTAGTTTCCGATGACATAAACATATCATCTGCTTGACTTGGGTTGCTTTCGAGAGTTGATCCACTTTTTTTTTTACTCAAGACAAGTTTTTTTCAACATGCCCCATCTCACTTACATGCTTGAAGTCACTCAACATAGGAGAGTGATCTAGATCAAGCATGTTTCACCATATGTTTACATCGAAAGGACTCACATGTTTCAAGTCACTCAAAGTAGCGGTGCTCTAGAATAAAAATGTTAAAACAAGAAACTTCAATTAAATAATCCATTGAAAAGAAAGATATGTCTTGGATGCATATGAAGTAACTATCAACATTTCCTATAGTCTTTATCATCATTCACATTTCAATAAAGTATCAGTTCATTCGTGGTTCTTTTGCTTGATAAATAATTACATGTACCTGAACTTTCAACTTTGTTGCCACTAAATTCATAAATTTTAAAGAATTTCTAAAAAAGATTTGCAATTTTGTATCGATTGAACTCCAACCTACTAAAGTTAAAAGAATAATAATAGTTCCAACCTACTATACACAAAATTTAAAGTTAAAAGAATAATAATAGTTCCAATCAACCTTACCCACCCAAATACTAGCACCAATATGAAGGTATCAATCAATTAGAGTATGGCAGACTATAGAACAGAATAATGGGCACATCCATTCAACCGTAACATCTAAATATGGGAAATGACGAAAGCTGAAAGAGGGATTCTTTGATGTCTTCATTCTTCAACCCAGAAGTCAATTTCGATACAAATGAAGAAGGTTGCCATTGATACGATTTATTAATGCTTAAAAACTAAATAGAATTTAAGAAAACAAAGAGGGAGAGAGGGTGAGCGAAAGAATTATTTCTAAGAATTCTGGTCGGTTTACACACACCTCAACTAATCTTATGAGACAACTCATCTAATTCTACAACATTAGGTGCCAAAAAAACTAGAAAACTATTAAGTCTTAGGTAATGACTAGTGACCATTGTATTGAACTCATCCCTTGCAAGTCCTTTGAAACTCATGGCTCTTTTCTACTACCACTAGGTCAACACAGGAAACTGCTTTAATTTAAAACCAAACTCCAATGGATGAAGTTAATATAAAAAATGTAAATAAGAAAAAAAAAAAAACCCAATTATCTTCCAATCAAGATGGATTCAACTTAAATATAACTTTTGGCAAGAAACAAATATAAATCAGTTGAAACACATTCTAAAGTTGAAGGTGCAGTACACGGTGACTCAAAGAAGAGATCTTCCCAAACAGTCAAACACCATGAAAACTGAGCAAAATAAAGAGAATTTAGAAAGAGAGAAGAAATGAAAATTCAATATTATTTAACTGAGACAGAATAGTCTTTATATACATTAACTCCCTCTAGCAATGCTTACAACTAAACAATATTACATTCCACAAACTAACCAGATATTAAAAAGAAAATAGAATACACTGAAACATTTCGACATGGGAGCCGTGATTTGATACAGATGACTTATAAAACGTAAATTAAGAGAAACATATTTTAAAAAATATCCAAACAATTCACTAACTTAATTTCTTCAGATACAATTTCTTTCTTATACGCTTGTATGCAAATTGATACAGTGAATGAGATGAATAGAACTTACGAGTTTGATGCATCACCAGACGGCCCAGGTCGGGCATTTAATAGATGCTGGAGAGCTTTGACAACAATGCTCATGTTTGGCCGGAAATCTGCCTCATACTGCACACACAAGGCAGCAACAGCTGCTAACTGCAATAAAGTTGCATAAGGTATTAGGTTCTTGTTACAGCTGATATAATAATGGCAAGATCCTCAATATTCCTTTCTTTTGTTTTCCTGGTTTTCACTTTCTCAAGCAAAATAGTTAATCCACTTCATAACAAAAACATAATTTAGGTACTTAAAAGAAGTTTTTGAATGAAATATAAATGCATCAGATGTTAACTCCGCCAGGATCAGATATCCCAATGCTCAACCTCTCTCAAGTTCAAAAGAAATGCAGAATTGATAAGCATTATTCAAATTACCTTTGCTACAGCCTTTGGGGGGAAGTCTCCACCAAGCCTTGCATCGACACACTGCCTAACTTTATCTTCACTCAGCTTTGGTGTAGCCTAATTCATTAAGATAATCCCGTAAATTGACTTGCATGCCAACAGATAAAAAAATGAAGAGGCAAGCGAGAGAGAGAGAGAGAGAGAAGGGGAAATGTGAAAGTCAACTAGGGGAAGGACAAAAGATAATCACCCAAGTAACTAGACTTTGTTGTCCTCGTGGTAGCGTAGGATCTACAGGTTTTCTCCCTGTCAGAAGTTCAAGCAAGACTACACCAAAGCTATAAACATCACTCTTGGCATTCAATTGGCCAGTCATAGCATATCTGCCAAATAATTTTTATGAGAAACAAAGTAACCAACTATTATGGTTCAAGAGGCATGTAATTCTTTTTTAATTGAGAAACCAATGTTTTTCGTTGAGAAAAATAAAAGAAACAATAAGGAAAGAGGCATGCAGTTTTCTCCGGGGTGAAAAGTAGGACTATGTAATAATCAATTATTAGTGAATAGTGGTTATTGGAAAATCGCATACTCATATGATTAATTATAAAAAATATTAATTGTTTTTTAGTGCACAAATTCTCTTCCAATGTGATTGTTTACCAGCTGGAAACACGAAGGTTAGCCGTTGGGAGAATTGGTCAGTCTCAACAGTGACTTTCAGGCACTTTCAAGTTTCTTGGTTCACTTAACACATGATTACGTCCCAACTCCAAGAAAGGGTTGGAGATGAAATGTTATTCTTGATGGTGAATAATGAAGTGGACCCAAATGAATTTTAAGTCGAAATCCAATGTAGCCAAAAGAAATAGAATTCATAAAAGAAAATGTTATAGTATCAAAAGCCTTTTAAATTTTAGTTTCTCAATTGGTTAGAGTTAGACAGCTTACTCAGGAGCATGATAACCAAAAGTTCCAAGAACACGGGTAGAGTGAAGACGTGCTGCCATATCAGGAGCTTGATTGGACAAATCGAAGTCAGCAATTTTAGCAACATCATCATCAAAGATCAGTACATTGCTGGACTTAATATCACGATGGATAATGTGGGACTCAGCCTTTTCATGCAAATACTCGAGTCCTCTGGCGGCCCCTACAGCAATTTTCACACGTTGTGCCCATGATAGAACGGGACCTGGTTGTGCTCCTTTCACTCCTTTTCTTCCTGAGTAAAAAGTGCACGACAATGCATAAGATCAATAACTAACAGTAAAAGGAAAATTGGCAGTAGGTGGCTCAGTACACATATACAGAAACAGAAACTAGCTTAGAAAACAATAAACTTCTAAAGCTTTTGACCAGTAAAGATTTGGCATGATTTTATGTACCATGAAGAATATCATGAAGTGATCCATTAGAAGCATACTCGTATACTAGTATGCGGGAACTCCCATCAACGCAATAACCAAGCAGTTGAACAAAATTTCCATGCTTCAGCCTCGAGACCATGGAGACCTATACGTTTGTCATCTTTTAGCCTTGATAAATATAAATGATAACAGATGTTTCCTTATACTTTTTTTCTATTTCTAATGTTATTGGGGGGTGAATCTGAATACAAACCTGTGCTAAAAATTCATCATCCGGCTGTTTGCTGGCGTCTAACTTCTTGATCGCTGCAGGCTGCCCATTTTTAAGCATCCCATAGTATACTCTCCCATATGAACCCTCTCCAATCAAAGCTTCATTTCCAAAGTTATCCGTTACTTCTGATAGTTCTTCAATGGGTATGGTAGGAACTAATATTGGTTGCATTTTGACAGCTTGAGTGACTGCTGGTGCAGCTTCGGGTTTATGATAACCCCCATTGTTTCCTACGAGAATTCCATAACAGACATTGTTGGGAAGAGGCAAGTTAAAGTCAATCGGTGGACATAAGAGGCAAAATACCTTGTTTGCAATTTACAGATCCGACATTGAAAATAATTCCTTTTTTTACTAGATATGTTTATAACTCTTTTGATGGTCCAAAGAGAATACCTGTATTTTGTTTTCCTGCATACATGTGTCCATTGTCAGCTGCCTTCTGAATTTCATCTTCTTCACAGCAGCTAAAGCAGCTCATCTTTTCCCACTAATCGATCCCCTAACTGACCAAAGTGAGCATTCAATTATCTCTCACTGGAGAAATATTCTCTTCCAAGCAAATAAAATTACACAACAAAGAGTTGGACAACTACTTATAAGGCTGGCAATCAATACAACATGCATCACCATGTAACTAGCTAGTTAAAACCAAATTCAAGAACTTCTTAGAAGAAGAACAAATTAAATCAAATGCCCAAAAACACACCAAAAGTCTAAACACCTGTTTTCAAAAACTCTAACACGCACTAAGAAAAACAATCTTCTCCATCAATCTTATAATGCATCAAAGGCATACTTTGGATCTACCAACCCACTTTAATATCAACGCGAACACAAAAAAAAAAAAAAAAAAAAAAAAAAAAAAAATCTCATCGCTCCAAACTCAAAGAATCGAAGCAGACACTACAGCCGCAACGCATCAACTCTTCCAGTTAAACCGTCTAATTTCCAGATCAAACAACTAGCAACCAGTAAACCAACAAATTAATTGTTTAAAAAAAAACGCCAAGAAACAAGTCAATAAACTTGAATTCATCAAAATCAACATCATCGTCTTTAATTTTCCAAAACCTAGCCATTCACCAAGAGTACAAAAACAGTAATCAACACCAGCAAAAGCTTGATATCAGTAAAGAGATCCATCAATACCAGAAAAACAGAGCAATCCGACAAACTTTAAGAGCTGAAAGCTTCAATTGGAGTGTGAAAAAACTGTGAAGAAGACTGTGTATCGCCGTTCAGGCACTTCGTGATCTGAGCTCCGGAGCCGGCGAAGATTGCGCTGCCTAATGCCTATTTTGTTCTCTAAATTTCTCAATTTGTTCTATTTGTTTTATTTCTATCCTTTATCAAAGGTGACTTTATTGCCTTTTTTTTTTCTCCCTTCCTTTTTCCTTTTCTTTCTTTCTTTCTTCCTATACATCAAATTGAAAGTCTAAGTCAAATTTCTCGTCCTTCCATCATTGGCTCCACCAATTAAAAGTTATGTTTAAAAAGTATTTAACAAACTTTTGGCTAAATTATAGAAAATAAGCTTTATATTTATTTGTAAATTTTACTTTAAACTTGGGAAATTGCCAAAAATAGGTTAAAAAAAGAGATTTAAATGAATTTTGGGACAAGTTTTCAAAAGAAAGACTTTTAGGACAATTTGGGTGTGAATGGACAAAAATGCCCTTCCTTTCTTTTCCCTCTTCCACGTTTGCTTTCCCTTCTCTCCACGATTGATTCATTCTCTTTCGCGTATAGTTCCCTTTCCCTTCTCTTTTCTTTCGCGTAGAACACCTGAACCTACTCCGGCCATCGTCTCTTGCCCATCGTCGCTTGCCCATCGTCGTTTGCCCTTCGTCGCTTGCCCTTCGTCGGTCGTTGTCCAGTGCAATTCGTCGCTCCTATTCGGACCATTCAATCAACTTCGAGCGTTTTCTCTTATTTAGGTGAGTTTCATGTCTAACCGATTTTCAATTTATCTGCTGTAAGTAAATGTTTGGTTGGGGTATTTGGTGCTATTTTCATCCGCAATTGTCTGGTTTTTGGAATTGGACTTATTTGCCGTAAATTAGTTTAGTCAAAGTTTGGTTTTAGGTTCTTAGAAAGTTCAATGGGTAGTGAAAAATGAATTGAACTAGAGGATGAGGATTTAGTTGGATCAAATAGAGGAGGAGTAAGCAATAGGAATAGAAGGAATGAAGGTTTTTTTTATCTCGCACGTATTTTTTTTTATCTCGCACCTATCTCGCACGTTCCAAACTTTCACTATTTATTTCAAAATCAACTTGGTACACCTCCTAATCCATTTAGAGCTATTCTTTGCATGTTTAGTAACTCTCTTAGGCCCTAATGCTTTATCTCGCACGTATCTCGCACACATCTCGCATGTATCTCGCACGTTCCAAACTTTCACTATTTATTTCAAAATCAACTTGGTACACCTCCTAATCCATTTAGAGCTATTCTTTGCATGTTTAGTAACTCTCTTAGGCCCTAATGCTTTATCTCGCACGTATCTCGCACGTATCTCGTACACATCTCGCACGTTCCAAACTTCCACTATTTATTTCAAAATCAAATTGGTACACCTCCTAATCCATGTAGATCTATTCTTTGCATGCTTAGTAACTCTCTTAGGCCCGCACACATCTTGCAGTTATTTTTTTTTTATTTCTTTACATCTTGCACGCATCTTGTAGGTTCTTAAGTTCAAATCAATTTTTGAAGATACAAAACTACTTAAGGTAGTTTAAGGATGGCACATGTTCGGATTTTAGTGCGTCACGGTGGTGAATGGGATGAGGGACGAAGAAAATATGAAGGAGGAGTGTTAAAAGGCATTGTTGTCCCTAAAGAAATAACACACAAAGATTTACAGTCTGAACTATATGACCTTGCAGAAGTTGACCCTACAAAGTTCGACATAAAGATAAGATGTATATATGAAATCAAAGGGGAAAAGGAAGCTCCTCCATTTGAGTTAAGCAATGACCGTGATTTGAAGTTTTATATTCTTAGTGAAAATCCATTGGAGGTCCCCCTATACCTATCTTTTGAGCCTACAAGCAATCGAAGCATGAAAGTGTTAAACAAAGATTACAATTCAGTATCTGGGAGCAACCAAGTTCAAAATTTAAACCCTCATCCTCCTCCAATTGGAATGGATACATTAGATGAGAATGAAGTTGATATTGGTGAAGTTCAGGTTGGCTTGTGTGATAACATGATAGGGACCAATTCGGCTATATGGGAATCATATGAGTCATATCATTCAATAAATGATACTTTTACATGGGAGTCAGTTGAGATGTACAATGAATTGTTTGACATCCCAGAACAAAGAGATGCTCCTACAAAAGATTGCAAAAGAAAAGGTAAAGTTGACTACAGCTCCTCTAGTCGGAAGTTGAAGACAAAAGGAAGTGGCTGGTCAGAAGAAAGCTCTACAAGTGAAGAGTTGGATGTAGGACAAATCTTTTTTTGCAAGAGAGATTTGTCAATGAGATTAAGTGTGTTGGCAATGAATTTTTTTTTTCAGTTTGTAGTAAAAAAGTCTACAAAAGAGGTTCTTTTCGTTAGATGCATCGACAACAAGTGTGGTTGGAGATTGCGAGCGGTTAGACTGAAGGATTCAAATATATTCAAGATTTAAATGATGTTGGAATAGCACGGTGGTCTCGTGTTCACTGCCCAGGAAGACGGTATAACATGATGACAACAAATATAGCAGAGTCCATGAATTCTATACTGAAAGAACCTAGAGATTTGCCTATTGCTTCATTCCTTGAAAATGTTCGAGCTTTGCTACAACGTTGGTTTTGGGAGCGTCGAGAAGAAGGCATTAAAGTGACGTCTACATTGACCAAATGGGCAGAGTTAGTTATTCAAAAGAAACAAGAAGGAGCTTTGACAATGAAGGTCAACCCAATTGATTGTTACCAATTTCATGTCAAAGATTTAGATAAGAAGGAGGTCGTAAACCTTCAGACTAAAGAATGCACTTGCAAGGAGTTTCAAGCTGAGCAACTACCATGCTCACATGCCATTACTGCAGCACGGGATCGTAATATAAATGTTTATAGTTTATGTGCTAATTATTACACTAATGAATGTTTGTTGGCTGCATATGCGGAGGCCGTCTACCCAGTTGGGAATCAGTCAGATTGGAAGACAAGCGAAGACTACGTACATATGACTGTTTTACCTCCAAAAGTAGTCAAAAGAGTTGGTCGACCGAAGAAAAAGAGGATTCCAAGTGTTGGTGAAGCTCCGAAATTGCATAAGTGTGGTCGGTGTAAACAAATAGGTCACAACAGATTAACGTGTACCAATCCAATTTCATATACCGACAAGTCGAGCATACAAGATTAGAAATTTCTCTACCAATGTACTAAGTTTTACACTAATTAATGAATGTTTGTTAATGATGTGTTTTCTTAATGATTTGTCCCAACATTCTTACTTTCTGTGCTTCCAGATGGATGAAGAAGACGAAAATAACAATTGACTTATTCATTTAAGAACACAAAAACTGGTTTTAGGATCGTTTAAAAATAACTAAATGTTCGTTTAAAAATATCTAAATGATCGTTTAAAAATAACTAAACGATCGGTTAACAACAACCAAATGATCGTTTGAAAACAACTAAACGATAGGTTAAACAAAACTAAACGATCGATTAAAAACAAGCAAAACATCGTGTAAAAAAAACCAAAAGATCGTTTGAAAAAAACTAAACGATCAGTTAAACAAAACTAAACGATTGGTCAAACAAAACTAAACGATCGTTTAAAACAACCAATCGATCATTTGAAATTAACTAAACGACCAGTTAAACAAAACTAAACGATTGGTCAAACAAAACTAAACGATCGTTTAAAACAACCAATCGATCGTTTGAAATTAACTAAATGATCGGTTAAACAAAACTAAACGATTGGTCAAACAAAACTAAACGATTGGTCAAACAAAACTAAACGATCGTTTAAAACAACCAATCGATCGTTTGAAATTAACTAAACGATCGATTATAAAAAACTAAATGATCGTTTACAGAAACTAAACGATCTTTTGAAACAACGAAAGACACCCGCGAATTGTTTACAACCGCGATTCAACATTTCAAAAAAAGTACGCGAATTTACAATATTGCCCCTTTGGTAAAAACAACCGATATATGCGTTCCGCCTTCTTCGTTTGTTTTTCGTCACTACGCAATACACAACCGCACTGATCACTCACCTTCGTTTTCTCTCAGTCCACTGTTCTCTCAGACCATTTTTGTCTCAGTCCATATTTTTCGTCAACGTTAAAGGTATTTTCCCGAACTTTTCCTACTATAACGTTACACTTTTCCTTTCTTTATATTTCAAACGTTTCGACTTCTATCTTCAAAAACTATCATTGTGTTCTTAAATTATTATTGTGAAGCGTTTAGGGTTTCGGATTCGACTTCTGTCTTCAATATAGTTCTCCAGATTGTTAAATTTATTACTTTTCGATTAACTATCATTTCAAGATGGCTGTACCTAGCGACAAGTATTTCCCTGCCACTGTGTCATGCCAAGTGCACAAGATCGACAGTCTTATTAAGGATAAACTGACCAAGGACCAGCTGCAAATGTTCGAAAAAACAATTTTTGGTCCATTGCTGAATGTGAACATGGTCTTCAACGGCCAGTTGATCCATCATTTCTTGCTGAGGCAGATACCTGAAGACGGTAACGCAGATGGAATCTGTTTCTCAGTTTTAGGGAAGAACGTCTGTTTTACCCAAAAGGAATTCAACATCATAACTGGATTGTGGCCAACAAACAATCCATTGGAGAAAGATTGCGATAGCAAGCGCCTACAAAGTCTTCTATTCGGATCAGAAAATAAGAAACTAATAAGATGCTTGGAAATTGAGGAAATTTTCAAGAATTTTGAGTTTACAAATGATGACGATGCTGTGAAGGTCGCCTTGGCCGTCTTTATAGAAACTATGATGGTCGGGAAGGATAAGAAAACACAGTTTGACATGGATATTTTGGGAAGAGTTGATGATGAAGAAGCATTTAAAAGCTTCGATTGGTCAACTTTCTTCTACACTCGTCTGCTCAACAGTTTAAAGACAAGTCTCCAAGGAAAAAAAGAAGCATACGAGCTGAAGAAGACACGAAGTTCCAAAGCAGTGTCATACTACAACAGCAAAGGCTACGTGCTTGCTTTTCAGGTGATTTTTATTTGTTCATACACTTTAAGTAAATGCCAATTGAACATCAAAGTTTAACATATTTGTTTAAATGTTGTAGGTGTGGGCTTATGAAGTACTCTCAACTGCAAATGAGCACCTGGCCATAAGAAACAGTAAGGGATTAATTCCTAGGATATTGAGATGGAATTGTACACAAGCTCCATCTTACAAAATGCTGCAGAATAACATATTCGACAACAAAAATGTAAGTAAAACTTGTCAGTCATCGTTTAATATAATTACACGATCGTTTAATACAATTACATTGCAGACTGTTGTTCAACCTAAACTGAAGATGTCAACCCAAGAGAAGGCTTTCATGGAGAGTCGAATTCGAGGGGATGATAACATGCAAATGGAGGACGATGAATCCATTGGAGCAATGAACAACAAATCATTGGAGCAATCAGACTCATCTCCACAAAGAGAACAACTGTCACCCCAAAGAGAACAAAGTCAAACAGTGGCTGACGAGTCTGAAATGCATCCAATCACCAAGAAGAAACATTTCAGATCAAAGAAGTCCAATGACAAAGAAGAACAAAGTCATTCAAAATCCTACAAGAAACTGAAGAAGGAAATAAAAGAAGTTCGTAAGGATTTATCCACACTGACTTCTATAGTCTGTAGGATGGATGACACAATCACAAAGCAGTCATTGGAGCTGTATGAAATGAAGCAGATACTGGAGAGATTGGTCCAGGTAAAATTTGTTTTCATAATACATTAGTTACACGATCGTATAACTTTGATAGACGATCGTTTATCAAAGTGACTCGATCGTTTAACTTTGATAGACGATCGTTTATCAAAGTTATGCGATCGTTTACTTTTATATACACGATGGTTTAACAATACATTATTTTTTTAATTTTATGTTCGTTTTTATTTGTTTATTAGAATCAAACTGAAAATCAAGGGAATGATCATACTGATCAGAATGACAATGAGTATGTTGTTCAAGAACAACATACTGAACAACAACCTACTGAAGAACAACATACTGAACATCAAGAGGAAACCCAAAGGTTAACATTTCATTCATTGTTTACTAGTTTATAAATACCTAACAATTGTATTTTTTTCTTATTCTCATGTTTTTTCTCATTTTGTTTAGGAAACATCAAGAGGAATGTGGTAGTGATATAAGCATAGACGGTAGGGATGCAGACTTGCTAATGACTATAAGAGATATATCGGATAGTCTAAGTCATCAAATTCAGAAAGAAACAGACCTGCCACAAATGATTACTACCCTTCCATTTGTGAGCCAACCTCTTGCACCTTGTGAATTGGCTCCATTGGATCAAACTATACAAATTGTAAATGAAGAATCTCAACTGGTATGTATACACAACAAATTTGTAGTCGTTTGAATAAATAGTTTGTTACTTGTTTAATACGATTACATTGCAGAAAACAACAAAAAAAACAGGTTGAGATTAAAAAAAATGATGAAACAGTTACTTTGGTTGAAAAAGAACCAGTAACTGTGCCTGATAAAGATGAACAAGAAAAACCAATAAAGAGAAGAAAGCTATGTAAAATAGCAAATAAAGAGGTGCAAGATGAAGATGAACAAGGTAATCCACCCACAACATCTGCTCAGATCATATCAGAATCTACAACACCTGTTCCAGATGTGGAAATCAGAGAAGTAGATACATATAATTCGATGTGGAAAGTGGATCCAAAATTATGGAAGGAATACTTACAATGGAAAAGATCAAGAAAAACAACCCATGAACAAAGGAAAGTAGTCTCCACAACCAGAAAGAAAGACTTTTTCAGACAGCTTGAAGAAAATACATGGGTACATGGAGACGTAAGTACTCTTCCCAAACGATCGCTTATATTAACTAAACGATCGCTTCTATTAACTAAATGATCGCTTCTATTAACTAAACGATCGTTAGTTAATATTACACGATCGCTTACTAAGTAAACGATCACATGTACATTTCTTAAGCGATCACTTACTAAGTAAACGATCACATGTACATTTCTTAAGCGATCGCTTATACTCTCCTTTCATTCACTAAACGATCGTTTATTTTTTCTTTGTAGACATTGAATTTGCTATTATCCCACTTGTAGAATAAAATGTTGCATCTCAAGCACCATTGCAAGCGTTCTTTTAGAATATTACATTCATCGTTTCTAGTAAGTTGTTATTCTTTAATTTTTTTTGTATAGAAGTTAAACTGCATCATTATATTCTGACTAAATTTTTTGACTTGTTCTTGAAGCTTGGAATCAATAAACCAGACTGCATTGTTTGGAACCATATTTTCGATACTCATCTGGTGACACCAGATAATACGAAAGCTGAATGGACAGACCCAACAGGACACCTAACTATATGGACAGAAAAAGATGTGGAATACTATTTCAACACTGCTGTTGGTGATTACAACCACATACCAGGGTGGGGAGATGTCAACTACGTGATTACCTGCATCAACATAAAAGAACACTGGTTGGCTATTGCAGCTGATATGAGAAAATGTAGGATCTACGTGTTCGACTCAATGCCAAATTATGTTGAGCAGAAACTTGTTGATGAAGCTCTTCAAATGCCTGCACGATGCATCCCCTCACTCGCGATTGCAATTGGAGTCAACCCCCATTCAGATCATTTCACATATGGCCCTTGGCCAATACGCAGATCGAAGGCCACATTACAGAAAGGGCGTTCATTGGATTGTGGAATTTTCTGTGCTAAATTTGTTGAATGCCTTGTAACTGCTAGTGACCTTGGTTGTCTAACTGTGCCAAACATGAAACTGTTTAGACAACAATATGTGCTGGAACTTTGGGCCAATAAATACTTTTGCTAAATAAAAAAATATATATTTCGTTCTTGTACTTTTGAGTTAATATTTGTATTCGTTTATATAATTTTTTTATGTAATTTTTATAGAGAGAATAACATATTATAATTTTAAACTTTGTTATAAAATAAATACTTTGTGATATTTTCAATTAAACGCGACCAAAATTGAGAAAGAATATTTGAGTTAATATTTGTATTCGTTTAGATACATATCATAAAATATTCGTGTAGAGAAATACTCATCGCGCACATATGTATAAACGATCTTCTTAATAAATGATGTCTAAACGATCTTCTTAATAAACGTCAAAATATTAAGCGATCGTTTAGTAAAGTCTAAATGATCGTTTGGTAAAGTCTAAACGATCGTTTGGTAAAGTCTAAACGATCTTCTTAAAATCATAAAAAAATTAAGCAATCGTTTAGCTACAAGTAGTTTTGCAACATAGAGAATAATCGATACTACTAATTGAAATGTCAATTGATACTAATTGAAATGCAACATAGACAATAATCGAACAGCCAATTGAAACTTGTGATTTATGTAAATATTTCAATACATAGGAGTGTTGGTCCATAATTGAAATGCTAATTGTTTTCTAAAGTATGACATGTTTTCTTGATATAATGTATCTAAACGAACACCAACAGCTATGTACTCAAAATACTTAATTGTGAATACGCCACAATCACTATTATTTCGTTGAAGTGGAATTGAGTCAACAATGACAACTGGCCAAGGTTCCTTGTATGTCGATGATCTACCTCTCCTATCAAAGAAGCCAGTACTATCTAACAACTTTGGCACCAACTGTCGAATGGGCAGTAATATGTTTGTCATCTCTTCGGCAGTTGTAAGTGACGGAAGCGAATCCCATACCTTCACTTGACAACTTACCAAATCCAAGCATAATAGAACCCAATGGTTGTCATGGACATTGAATGGAGAGTAAACGTAATCAACACTTGCCCAAGGATCTTGGAAGTCCTCTTTTGACCCGACAACATAGTCAACCAACCTATACTCTTCGTCCCAGTCAAACGGGCGATTCTCTTTAATACATTCTTTGTATAGGGGCCACTTCGAAACTAAAATGCGTTGCAAAGAAAAACATACAAACGCAAATATCAGACCGAAAGACAAATATCAAACGCAAATACATACATAAAGTAACGCGACGATTCCAAACCATAAAGATTGTATCTGCAGTTGTGAAGTTCTGAGAAGAAGGTATCCCGGCTGCCTTAATTTTCAAGCGAATGAAAAGAAAAAGTGCATCCAAATGCTAATAGAAACAAAAGTAAGCAGTAAATATATAGAACCATAACAATGAAAAAATTATAATTGCATAAATGATAAGATAATCCCATACCTCATCCGCCAACCACCGGCGACACATAAACAAGTCTCTGAAAAAAGCCTTCGATTTTTTCCCATGAAAGGTTTCACGCAGCTCATCGTCTGTACGCTTGTTTGTAATCCAAGCTCGAAGTCTATCTAAATGGACGTCAAGTATTTTGTGCATAGGATCATAAACAATTGCTTCATACTGAGAGGTGCTGGTGGTTGATGTCACAGACCGTTTAGGTAGACTTGTGAATGGGGTTGATAGGTAAACACTTGCACGCTTCCTACGGGCGGGCCGAACGTGTGGTCGTTGAGTGAGAAATGGTTCTATCTCTGTGACGTCCTCATCGTCAACGACATCTATTGGCTCCTCTAAACCAATATCAACCTTCTTCTCCAACACATCTTCGTCGCCCTATGGAAGCTCATAATGCATTAATGTGGATAATGATAGAAATTAAACATCAATATTAGCAAGAACATGGAACCAAACCTTCTTTTTAACTTCAATGTGTTCATCCTCCTTTGGCATCCTCAACCAATTAGGGGTACCGCCTGTGTCAACATCTTCGGTTTTAGCATTATCCACTTCTTTACTTTCTAATGTATGATCTACAAAGCCTTCGAACACCTTGTGGTCCCCTTCGTCACCCTATGGAACCTCAAAATGAATTAGCGAGAACATGCAACTTAATGTATGAGTAATTACCAAATATGAAACAACTAACGTTAATACACTTAACAGTTTCATTCCTAACCTTTCTTTGAAGTCCAATGTGCTTCAATATGATTGACATCATGCCCTTCAATTCGTCAATATCTGATTTTATACTATTAAGTTGCCCTTCAACAACCGCTACTCGATCTTGGAGATTCCGAATAGCCTTTTTCATCTTAATCTTGGACTTCTGTTTCTTACTCTTTTTGAAGTCATCTTCATCATTAACAACTTCTCTTACTCTTTTTGAACCACCATTCTTCGACTGAATAATGGTAGATGAGCGGAAGTTTTCAAAAAGTTCACCTGAAGCAATTTTCAACTGCTCCTCTTCAGGTGTCATCTCAATGACCGCCTTAATTATAAACTGCAAATAGAAAAAAGGCAAATGTATTTAGGACAAAGAAATAAGCACAAAATCATGCGATCCTTAAGTAAGTTACTATTGCTTGCTACTTACCATTGGCGAGTCAAACACCTGGCTTATAGTTTGGGACTTTGGTGATTGTTGGCACACCCACCTCAGCATTCGTGGTATGGCATGATCGTTTACTTTATCTACACCGCATCCAACGATGGTTGGTATAGACTCATATGCCCAAACCTATTCGACATTTGTCAAACAAGTTTAGGAAGTGCCACAAGATATATATAGATATATAAACAAGTGGTTATACAATCGTTTGAAAACAACTATACGATCATTTAACATAACTAAACGATCGTTAAAAAAACAACTATACGATCGTTTAACATAACTAAACGATCGTTAAAATAACAACTAAACGATCGTTTAAAACAACTAAACGATCGTTTAAAACAACTAAACGATCGTTTAAAACAACTAAACGATCGTTTAAAACAACTAAACGATCGTTTAAAACAACTAAACGATCGTTTAAAACAACTAAACTATCGTTTAAAACAACTAAACGATCGTTTTAAAGTTTTGAAGTAAGAAGTAAGAAGTCACATACCTGTAATGCATGCGAAAATCCATTGATAGTATATTTTTTTGTCTGTGTTGATTTCTTCTTTCCCTTGGCATATTGCTTGTCCAAGGCTCTTTTCAAGGCACTTAGCGTGCGTACAAAAACAATCCGACCCCAATCATAATTATTAAATGTATTCCAATCATCAGCAATCTTGAAAAAACCAATGTCCACTTTGGTTCGCCTATCTTTTTCCAACAAAGATATCTCTATAAAGTAGACTAAAGCTAATTTTACAATATCATCGTTATCACCCTCGTATTCCAAAAATATATCCTCTAAGTCGCTAACATAAACACACTCCTTGTCTTTGAAAAACTTCTCCAACAGTCGACTATTCCCAACCAACTGAATATAGTCCTCTTTAGGACCCCATAGTCCAGTTATGATGTTAAACTCTCTCCTACCGAAAGTACAAACAACGCCCCCTAGTAAGAAACTTATAGAATCCTTTCCTTCATCTTCCACCTCCCTTAACAGTAAGTAGTGGATGAGTGGCCCATTAAAGACAATATTTAGGTCCAAAAAGTGCCCAAACTTTGTTTTCCTAAATAAGGCTAATTGATCGGGTTTGAGTTTGGCCTTAATATTATGTGTTGTCTTTTCCAAATGAGACAAACAACTTACTAGGGAATAAAAATGATGGGAAGGATTAATCTTGTACAAGGGTCCGTCGGTCGATGTCGAAGTCGATGTCATGATTGAAGCCTGAAGAAAAAGGAACAAATTCCAGCAAATATATTGAAAATGGGTTACAGATAAAACTCACTGAAATAAGAGAACACGCTCAAAGTTGATTATTAGGTTCGAAAAGAAGAAGCGACGAAATGCACTGAAGGACCGACGACAGACGAACAGTCGGAGTATCTTCGAAGAGCAGAGCGGGAAATTTCAAAAGCCAACGAAAGGAGATGTTTTTTTTTTTTTACTTCAGGTGTTCTATGCGAAAGAGAAGGGAAAGCGAACGTGGGTAGGCGAAAAATCAATAGAGAGCGATAGAAATTTAATGAAGGGCATTTTTGTCCATTCACACCCAAATTGTCCTAAAAGTCTTTCTTTTGAAAAGTTGTCCCAAAATTCATTTAAATCTCTTTTTTTAACCTATTTTTGGCAATTTTCCTATAAACTTGGTATGTTAAATATCAATAGTTGTTAGTAAGAAAGAAAAGTTTGTTTAAAATGGATGTGATCTTCCTTTTGCATACAAAAGTTGAACTGGTGCAACTTTGGAGATGATCTCGGAATTGGTTGCCATAAGTGGTTGGTCGTTGGAGTTGAACGTTTGAGGTAGTTACGTAGTTGGAAGTGGTAATCATCAAAGTTTGGCACTGGACTGGTTTCTGTAGTTGATTGGTGGAGGTGGGTGTAAAGGTTGGTCGTTAGAGCATGTTGTCGATGATGATTGTTGTTGAAGTGAGGTGGTGGTTATTATTGAAGTTGGATGCCAACGAGTTAAGTCATTGAAAACATTGAAACGAGAGAGAGCTAGTTATTTTAACCATTTGAATTCAACTCAAGTTAGTGTGTCTAAATAATTAACCAATTCAATCTGGTGCCTGTGCACCCACCTTTGGGTCGTTTGGTTTGAGGTTTTTCTGCATGAGAATGAGCAAACTTTTGTATCACAAACATCTAAAACTCATTTTTGTATCATAGTTTTCAAACTTTTTTTATCACATACATTTAAATAACTGATTCCTAGGCTTCGTTATTTTCAACAGAAAATGGTTTTTTATTCCCTTTAAAAATAGTGAGTATATAATTTCATTTAAAATATAGTTAGTTAATTAATACCAATTGGTCGGATGAGTTTCGTTGCCCAAACCCATGCCAAATAATAAACCAAATGACACACCAAGAAGTAGTTTTAGTGGCAATTCTGGGTCATTCATAGAAGCACACCGATTCTCAAACAAATTAATTTCCAACCACAAGGTAACTGGAGGGTTGAGTGAAATTGGTAGCAAGAAAGTAGATTACAAGAAAAGAATAAATTTGTGAAAATTCTATTTTAAAATAATCTTGCTTCAGTTGTTGGGAGGTTATTCTAACCTGTTCAATATCAAATTTCCTAATTACCATCAAGTCCCCTTACATGGAATGCCTAATTTCCATGCGTCTAACTGATATTCGATAGTCAACAAGTTCAATTCTAACTTGATTAGAATCAATGTGCATCAAATTAAATTACATTCTAACCTAACCTATTGCTTCTAACCAATTCTTATCTAATTGTCACGAGTCAAAGAATTTAGTGCAAAGTGATAGTCATACATTCACATGCGTCCAACATATAACAATAATATTCAATTAAATTCAACCAATTACGCGACATCCAACCTCTCTACTTTACAGCATCGCGGCATTGAAGGTAGAAGCTAAAAAGCTTCTTTTGCTCTTTCAAAAGCCTCGATTTGCTCCGATTTGACATTGGTTAACGTCGTTTAACTCCAAATTAGGCCCGAAATGACATAATCACCACAATCACCAATAAATTGCTCAATAACGACCATAAAATCATGGGACGAATTTAAACTAAGTGAAAATAAATAACATATTCTGTATGCTACCACTAACTTAAAAAATTAATATATAATATTTATTTTAATAAATTAGTAATAATCTACTAAAATATTTGCCTAACTTATTTTATAATAAAAGAATATTAAATGAATACAATTATTTATTTACGCGAATTATTAATTAATTAGCTATTAATTAAATTTAGTTAGTATAAAACCTTATTTTTCAATAATAATAATTGATTACCTTATTGATTTTTTAAATAATCAAACAATTATTTATCAATATTAATTTTAATTTACTTCATTCAATACAAACATATAATAAAATTTTGGAAAATTATCAAAAATAAAACATTTGACAAAATATTTATACTTCATAAAAAAATCAAGTATAAAAATATTTGTCTTTTAATAGTTTTGTTTTATGAAGTATAAAATAGTTTGTCAAAATTTTATATTTTTTAGAAAATTCCTATAATATTTATAGAAAATATATACCACTCCTATCTCATTTTTAATATAAATACACAATACCAGAAACACCACAACAAAATGGTGTCGCAAAAGGATGTAATATAATACAATTAATGAATGTGGTTAGAAGCATGTTAATTAAGTTTTCTTTACCCGTGTCCTTATGGATGTATGTATTAAAAACCACTCAATATTTATGAAACATGGTTCCTAGTAAGTCAATTCTAAAGACATCTTTTGAATTGTGGACAGTAAGGAAACCTAGTTTAACGCATCTGCATGTTTGGGGTTGTTAAGCAGAAATAAGAATCTATTATCCACACGAAAGGAAACTGGATTCAAGAATAATCAGTGATTTCTTCATTAGTTATCAAGAAAAATCAAAAGGGTATAGATTTTATTGTCCTAACCATAGTATGTGCA
Organism: Cucumis melo; assembly: GCF_025177605.1. Classification (NCBI taxonomy): domain Eukaryota; kingdom Viridiplantae; phylum Streptophyta; class Magnoliopsida; order Cucurbitales; family Cucurbitaceae; genus Cucumis; species Cucumis melo. The sequence goes on along the minus strand of NC_066860.1, from coordinate 24,286,630 downwards.
TGGATAGTTGAAACTGGAAATGTAAGGTTCATTGCGAATGACGTAATTAGTGGGAATTTGGAACTACGTAAAGTGAAAATTCATTAAGTTAAGGTGAAAATTCCTTCATCTATAACTTATTCTCAAGTTGTTGTTTTTGTAGTTGTTGACTCTGTCAACAATCTACAAGCTGAACAAATTAATGGTCAAACATCACATAATGATGTTATAACAAATGAGCCTGTAACTAAGGGACCACAAAAAATAAAGTTAAGAAGATCTATAAGACAAAGAAGACACTAGAACAAATCTGGCCTTTAATGTCGGTTGGAAAAAATGAAAAAAGAGCTTTAATGTCGTTTTTGAAAATGCGGATGTTTAATGTCGGTTTTAAGCCGACATTAAAGCTGGAGCTTTAATGTCGGTTTAAAACCGACATTAAACATCCTTGTTTTGAAAAGCGACATTAAAGCTCCTTTTTAATTTTAATTTTAATTTTTTATTTTATAAAAAAATGACTTTCTCTCTCTTACTTTACTCTTTCTCAATCACCCACACGATTTCATCCTTCCAATTTCTTCTTCACTCCTCATTCTCATCTAACAATCTTCCCTTTCTTCTCTGAAGAGTCGCTGGCACCACCACCACCATCGTCCCTCGTGCCCAGCTCGTGCCCGCCACCACCGCCGTCACTCCTCACTTTCTTCAAACACTGATGTTGCTTTGGGGTTTTTTGCTTTGGGGTTGTCGACGAAAAGAATGGTAAGTTTGAATTGGGAATTTTGCTTACTCTTTCATCTCTGTATGTTGCTTTGTGTAAACTTAATTCTTTTGAAAGACTAATTTTCAGTTTCATGGGGTTTGCGGATACTGATTTATCACCAACATTTTCTTTTTTCTCAAAATATGAAGCCGTGAGCATCAAACATGTTTGTTAATTTTCAGATTCTTTTCATGGTAAGTTTGAATTGGGAATTTTGCTTCTCTTCCTCCATCCACTTACACAGATGCACCACCCACTTGATTCAGATGCCTTTTACATTCATGAATTTGATCTTGTTTTTTCCTTTTCCTTCCAGGGTTGTCTTGGTCCATGGACGAGAGATCGTTGAAAGATGCATTTTCTTCCTTTGGGGAGGTTACTGAAGGTAATCGTGCATGTTGAGCTTAACCCTTTGATTTACCAGTTGTAGTCTACGTGTTCGACGAAATGTCTAGTTGATTTCAGACCTCAGTTCATCACGTGTGCTTCTGGGTCGAAACATTTTGCTTCCTTGACTTTCATAATTCCAAGGTTTTTCTTTCTAAAACTAAATTTTGTTTCATTGAAGTTTCTTCTTTTATAATTCTTGTAACGAGAGAGAAAATGAGTTTGAGATGTTTAGGATTTAGGAGCGTTTTGTTTCGTAGCGTTTTACTATGCTTTTGTGATTTTCTTGGAATATTGAGACAAACCAAACAATGAGAAATATAGAGATTGAAATAATAACGAATTTGAGAGGTGGGAAACTAGAATTTATATATGAGGTAAAAAAAATTTGATGTCCATTGGTAATCACTCTGGAACTTCACCAACAAAATAGCTTTTAGGGATGAAGTTCATTTGATAAGTTTAGATGAAATTGCATGACCATTTTGAAACTTCTGTGGTGATCACTAGTCTATAGAAACATTAATGTCCTGTATGTTGCTTTGTTTGGTTTACTTGGTGACTTTAATTTATTTTGTTAATTTGGATGGAGTTAATTGTTGTAATGTTTATAAGATTTGTCCTTAAACATAGCTTTGTAGCTATATTTATTAGTTCTTACTATAGCAAATAACTTTCTTATCTTAAAGTTTTTATGAGAAATTTTCATGAGCTTTTATTTTGACGATTGTTTATTTTTAAGTACTTTTCATAACTTAGTATAACCTTTTTGTTGTAGTTAAGGTGTTTGAAAAAATATCTGAGAGATCTTCACTAGATTTTCATAGTTACTAATGTGGCAGCTATTGGGTCTCATTAAAGTTTAACTTTATTTTGAGATGTATTTACGAAACAGTGAACTATAAATATGTTTTCTTGTCATGTTTCATAAGTAGAAATCATGTTTCTAACCCAAACTTTATTCAAATAAAATAAATTCAGAAAGGAACCTTTTTGCTTCCTATATTTATCATATATACTTCTCCCCTCCCCCCTTCACTTCCCACATAAAATCCATCTTTTTCTCTATACCAACAAATAAACAAAGAAACAAAGAAAGAAAACCCCCTCCAAAATGGCTGCTGCACATCAGTTCCCTAAGACCTCCATGTACCTTGATCAAAACCCCGAAGCCGCCCTCAAGAACTTCGACGACGATGGTCGAGAGAAACGAACGGGTAAGTTGAGCTTAGTTTGTTAGTTTGGAATAATTAATTAATGTCTTATCTACTAAACTAATATATATGTGTGTGTATAATAAAGGGACATCAGTGATATGTTAGTTTGGAGCTTAGTGCGCATATAATAACAGCAGTGATAGGGTCGGGGGTTCTATCGTTGGCGTGGGCGATAGCGCAGCTCGGTTGGGTGGCTGGACCGGCTGTGTTGGTGGCCTTCTCTATGATTACATATTTAACAGCAACTCTTTTGGCTGACTGTTATAGATCACCAGATCCTGTTACTGGGAAAAGAAACTACACTTATATGGATGTTGTCAAGGCTCACTTGGGTAATTATATTGTTATTAACCAACCCTTTTGTTTAGTTAAAATTTAAGGAAGTTTTGTTGGGTTTTTTAATTATTAAATAAGTAGGATGAACAACAATTTTGATAGGTGGTTGGCTTTCTTTTTTTCTTTTTACATTTTCATTAGATTTTTAAAAATAAAAATTTCTATAGTATATGTTTGTCAATTAAATTTTCCTATTTCATTTTAATGTTATTAAAACGCAATTTAATAGAATAATCACCGAAAAATCACAGAGTAGTACAAATTGAATGAATTTCATAATAACCTTTGTTATAATTTGATTGAAATTAAAATTTCATAAATTATTAATCTAACTTAATTTTGGGCAAATTTTAGATTTATTAAAATCGTGGAATACAAAAAAAACATATTCTTCCTAAAGTTTCATTTTGAATAGATTTACTTTAAAAAATATTTGTAATACAATTTCAATTACATTGAAACAACAACAGTCAAATCATTTCGTTTACTTCTACAACATATATAAAATTTTGAATGTCAAATTCAAAAGGGTTATTTATGTTTGCTTTTATTTTGTTGTGACATGAATTTGTGCTAATGTTTTTCAAGATCTACCTTGATTAATGATTCTCTTCGTATTCGCATAGGGAGTCTTGGACATCACCACCACAGAGGTCGCAGACTACTTAATTGGAGGTGTCATGACTTGAAGTGGATATTTTTATGGTTCTCTTCCCTTGAACAATATTTTAAATCTCTATGTTTCTCTCATCTCACAAGGTTCTCCTTTTTGCAAACTTGTTCGTGAAGTGCTTGTAGAGTTGGAGTTACCACATTTAGTACGTTGGCAAAGTCTCTTATACCGTTCATTTTTCAAGGCACACTATTATTAATTACATACACTCACTTATTAATATCGTCTAGGATCTTTGCATATAAATCTTTGTCAATATGGCAATGGCCTTTTAGGTGGTGTAAGCGGTAGAAGGAAAAAAGATTACTGAGTGTGAATATTGAGTATTAGTAAAAAAATATAGGCCTATACGAAAATGTTGCCATTTATATCTTATAGATGTACATTATCACTTCTTATTTTTTCTTAGTTCACTCTTAAGAAGAAGAAGAAGAAGAAGAAGAAGAAGAAGAAGAAGAAGAAGAAGAAGAAGAAGAAGAAGGTCAAATGGGAACAGATGAAGCTGGTGATGGAGCTGGCCCTGACACTGTGGAGAGTGGCCAAAGTGTACCTGCAGCTGGTGATGGAGCTGGCCCTGACACTGTGGAGAGTGGCCAAAGTGTACCTGCCAAAGTGTACCTGTTGCTGCTGGTGCCGGAGATACCAACATTTGTGGTGGTATTGTTCAGTTGTATTGGGAAAGGATTCTGGGACGAAGCTTAGATTTAAATGGCCAAGTTCGTCAAATTGCCCTCAAGGTAAAAAGTTCTGGATTATGATTCTACTAGAAAGCTGTCTGTGACAACCATCTTAACTTGGACGACTTTTTTGTGGATACTTTAATGTGAATGTATTTCCAGGCCATAGTAAGCTTGTGGGTTGGTGCTGTGATTAGTAGCTGGTGCAATTTCATAACTGTCTTGTATGTTGGTAAGTGTTTATAGATTTTGCTTCTCAAAACATTTACATCTTTAATTTCTTTGATGATATCATTTACCTATAACCACTAAAGAGATTTAGAATGTTTTTGGTTGATTTAGATATTTGATATCATTTAGATATTTGTAGTGTTCTTTGAGCGTTCCGATATTATATGTAGATAACAATTGTTTTTGTCGTGCTTGATTGAATGTAGATAACTGTATATTTTTCCAGGTCAATTTCTACTAGAGGAGGATGATAAGTTTCTAGATAAGGTTTGAGCTACAGTTCAGGAAGAGGAATGTCAAGCCCTTGCTGCATTTGGTGCCTGTTTCCAATATTAATAATTGTTTGAAGAAGCATTTTCGAGACCTTTAAAATGTCGTGATCTTTGAATTTATATAATTCTGTTTGGTTGCAGTTAATTTTACAAGCGTGTTTTCATTGTTGGTGGAATCAGACTTGAATAATATGGGATTTATGTGCTTTAAGATATGAATGGGATTTATTGTTGCTTTAAGATATGAATGGGATTTATGTGCAAGTGCTAATAGCATTTTCATTGTTGATGGAATCAGACTTGAATAATATGGTTTCCTACGTAATGTGACTTGTAGTTTCAAGTTTGTAGTTAATTTCACTTGTTGGATTCAATGTTGGTTTATAAAAAATGGACAATAATACAACAATTAAATAAATATAAATTTCTAAAAATGGACAAAAATAAGCCTTTGATGTCGGTTTTAAACTGACATTATTGGCCTCTTTAATGTCGGTTTTAAAACGACATCATAGCCCAATCGACATTAAAGGGCTTCAATAACACTATCAAAGATGTCGGTTTAAAACCGACATTAAAGCCAAACCGACATTAAAGGGCTTCAATAACACTATCAAAGATGTCGGTTGAAAACCGACATTAAAGGCCTTTAATGACGTTTTTAAACCGACATTAAAGAGGCCTTTAATGTCGTTTTTAAACCGACATTAAAGTCCAACCGACATTAAAGGCCTTTAATAACGCTCGCAAAGATGTCGGTTGTCAAGTGACATTAAAGCCCTTTAATGTCGGTTTTAAACCGACATTAAAGGTCAAATTTCTTGTAGTGAGATCAACTATTTCTGATGGCTATATGGTTTATTTGCATGAGTCAGAATCTAACTTAAGCATTGATAATGATTCAGTTTTGTTTTCACAAGCCATCAAAGGAGACAATTTTGCTAAATGGTTAGATGTCATGAAAGAAGAGTTAAAATTAATGAATGATAACGAAGTCTAGGACCTTGTAGAATTGTCTAAAGAAAAGTAAAAAAGTAGAGTATAAATGGGTCTTTAAGACCAAACTTGACTTAAATGGCAATATCGAACGACACAAGGCTTGACTTGTTGCTAAAGGTTATACTTAGAAAGATGACATTGACTACAAAAAGACCTTTTCTCCTGTCTTGAAAAGGGACTCGTTAAGAATTATTGTGGCTTTAGTAGCTCATTATTATTTAGAGCTTCATCAAATTGATGTGAAAACTACCTTTCTAAATGAGAGAATTTAGAAGAAGAAATGTTCATGGATTAACCAGAAGGTTTTATGGTTGAAGGAAAGGAACATATGATGTGCAAATTAAAGAGGTCAATATGTGGATTTAAACAAGCTTCCAGACAATGGTATCTTAACTGCAATGGTACCATCACATCTTTTGGTTTTAAAAGAAACGTTGTTGATTGATGTATATACCTAAGAATCAATGAGAGTAAGTTTAATTATAATCCTTGGTTTATATGCTTACTTACAAGAGATCTGATCATCTTAAGGTGATTTGATATTTAGATTTAGATTTTGCCGGATGTGTGGATACAAGATAATCCACTTTTGGCTATATGTTCTTATTAGCTGAATAAGCAATTTCATGAAAAAGTGTGAAGCAGTGTATTATTGTTGCATCCACTATGAAGGTTGAATTTGTAGCATGCTTTGAGGCTACAATTCATATTTTATGGTTACAGAACTTTATCTCAGGACTTGGAATTGTCGACAGTATTGCCAAGCCACCGAGAATTTATAGTGATAATTTTGTAGTAGTTTTCTTTTAAAAGAAAAACAACAGGTATTCTAAAGGTGCTAAACGTATAGAATTAAAATACTTTGTTGTTAAAGAAGAAAAGTTCAGAAACAAAGAGTGTCAATCAAACACATTAGCATTAAACTTATGATTACATATCTACTAAATAAAAGATTGTTACCATAGACATTCAATGATCATGTTAAACGTGTGGGCATTATTAGATATTATTATTGAAATCAAGATTATGTTATTTGACACTTCGAGCTAATTTATTTATTGTTTATGATTGCATCTTATGGTTCCGTTCTTATGATTAGATTATGTAAACCAAACAGGACATCGTCTTTGATAAAGACACTTATTATTGAACCATTATTGATTATCTTTTATTATAGATCATGTTAATAGACACTACAGGAAAAGCAGTCTACAATAGCTCACTAAAAATGCTATCGTAGACATTTTATAGTGTTTTACCAAAAGTCGTGACAACCCACGTTATTAAAAGTCTAATTTTTTAATAGCATTTTATAAAAGCTATAAAAAGTATGCATTTTGATAGGATTTTGGAAATGTTATAAAAACAACTTTTTAATAGCATATTTTTTTATTTATATGATTTATGATAGCGTTTTTTGAAAGCTATGAAAAACGTGTTATAGCAAGTTTAAAAAGTTGTTGATTGTTTATAATAGCATTTTTTAACAAATATAAATGTTTGGTCATACATTTAAATAAAAGCTATAATAATGTAGTATTTTCACATATTTTATCTATAATAAATTTTTTTGAATATCAATATTTGATTCCAAACATCAACATACAATATACCTGCCAATTATGTGAATGAAATTTATTTAAAAGGTAGTTCATGTCTCATACATTGTTAGATAATAAAAAATCAAATAACAAAAAATTTATCTAATAATAAAAGAAATACATCAAATGTAATTAGAAACTATACAACGTTCACAAAATACAAAATTCATTAAGTGTTGATGATTATATAACATCATGGAATTGAGCTTCATCTTTGAACAAAGCCACCAACCAAGTGGTTTCTTCAAGTTGCCTCTGCAAATCCGACTCTCAGCTTGCCAAAATCAAAGACAATATGGTAGCAGCCCATGAAGACATCTCCCAAGATCCTGTCACCAACAAAAACAAGTTCTTAATGAAAGGAAATTATACTTTAAATTATGCTGAAAGTAGAATCAATGGTTAAGACATATAATAGAGGTGTTCATGAGGAGGAGGAATATCAAATGTTGTGAATCCACTAATGCACTGAGCTAAAACACCCTCACCCACCTTGAGAATATACTGTTCACATTGCTTGCCCCTTTAGAGAGAGTTAGTAGAAACAAGTAGTGTAATATTGAAAAAACATTAAACAAGAATATAATTTTTCCATGATCTACGGTTTCAGCATGCAAAAAGCTAAATAACCAAATAGAGAAAAATTCCACGTTCAAGCAACTATCTTTTCTTTTCCTGGAAAATTCTAAAGTAAGCACTAATGTTTTGTGGGGCAACAAATCTTCATTGTTCTAGTTAACATATTACCAAAGCCAGTAACTCATCTATTCAAATCAATAGATGTAACGACCTAACTCTTTATACTAAGCTGAGATCATTTTTACTTAAAGGAAAATGAAACTTTCTTAAACCAAAATGGAAAATAAAATAAATGTTCATAATCAAAACCTAAGTACTCATTAAAAGCCATAAATAAACCAAGTAAGTAGAAATAAATCTCAAAATAAAATCCTAGCTCGGGCCCTATCTAGTTTTTTAAATGTTATAATGAAAATGCATAAATACGAAAATCAAACTAAATACATAAAGGCGTTAGCAAAATGTTTCCCTATGACATGCTACAGTCACTTCTTGTCATTCGCTAGCTTCTCTCTACCCTTACCTCTACCTCTACCTGGAAAATTAAACAGTAAAGAGTCAGTATAAAAAAATACTCAGTAAGGGACCTACTACTAGTCCTGCCTTCCAAGTCGGCTAGAACACGCGGTTTCCATCTCCTCCGGTCGACAGCCATCGCGAAACACAGTTTGTTCAAGTTGCTAATCGTCGTTGTCTCCGTCGTGTTTCGTCTCTCTGTTGTGCAGTCGCATGTCGTTAGCCGTCCATTCTATTCGTCGATCGTCGCAAGCCGTCGCATTTCCTCTATTGTCAGTCATCGACCACCGTTCTGGTTTCGTTTATACCAGCCGAGCCAAACGCAAGAGTCATTCCTTTTGAGTCGACGTCGAGTGACACGCGAACCCCATATCATTTGCAAGCTACGTGTCCCAGCTGACTTCCACTTCGAGCCATCTTCGTGTGTCTTAGCCGAGCCCTCAGCTTTCGAGCCACACACGAGCCATCCTCAGCATCTGAGCTGCATGTGAGCCGCCCCTATCTTCCAAGCCGCACTCGAGCCGATCCCCTTAGCCAAGCCGTTTCTGAGCCACCAATTTAATTTTTGGTCCTTTTTCACCTATTTTTGATAAGTTTTGGTAAGTATTAAATGGATTTTGGGTAATACCCATGAGATATAAATTTTGGATCCTAAATAATTTAATTTTGGATTAATTTGGTTAGATTTCAACTGGAAGTTGGAGCGGTGGAATTTGTCCAACCAAAGGTAAATTGGATTCGACCTCAACTTTGGGTAAGTTGAATTAAATGAATTTTGGTTCTTTAAGCAACCATTACATTTATTATCTTAGTATTTTATCCTTACTGTTTAGGATTTTTCTTTGGAAGCATGACCTTTCTATCAAGATTATATTTTTGGATTAAGCTAATCTTCAGGTAAGAGATTCTCTTACTAGACCTTCAAATTGAAGTAAGAGCTTGCATGTAATTTTCCATTATGCATTGATGTAGCTAAGATGCATAATGAGTTTATGTTTATGATGACTGATAGTCATGACAGAGTTTATGTTTATAATGATTGATAGTTATGACTGAGTTATGTTTATGATGGTCGATGATGTTGATGTTAATGCATGAAATGTTAATCTTGATTAAGAATGCTATGATTAATGTTCATGCCATGCTTATGATGTTATGTTATGCTACATGTTATGGATATTGTGCACTGTTAGCTTTATTTATTAGAGTCGTACCCATATGGGCGTCCCTTGAGATCACCACCGTTTTATGACTGTGTAGTCCGACGGGATCACTCACAGTCCGATTGTTGTGTTTCTTTCGAGTTCACTAAAGACCAGTTTTGTCCTAGGTGTTCCTTTGGGTTCACCGAAGACCAGAGACGTTCCTATGGGATCACAGATTGCGCGTATTCAGGAATGTGCCAGTTTATGAATACCACTTTACAGGACTCTAATAGGAAGTTAACAGACACCTAGCGAGACTAGTAGTAGGTTTCTTACTGAGTATTTTTTTTTATACTAACTCTTTATTGTTTAAGTTTCCAAGTAGAGGTAGAGGTAAGGGCAGAGGGAAGCTGGCGAATGACAAGAAGTGACCGTGGCGTGCCATAAGGAAAACATTTTGCTTCCGTCTTTATGTATTTAGTTTGATTTCCGTATTTATGCATTTTCATTATAACATTTAAAAAAAAACTAGATAGGACTCGAGCTAGGATTTTATTTTGAGATTTATTTCTACTTACTTGGTTTATCTGTGGCTTTTAATGAGTACTTAAGGTTTTGACTATGAACATTTATTTTATTTTCCATTATGGTTTAAGAAAGTTTCATTTTCCTTTAAGTAGTAATGATCTCAGCTTAGTATAAAGAGTTGGGTTGTTACACAAGATGACATGGAGTTTTTAAATCTAAAATTCATTATGAACAAAACAAGCAGTCATCGTTATAGTCGAGATTATCTATGGTTCTCTCTCCACGTACGATTGAACACTATATCTAACTTCAATATAGAAATCAATACTCTACTAAAATCAATATAGCCAACCATTGCATAAGCATTAAGCAAGCCGAACTAGCATACTTCTTCAAACTCTAGCAATATAAATACCAACCTCTAGCAATATAAATCAGCAAAAACATGATAGAAAGAGGCACATACCCTCTCAAAGCTCTCGTACACTTGTAACATTGCAAAGAGTGTGAAAATGAGAGAACAAGCCAAAACATACTAGAAGTAACACAAAAGTCATAACAAACAATATGATACAGAAGAAAAAAAATGTTCTAGATATATTCAATGAGCAAAAGGTGTTTCAACTTATTGATTCAAAAAGTATCATGCAACGTGGTAACATATGTAAAGCCAGTGAAGTTGTAGATTACAAGGAAGGAAAAGTTTTAAGTCTATGTACGCACGATTGGACCAGCCAAAAGTGAAGTTCTAGAATCTACAATTGCTCAACATCCACCTTCACAATATCCTGCATTAACAATTTTCTTTAGTCAGAAGCACGTAAATGCATATTTAAAAGTCATCCCATATTAGAGGAATAAAAGAAAAAAGAGAGAGAACAACCACCTGGTTTCTTTTTTATATTCTACTAACTTTAGTTGTATTATAATTAATAATCGATTTGGAAACAGACTAGTTGGTTGACTATCTATGAGAACATCACCCATGTCAAACTACAAATCAGAAAGAAAATATGAACTGGGAGGTATGAGATGATTGCTTCGAAACCAACTTTTTGTGTGACAGGAACATAAGTATGCTTGCCCTTAGAATGCTTTAAATCTCCACCTTTAGAGGCTAAGACAATGAAGAAGGCAACTCTAGTGAGTTTGTCGGTGACAACGCTTTTTTATATGTTGTGTGGCGCTGCTGGCTACGCCGCATTCGGGGACATGGCACCGGGAAACCTACTCACTGGGTTCGGGTTATATATATAAATACAATATTAAGATTTCATTTTGTGTATGCAAATGTAAAAGACAAATATTAAAGTTTCTAAAATAATATTAATTTTATTGATTTGTTGGCCTGAGAAAAAATATTTATTTACACGAATCGACTGTCAGTTTATAAAAAATGGAAAATAATGCAGCAATTAAATAAAAATAAATTTGTAAAAATGGATCAAAAAACAAGGCTTTAATGTCGTTTTTAAACTGACATTATTGGGGATCTATAATGTCGGTTATAAACTGACATCAAAGCCCAACTGACATTAAAAGGCTTCAATAACACTATGAAAGATGTCGGTTGAAAACCGACATTAAAGGCCTTTAATGTCAGTTTTAAACCGACATTAAAGATGCCTTTAATGTCGCTTTTAAACCGACATTAAATTCCAACCGACATTAAAGGCCTTTAATAACGCTCGCAAAGATGTCGGTCGCCAAGTGACATTAAAGGCCAGATTTCTTGTAGTGTTTGGGTCAAACCTTCCAAACACAATTTCGCCTCCTTCCTCCTCCTCAGCATTTCGATTAAGCCAAAAGGAAAAAACTAGTTCCTTAACAAGACCTTGTTCAACCATGTTATACCTGAGAAGAAAAATAGAACGCCCCATTCAAGCTTCTATGACCAAAAGGAACCTTAAATTATGAACAAAAACTAAATGAATAATTAAGCTTATACATCAGTATCTACAAATGTTCCTAAAATAATCATAATAAACATCAACACATTTTAAATTAACACATACCAATAGTTTTTGTTATTCCAAGGGTATCAACAATAAAATTCTTCAAATGTTATGTTATACCAAAATGCCAATTCACATATTACATCTTTTTAATTGAAATTTCTACATATAACATACCTTACATTGTTCAACCCTCTGAAAATCATTTGTAATCGATGATGATTTCCTTTGAGCCTATAGCACCAAATAAGGATAGAAAGAAAAGAAGCCATCAACGTAAAGACCATGAATTAAGAGAAAAAGATCGGACCATAAATATAACTAGATAGACACATAGAAAATATAGACTTTTTTTCCCTCCTGATACAAAACAAACAAAAGCATATACTGATGAACAAAAATAAAAGAAACAAATAATCCACCTACAAACATATATTATCTTTGAGGAGAAGACTTACCTTAGTTAAAACCACGAGACAATTATCACAATAGCTGAGAGTGGATAAGGAAATAATAAATTGTCAAACCATCTAACACTAAGAAATATGTGCTATCAGATAGAAATAATTTAAGATTAATGGGTTATCAATTACAAAAACAAGTATATAAACAACATAAGGACAAATAACAAACAAGGGCACTACAGTGGTTTAGAAACCAATCGATATTTTCATTTGTCGCTTTTATAACAATTTCCCGAGGAAAAATCCTCTTAATAAGCTTGGGGCCACCTAATAACGTGCTCAAATGTTACCATAAGCAAAAAAGAGTGATCCTAAAATTCATATGATAAGCAAAAGTCGTCAACTAGCTACCACCAAATAACAGTAATATGACTAGATTTAGTTTCCAACATCAAGAAAATAAAACAGATCAAGACAAAGGGAATTATGGTACAAAATATGCTGCAAACATAAGAAGTTTCTGAAAAAGGGTACCGCTCAATAATCTAAGAATTATCATATATGATATATGGTTCCTCTGTGCAGAAGGAAGAATTATGAACAAGCAAGTCTGACAAATATGGACTTGGTAAAATTGGTCAATAAAAAACACCAGATAATTGAATTGATTTTCATAGAAGAAAATGTGTATAGTTACCATTTTCTTGAACAAATTTTCGAAGTAATCGACAAGCCTTTACAAGAACCGAAAAATCATCGATGTGTTTTATGCATTTCAGAAAAAGAGTAGTTGGTGGAAAAATATGTATAGATCAATGATTAAATTAAAAGTCAGTATCTACAATTGTTATTATTGATTGAACAAATAACGCCAAGAAAACTAGAGGAACTCAATTGAAATGGAAGGCAACAAAGAAAGGAAAAAGACTATTTACATTCTAAGAACAATCGTATAAAGATCTTTAAGTTCTACCTGTAAACTTTCTCACAATGTTTTCCATAAGTATCGTGGAATTGCTCTCGCACTCTAAAACGTGCAGCTTTAGAGGCTTTTCTCCCTCTGAAGCATTTCTGTAGAAATAAACTAGTCAAAATAAAGATTAACAGATAAACAGGTGACTTGACATGATGAAAACCCCACAAATCTATCTATTTAGTAAATTAAAATCTATACGACTAGAGCTACATTCAAGGGTATATGGTGAATAAATAACCAATAGAATATAAAATCCATACGACTAGTATATTAAATTAAATATACTGTCAAAGAATAAACTTCAACTAATTAATTCTTTGTTCTTTATGTTACTTACTGAAAGTGACGATGATAAGAGCTCAAATGAGTCGAGAGAAAGCCGTCTGAAATAAACAACTATACACAAACAACTGAGCAAGTATGAGAGATGAACAAAATGAAGCCAATAAACAAACAATTGAGCAAGTCTAAAAGATAAAGTCAAGAAATAGAGAAAGTGACAAAAGTGAAAGTGACGACGTCGTAGAGAAAGCCAAGAAATATAGAAATAGAGAAAGCCGAGAAATAGAGAAAATTACTTATCGGCGGTTGGAAGTGACGACGATAGAGTCGGCAGTAGCTTCTCCTTAGATATTCAAGTGACGTCGTCGTTGGTTGAATGGCAATCAAGAGAGGGAGGGTATCGCGGTGTCGATCGTGAGAGGGGCGGGGGTTTCGTTCGACAGTCGCGCAAGAGAGGGAATTTTTGTGAAGCAGCCGAGAGAGGTTTCTTTGTTCGAAAAAAACAAAAAGAAAAAAGAATGGGAACTTTTTTGGGTTTTTTGGGTGGGATTTTACCCCCCTTTTCTTCTTTTCAATAGTCCATTGTAAATGGACTATCATTCAAAGCTATTAAAAGTCTATTTTGTTGTAGTGAGAAGAACTATTTGAGTGATACATGGAAGAGAGTACGTTAACGCAATGATGTATAACCGTCATGATTCTTTAGTATGTTCTTTGATTTGACATGATATGTTATGAAGTTTAATTTTCGCATTATGTCTACGAACGTATATAGTAAATAATGTCAATGAGCCAAGTGGGAGAATGTTAAATTTATTTTAAATATAATATTATTATTAATGTGGCCCAATTGCATTATATGCTATTTAACTCTTTCGCGTCTATTATTTTATTAGATCCATTAGGTTAAAAGATAATACCCTAATTAAAGCATGATAGGTAGTGTCTATAAATAGAACCTTAGAGATTGATTATGCATCATTAAATAGTCTATTCTTCACATCAAGAAATCTAAATTAAGTTCTAAAGAAAGACAAGTGAGAGAAACACAATTCATCAAAAAGATTATTTATAGATCAAGTTATGTTGTTCTTTTAACTAAATTTAATTTGTAAAATCATCTAGTTCAAAAATCTTGACACTTATTGTTATTGTATAATTATGAAACTAAAATTTACAGGTAGAAAGAGGAAAATAAAAATGAAGATGATCTATTCTGAAAGTTATTGTACATACTCGATCCCATTCATTTTGACATCTTAATGATTTTCGTCCATAAATGATTAGGGCATTTGTTTACTATTTTTTTGAAAAGCTTAATTAGATATTAATACAAGTTTTTAAAGTGCTTTTGAAATGAGGTATTAAAGCTTTTCGTTCACATACTAATGAAAAATTTGTTTTGAAAGTTTTGTATCAATCTACCAAGTTACTAAATTGTAACGAAATAGGGATAAACTCAAGCGAGATGAATTAATAGTCACACCGATGATACAATTTGAGCAAAAATGATGACTTTAGGAAGAAGACAACTCATAAAATTCTTGATTTATATAAGCCATATTTTATTGGGTTTGACACCTAAAAGAAGGGATGGAGAATTTTAGGTTTAGTAGTTTTTTTATTTTCTTTTTGATATGTTTTTAATACAACAAACGAAACCAACAAACCAAAAAGCTAAAAAAGCCACAAAAAAGAGTAGAGTCCACTCATGGAAGATTTTTTTCATGCCACACAAAAGAAAAATGAAATCTTCGAGTGTGGAAAGCTAAATGGTGAGCAACAACATTATGTCTATGATCGACTCAAAGAAAACCATGGACAGATCTATTTGAATGGTACTCAAGAATGACATCAACAAAAATCACATTGTCTAATCAAAAGATTTCAAAGAACTTTCAAATCAGTTTACACCTAGATCAAGAAAATGTCGACCTCAAAGATCCTAGCTAGAAATACCATGAAACAAAAGAATTTTAGGTCTAGCTTTTTTAAGAGATTATTATTTGATTTGATCCTTATTGGATTTTACAATGTCACCATAAGGGTAATGTGTAGACCTGTATCTGATCTCAAGTGTTTTGATTTTATTAGCATAGATATTTGATTTTTTGTCATGGCTATAATTGTCCATTTTAAAATTAAACAAACTAAAGAATCCATGAGTTCAGACATTTTTTTAGGAAAAATAAGATTAGAAGTTTTTCAAAAATGTCCTTTTAATTGTATATTTGTCCGATCAACCCTTTTCAAATTATATATAGGTAAAATTGACTGATATTGTGAACCCACTTGAACTTTTGGTTTTAAAAATGAAATATTTGTGATATGAGTATATATGGTTTGGTTGGATTGAGGTTGTTTTTTAGACCAACTCAGAATTAGGTTTACAACTAAAAGACCTAAATTTTAGGGGGTTGGCTTGGCTTGTTGAGTTATAGTTTTTTTTCTTAATTTTCAATTTTAAATATGTAAGTTTATCAATGACACATGATTAAATAACCTTAGTCTCGTTAAATTCAAATATCAAATATCTATGATATTTAATGCAAAATTCAAACAAAGATAAATATCATAACAATTTTAAAAGAAAATTATTAAAAATTCACAAACTAATCAATAAAAAATAGTCAAACCTTAAACAAAGAAAAGTGTATACACATATATATAATTTGGATTGGATTGAGTCAACTCAAATTCAATTTTAGCCAACTCATACGTAACTCAATACAACCTAACAAAAAATAGAAAATGTTTAGGCCAACCCAACAATTTGGATTGGATAGTCTAAGTCGTTTGAATCGTTAGATTATTTAAACACCCCTAATTGATGATATAAACAATATTCTTTGAGAAAAATTTTATCAAATATTTTTTATCTCTTTTATTTTTTAAAAAATAAAACAAAAAACTATAATCAACAACAATAGACACAATTAATTGTTTTGGTAAAAATCGATCCAATCTATAAAGTCATCTTTAGGTATACGAGTAAAATGATCCAACCACCTACTTTGACCATAAACTCCAAAACTATCAAAATTAAGCAATAGTCAAACACTATTAATATCTTAATTTATAAATTAAAAATGTGATTAGAAAACTACAAATTAAAGTGATTTTCTTAAATTATAATCTATAAAGTCTTTAGACCAACCAATAAAGGATAATATATAAAGCCTGAGGATTTATTTAATATGCAAGTGAAATAAAAATATCGTTAATATTATTTTTTAAAAAGTTCATTAATAATATTAATTTGAAATATCTATATCTACATATGCTGTGTGTAATTAGCAAGTTATTTATAGCCACTAGATAGCAATTTATTTATTTAGTTCTAACTTTTAATTAAATAGTCGTCGTAATTGACTTTGAAGTCACACGCGCCTTCTAGTCTTCAAGCGCGTCGTTAAGTCCAAGGTGAAATCTATTTAAAAGAAAAAAAAATAGTAATAGTAATTACGTGTGGAAATATTATTGGTTACGAAGGTTGATGAAATTTCAACTGCCAACGATGTTGACAATGTCTCAACACAAATTGGAAAATTGTCTTTTTGACTCTTTTCCGCTAGCCTTATTAGAATTTTTATTTATTGTTTTCCTTTTCTTTAGGCCATTTGTCTAAATAGTTCTTCTACTTTGGGGTCAACATTCAATACATGTTTGTGGGTGAAAACGCCACGTGGCGACTATGTGAAAAGAAAAAATATGCGTGTTGTACGAAGATTACGTAACTGCACGATCGTTTAACATTGATTACCATCATGTAATGCGTATAATAGGATCGTTTACCTTTATTAGCACGAGCGTGTAGGTATTTCAACACGATCGTTTATATTTAAATCAGATATCACGTAGATTTCAGTATCGTGTAGAATATTGCATAATCTCATCCTGTAATTAATGAAGAGATTAGCGCCACGTGGCGAGCATCTTTGAGTTAAGGCTTTGTGGGTGATAATGGTCAATAAGCATGTTGAAAACAATCAATTTGCATTTATTATCATATAAAAACTCTTCCCTTTTCGGTCCTTTCATCTTCCTTTAAAATCCTTCTCACATACCATTACATTTAGGGTTTTTGAACTTTTCGACTCAAAAGTTTTTCTTTTAAACTTTTGTTCATTATGAGAAAATAAGTGTCTAAATGCTGCGATTCAAGATACTGTTATTTGGACAAAGAAGGATAAATAAAGAAGAAAAAGGAAAAGATGTGCAAGGTGCTTCTCAAAATGTCCACAAAAGACTATGGTATGCTCTTATCAACTTTCCTAGTTCCGAAGCATCGTCCCACCCAAGTTGAAAGTGGGCGGAATTCAAAAAGGAAGATATCAGTGTTGTTTAGCTCAAGAAGGGTTAGGATATTCGAATCCTTGTACCCATTCTTCCGTAGTGCCTTTAGCAGACAATCCTTTATCTCCGGCTGTTAGAGACGGTTAAGGTGAAGTCGTCCAACCATTGAAGAAGAGGAAGAAGAAGAAGAAGAAGAATCACCTATAAAAAGAATTAGAAGAAGCAACCATTGAGGTAGCGTGGTGTATGCTAGAGTGCCACAAGTGACAGCTTCTAGTAATCTTAGATATGTTGAATCAAAACAAATATTTAATGTGAAAAGACTTGTTAAGTGTAAAAACCTTCTTTTTGAAGCTTTTCAATTTTTTGAGAAGGGAATGAATGCCTAAATGTTTATTACAATGAATGCAAGCTTATGAAGCTTTGTGAAAATAATGTATAAGAGTTTTTCAGAATTTCTCCGTTTTATACTTGTTTAACTTTTATAACATTATTGCTTACGTGTTGTAAAACGATCGTTTAAAAGAATTAACATTATTGCTTATATGTTTTAAATGATGGTTTAAAGTTATTAACATTATTCCTTGGATGTTATTAAATGAACGTTTACATCAAATTACTACATCGTGCACCTTAATGAACAACGATCGTTTACGGAACGACAAGACCATTTACGGTTGAGGGTCTAATGTTAATCTTTTACACGTATTCAAAGATCATTTTGACTTAAATAAAAAATCATGTAGGTTAATCAGTGTGATCATTTTGATGATATTGGAAGATCTTACCTGACAATCGTTTAGAGTGTATCATTTGCATTGAACAATGCGATCATTTAGATCTTTTAAAAGATCGTTTTGACTTAATTACACGATCGTCTATACACACACACACATTAAATATCAAGTGTAAATGATCGTTTACACATATCATTTAAAAAAACGCGCTGAAATGTTAATGAATGCGATTCGACATTTTAAAAGAGCACGCGAATTTACAATCTTGCCTCTTTGGTAAAAACCAACAATATATGTACCGCATTCTTCATTTTCGATCACTTCATTTCAAACGCACTATTCATTTAGCTTTTCGTCTAAAACTTTTTCTATTCCTTTACTCCTTTTCCTCTCAAACGTCCATTTTTCCCTTCAACGTCAAAAGGTATGTTTCAATATAACTCTAAATTTTTGTTGCTGAACTATGTTATCACTGTCGTACTATAATGTTACGTTTCGTCTTCTTTATATTTCAAACGTTTCCACTTTTTAGAACACGATCGCTCTGTTGTTAAATTGTTACTCTCAAACGTTTTCGATTACGTTAAACTTTTATTCTCAAGATTGTTAAATGTTTCCATTTATTATTACTTGCCGATTAATTGTATTATGATTGTGTTTCTGTTTGGATTAAACGATCTGTTACGTCAAGTAAATGATACTTTAACCTAGACTAAAGAATCGTGTATATTGGCCTAAACGATACTGTATATAGTCTAAATGATGTTTAGCGCTTTACATAATAATTTTAGGGTTTAGGGTTTAGTGTTTTATAAATGATCGTGTACATAACGAAAATATATTATGATTATTATTTTTATGATGGTTGTACCTAGGTACAAATACTTTCCTGCCACTGTCTTATGCTAAGTGTTCAAGATTGGCACTCTTATTAAGGATAAACGCTGACCAAGAAACAGCTGCTGATGTTCTATAAAACAATTTTTGGTCCATTACTGAATGTCAATATGGTCTTCAACGGCTAATTGATCTATCATTTCTTGCTGAGACAGATACCTGAAAAAGCCAACACAAATGGAAACTATTTTTTCTGTTTTGGGGAAAAATGTTCGTTTCACCCAAAATGAATTCAACATCACAATCGGTTTGTGGCTAACCAATGTAACATTGGATAAAAATTATGACAATAAGCACCTACAAAGCCTCCTATTTAGATCACAAAACAAGAAGATAATCACGTGCTAGGAAGTTGAGAAAGTTTTAAAATTTTTTGACTTTACGAATGATGATGATGCTGTGAAGGTTATCTTAGCCCTCTTTATTGGAACTGTGATGGTGGGAAAGGATAAAAAAACACAGTTCGATATGAATGTTTTGGGAAGAGTAGACAATGAAGAAGTTTTTAAGAACTTGGGTTGATTAACTTTCTTTTACACTCGTTTGCTCAATATTTTGAAAACAATTCTACAAGGGAAAAAAGAAGCATACGAGTTAAAGAAGGTAAGAAGTTCCAAAGTAGTGACATATTATAACATCAAAGACTACGTACTTGCTTTTCAAGTGATTTTTATTTGTTTATGTACTTTAGTTAAATACAAACTAAACATTAAAGATTAACATATTTGTTTGATTGTTTAAGGTGCGGGCTTAGGAAACACTCTTTACTGCAAGTGAGCACCTGACCACAAAAAACAGTAAGGGATCAATCCCTAGAATATTAAGATGGAATTTACACAAGCTCCATCATACAAAATATAATGTTGTAGAAAAATATATTCGAGAACAAAAATGTAAGTACAAGTCATTAGTGATCGTTTAAAACAATTGTACGATCGTTTACACTTGAAATGTGATCTTGTATCTTTTGATAGACGATCGTGTAGCTTGATGTAAGATCGTTTACATTGGGTACCATATCGTGTATCATATCACTCTCAACGATTGTACTAGCTTAGTTTGATATATAACGTATTAACAATTGTTTAATTATAACATTGCAGACTGTTGTTCAACCTAAATTGAAGCTATCACCCCAAGAGAAAGCTTTCAAGGAGAGCTGGATTCGAGGGATAATAACATGGATATTGAGGACGATGAATCTATGCCATATATTAACAACAGTGATACCAATACTCCTGTTGATACTATGAACAATCAATTATCGAATCATAATGATTTGAATAACTTGCGATCAACCTCATCTCCACTGATTTAGTCCAATGAAAATTTTGGTGGGCTTAATTTTGCTATGCATCCGTCACCACGATGAAAAGAAAGACAAACAGTGGTTGATCAACCTGAAACCAATCCAATAACCAACAATAAACGTTCTAGACCCAATGACAAACCATAACAAAGTCATTCAAAATCCTACAAAAAATTTAAAAATGACATCAACAAAGTTTGTAAGGATTTATCCATATTAAGTTTCATAGTCTATAGGATGGATGAGACAATTAGAAAGTAGTCATTGGAAGCTTTCTGAAATGAAGCACATGCTCGAGAGATTGGTCCATGTAAACTTTGATTTCATAAAGTATTTTATTTATCAGTTGTTTAAATAAACGATCATTTAATTGCAATATCCGATCACCTATCACATTTGAATGATTACTTATTGCATTTACAAAATTGTTTAGATATGATACACGATCATTTAGCAATCGGTTTTTTAAAAATTTTATTTCCTTATTTATTTATTAGAATCAGAATCAAAATAAAGGGAATGATGATATTAATCACTTGCAACATGATCTTCATGATGATTTTTGATCATGACAATGTGGACAAAAAATAATGACCATCTTAATACATAAGATATGATCAGCACTAAGCAACCATATACTGAAGAGCAACATACTCAAGAACTTACCGTAGAAACTCAAAGGTTAATGTTTCATTCATTATTTACTACTTTATATTGTTGAAAATTGCTTACATTCTAAATAAATAACAATTGTATTTTTTTTTCTTATTTTGTTTAGGAAAGAAAAAAAAATTACCTAAACATCAAGAGGAATCAGGCAATGATCATGATATTAGCATAGACGGCAGAGATGTATACTTGCTATTAACTATAAGCAATCTATTAGATAATATGAATGCTCAAAGTCAGAAGAAATGATTACTACTCTTTCACTTATGAGCCAACCACTTTCACTTTGTGAGATACTACCATCAAGTACTCTCAAAGATCTTGCATTAGCTCCATTGGAACAAATTTTGAAAATTCACAAAGTGCCACCATCAATTTCAGATGTAAATGAAGAATGTCAACCGGTATGTATACACAACAACTGCGTAGTCTTTTGAATTAACAATTTTTTTCTTATCTAATATTATGCAAAGAAGGAAATACTAAAAAAATGATCAAGCAGTTACTTTGGTGGTGATATAAAAAGAAAATGAACCAATAATTGAGGAACAAAGTTTAACAATTGACAATGTGCAACCATCTAATTTGGCTGAAAAAATGGAATCTGAATTGGTATGTATACAGAACAACTGTGTAGTCCTTTGAAGTAACATTTTGTTTCTTATCTAATATTATGCATTGTAGGAAATACAAAAAAAATGATGAAACAGTTTGGTTGAAATACAAAAAGAAAATGAACCAGTAACTGAGAAACAAAGTTCAACAATTGACTTAAAATCTCTATTGATGTGTATATATATGAACTATGTAGTCCTTTGCATCAATTATTTAAAATTTAACATTGTGCATTCTAGAAAATGAAAGAACCACAAAAACCAATAAAGAGAAGGACGCTATGTAAAACAAAAGATAAAAAAGTGCCTCTTAAACAAGTAAATCCACCCACAACATCTACTGAGGTCATATTAAAACCTACAATACTTGTCTCATATGTCAAATTGCAAGACGTAGATAGATATGATCCCTTGTGGCAAGTGGATCCAAAATTGTGGAAGACATACTTATCTTGGAAGAGATATAGAAAAACAACTAATGAAGAGAGGACAGTAGTGTTCTCATTCAGAAAGAAGGAATTTTTCAAAACGCTTGAACAAAACACATAGACACTAGGAGACGTAGGTACTCTTTCCAAATTTTATTTTATATATACAACTACCTGATCAAGTACAATATTCTTTATTTAACTAAACGATCGTTATATATAATACACGATCACTTGATTGGATAAGCGAACAAAAAATGTTGTATATAATCGCTTAGTTTCGAAATGAATGCTGTAAACAATCACTTGTATTTGCTAAGCGATGACTTGAATTTTGATAAGCTATCATTTGTATTCACTAAGCAATCGTTTGATTTTTTTTGTAGACCATAGGTTTGTTATTGTATCACATGCAAAATAAGATGTTACATATAAAGCATCTTTGCAAATTCGTCATTTATGGTTAGTTATTATTCTTAATTTTTTTTTGTATAGAAGTTAAACTGCATAATTATATTTTGGCTAATTTTTTTTATTTGTTCTTCAAGAGTTGCATCAACAAAGAACCTATAATTAGTCAACGACTTTTTGATGATCGTATACTGACAGCAGACAATAAGGAGGTTAAATGGACAGACACAACAATACACTTAGCTCTATGATTAAATAGCGATTTAGATTACTATTTTACTTCAGCTATTGGTGCAATCCAAGATAAAGTAGTGTGGCAGATGTCAACTACATGCATGATTGGCTACTTCAACATAAAAGAACACTGGTTGGCCATTGCAGCTGACATGAATAAATGCAAGACCTATGTGTTTGACTCTACGCCAAAATATGTTGAACAAAAACTTGTTGATGCAGTTATTGTAATATCTGCACGATGCATCCCCTCACTGGCAATTGCTATTGGATTACATGCGCAAAGAAAATATTTCATGTACGACCCTTGGGCAATAGTACGATCGAATACCACATTACAAAAAGGCCCTTCATTAGATTGTGGAATTTTTTGTGCCAAATTTGTTGAATGTCTTGCAACAAATGTAGACCGTAATTGTCTAATTATGGATAACATAAAACTATTTAGATAACAATAATAGAATTTTGGGCAAATAAATTCTATTGGTAAATAAAATGTTTGTTTCGGTTTATATACATGTACAATTTTTACTTTTTAATTTTAATCACCTTTTGACTGAATGTTTGAATTTGTTTAGATAGTTTTCAGAAAAGAATTGTATAAAGATATAAAAACATTCGTGTACAGAAATATAAAAGATCGTGTATATAGCTTTAAGTGATCGTTTATATATACCACACTAATGTCTAAACGATCGCATATTTTGCAACAAATCTGAACAATTGTGTAAGAATCATAGACCACACGTACTTAAGTTAAACCGATCTCCTAACTATATTTAAACATACAATTATCAAGCCAAAACGATCCTGTGATGCACATCACACGATCATTTAGTAAGGACTAAACGATCTTGTTAATATATGTAAACGATCTTTTAGTTAAATATAAAGTATCACAATATTAAATCTCTATCATCTATGTAGTCATTCACCAATGCTTAAAACTCCTTTAGGGATGCTAAGATGCCTATAAAAAACAATGACTAAATTAACCCGCTCTGAAAAACTACCTTGTATCTTCTTAAAAAACCATGTCCATGATACATCATTTTCAGAATCTATAATGGAAAAAGCAAGAGGGAAGATTTGATTGTTACTATCTTGTGATGAGGCAGTTAATAGGATGCCATCAAACTTACACTTCAAAAATGTCCCATCAACAGAAATAATATTTCTACAATATTTTCACCCCTCAATTGATGCACCAAAAGCCATAAAACAGAACTTGAAATGATCAATATCATCCATTTCTAAAGCATTGCATGTGCCTATAATAATTACAAACACATTTCTATTAGCAAAAACAAAAAAGAACATAAAGAATGTGATAGATGCTAATACTATAAGAAGTGGGGCGAATCCCAACGCATAAATACGTCGACATAAATATTAATAAAGTTGAGACCTAAATTCCTGAAGCAGAACGCGACGTTGGGATGACTGTTGAAAGAAATGCATCGGGAGAGAGATTCCCGACACGTCACCAAACAAGGCATCGAGAATACACTTTCTCGACGTTATTGTTACAGACATCTATCGTGCGTTGACGACAAGCCATCCCCGACATCCACAGTTTTGACATCAGCTATGCATCAGAAATAACTATTCTCGACGCTTGTATATCCGATGTCATCCATGAGTTGATAATAACCACCTTCGACTTGACTTTTACACTATATTCCTGATGTATGTACTGCACCGAAAAATATTTTAAATAAGTAATTTTTAATTTTTTTCTGAAATATTTTCCTGTAAGATTTAGTTCATGTAAGATTTATCTTCCTGAAATATTCGCATTCGTTTTCGATTCAACTAAAGAAAATTAAAAATAAATTAGTAAATTACGAGATACAAATAGAAATTCAAAAAAAAAATTAAATGTTCATAATACAAAGAAATTAAAAAAATGTATCAAAGTTCATAATAGAAATAAAAAATATTCCTTATTAAAAAAAGCGCAAAGAAAGCCATAAGTCTCATAACGAGTCTTGTACGCCATTCTACACCACAAGTCCTACAATGATACAAACATGGCTAAGTTTATTACATACTGCATATCATCACTAGATACTATCATTTCAAGAACTTAAGGATAATGAAAATATATATACGTACTGCAAAGCTAGGGATTATGTGGTGGTTCTTGCTGTGCCCGTGTCATGTCTTCTATGAGCTTCCACATTTGTTCCACTTCTGAAGCTAACACATCGTGATTTTTTATCTGTTGTTCAATCCGTGGCATAGATTCATCAAGCGCAGCCCATAATTGGAGCTCTACTGTAGATTGCAAACATGAGGTCGTGGCATTGCTCACATTGGCCGTCCTGCGAGCCTTAGGCTTGGGTCCCCAACCAAGGCCTTTTGAGTAGCCCAGTCGTCTACCTAACTCTGTCTCGAATATCTCGTCTCTAGAGAGTGGCTGAGTACCATCTAAAGTAGGTTGGGACTGGAGTTCTAGCATTTGATTCTACAACAAATTTAGAAACTATCTTAGTAAGTAAAAAATATTATATATTAAAGAGGAAAAATAAGAGCAGAAATGTTGCTTGGATAACTTACATGTGCATCCTTCGCGGCCTGTGACACGAATGTCCCATCTCGAACGTGTGTTTATCGGAACAACTTTACAGATCGATCAGCTCTCCTCTTTGCTTAGCGAACTCGTATTGTCGTTGTAGAAACGACTTTGATCCCTGCTATGATTGTAAGGTTGCTTCTGTCTAGTAGCCTTGTTCGTCCGTGATTGCTCCTACATGAAAACAATTATGTTATTTATTTCTTATACATATTAAAAGTTGAAATCATAATTAACCATGACAAAGGGTTCAATTGCTCACCTGGAATGCATGGCTCATGTAGTGGTCACAGAGGCAGCGTAAATCCTCATCACGTCCCACTAATAGGTGTGGTGGGTTAGCACGAGCCTCCTCGGGGTCGTTGTACTTTTTGAAATGTTGTGACAGTCGCCCCAAAACTCTTTAAAGATGTCAGACATCTGATGCTCAACGAACCTATTCATTGCTTGATCATTAAAATCAAGCACAAAATACTGCTACACATTACAAAAATAACACATTAGCTTGGTTAACTTAAATATATTTCAAATGATAATAGAAGAAGAACCTATATTCAGTGACATATCAACATTCTCCCATATACTGCTAGATGAAGAAGACATTCCCAAACAATTAACACTTACATGGGCAACTAATGAATGTCTACTAGTTGCATCTTTAGCAAAAGCTATATTAGCACCACGTTTGAACATTGATTTTACCAAAATCAAGTAGAACGGATAGTTCTACTGATTCATTCAATTCAATTTGTTCAGATGTCAAAGCAACCAAAGAATTAAAGCTGACTCAGATATCTACCAAAATTCCAGACACCGAGTAATTCTTGTAAACATTGCAACCATTTCGTTGACTTCCATAAAAAACAACAATAGGAATAGGCATTGTCATCTAGAAAGAAAAATATAATTAAATATTTAATGGTGAAAGGAAGAATTAGATAGATACCTATTATAGAATAAAAAAAATAAAATGTACTAAAACAATAAAAATAAACACAATGCAAAAAATAAATAGACGATCGTGCAAAAACGATCATAAATACTAATCAATCATTTGACAACAATAGACGATCGTATAAAATAAAGTAAACCATTGTATAAAATAAACTAAACAATAGTTTTGGCTTATATACATGATCGTTTAAACACGCTGATCATATAAAATATTGAAAATGTTCATGTTCATAAAGATGAACGATCGTGTTCATATAGCAAAATAATCGTCTTTATATAGATAAACTATGATGTTGATAGAGCTAAACGATCAAGTAATTCAATGAAAATTATCGTGAAAAACTTCATATTGTCGATTTTTATAATGAAATACACAATTCTTACACTAATTCTTAAAAGTTCTAAACGAACAAAAAAACATTTTCAAACTAATTACAATCTTCATAACGAAATACACTAGAACAAATATAGGTTTTAATGTCACTTGGGAAAAATGAAAAAAGACCATTAATGTCGGTTTTGAAAAAGCGGACCTTTAATGTCGGTTTTCCACCGACATTAAAGACTAAGCTTTAATGTCGGTTTTAAAACGACATTAAAGGTCCGCCATTTTGAAAATCGACTTTAAAGGTCCATTTAAATTTTAATTTTAATATTTTTATTTTTTGAATAAATTAGACACTTTAATGTCAGTTTTCCACCGACATTAAAGGTCCATTTAATTTCTTTTAATAATTTTTTTTGTGAAAAAATAACATTCTCTCTCTTACTTTACCCTTTTCGACCGTCTGCTATGCGAAACCATTCGACCATCTATTCGACATCTCTCTCGTCTTCTCCGAACGACTCCCCTCCATTTCTTCTCCGATCGACGCCACCGTTTTTATCGCCGCCACCATTTTTATCGTCGCCACCATTTCTATCGCCGCCACGATTGTTGTTCTGTTCGCCCACCCTTGGAATCAAATTCGACCGCATTTCTCTCCTTCTAAAGAAACTCATCCGCTCGTCCGTGTTCACAGCAACCGCATTCACAGCAACCAGGTTTTTTGAAACTCATCCGCTCGTCCGCGTTCACAGCAACCAGCAACCAGGTTCGCCCACCCTTGGAATCAAATTCGTCCGCGTTCACAAAAAACATCCTCTCACATTCTCATTCTCCCTCTCACATTCACAGAAACGACGGTAAAATTTCCATCTTCTTTCAAGTGGTCGCGATTTTAATTTGGGATTTTTAGCATGTTTTAATGTATTGTACTTGTTCATTCTTATTCCTCAATTCGAAATTTTAATGTATTAGTTTTAGGTTTTAGCTGTTACCAGGATAGATATGGAAGATTGAGTATATGTTAATGTATTAGTTTTAGGTTTTAGCTGTTGTGGTAATTGAATGTGTGTTTTTTTATTACTATCAAAAGGACTTGCTCCGGAGATTCCTGAGGATCTTTACCATTTGATTAAGAAGGTTGTCTCGATTAGAAAGCATTTGGAAAGGAACAGAAAGGACAAAGACTCCAAGGTACACATTGTACTCTATACCCACTTTATATAGTAATCAATTAGGGATTATAATGTAGATTAATTGAAGATGAATGGACATTAGCCATAGTTAGATATGAATATATATATATATATATTCTATTCATATGTTTTGTTAGGTCATTGGCTTGATTTTAAGAAAAATTCTTAAGAGTGGCATCTAGTTAGAATGGTTAAGACTTTGGTGCAATGACTATTTATGACCTCTTGCGATAATTATTTGAGATTTTGGAGCTATTGCTCTTTATCTTATTATATATATATTCTATCATTTTTATACACTCCTTTTCTTTTCTTTTTGTTTCTTCCCAAACTATACACTTTTTTCTTTTCCTTTTAAACAAATGTATCCTTTCTTTCGGATTCCTTCATACGTTGTTTGATAGGCAAACAACAAAGAGTTATGACTCTTTATTTGCCTTAGAGATGTCGAGCTTAGATATGACAAAAGGGATGTTTGTATTGGTAGTCCTAGCCCTTCTAGAAGCTTTGCTTGTAGATCATTCTTTTATTACTTAATAAACTACTCTCCTTTTAGGTAGTGTTTTCTCGATTCTTTGGAAGGTAAAAATCACAAAAAAGAGTGAAGTTCTTTGTCTGTTAGGTTATTGGTAGAATCAATACCTTGGATAGGCTCTCGAGGAAGTTCTCGTCTTTGGTTGGGCGTTTTGGTTGTATCCTTTGTTGGAGTGTGGAGGAAGATTTGGATAATTTGTTTGGAATTATGATATGATTGTTCGGCTTGAAACTACTTTGGAGGGTTTGATCTTCAGATAGCTCGACTCAAAGCTTTTAGTTATATGATTGATGAGTTCCTTCTCCATTTATCATTTAGGGGGAAGGGAGTTTTTTTTTTTTTTTTCCAGCAGAGGTGTGCTTTGTTATGGAGTATTTGTGAGAGATAAATAAAATTTTTAGAGGGGTTGAGATAGAATTTCTTGATGTTTGGTTCCTTCTCTGATTTAATATTTCACTTTGGGTCTCAGTCACGAGTTCCTTTGGTAATTATTTGTCAGGTCCCATTTTGCTAGATTGGAGCCTTTCTTCTCTATGGTGTTTCTGTTCCCTTTAAGGGCTTTGTTTTTGTTGTTGTTTGTTATACACACACACACAAACAACCCTTGTATTCTTTCATTTTTCTCAACGGAAGTTGGTATCAGCTTATTTATAAATAAAAAAAAAATTGCAAACAGATAAATTTTAAGCAACTTCAACATGCTACATAATAATTTCAGACTATAGACAAAACCAAAGTTTATATTCAAAGATAGATTAAGACAATTACTATATAATTAGACTGCAAGCACTCAATTATTCATAAAATTCATATTGTTTTTTACTAGTTTTGCGATACTTCAACCTTGAGAGGAATAGAAAGACATTTGGAGGGGCTGAGAGGTCTTGAGAGGATTTTTTTCCTTGTCACGTTTAATTCATCTCTTTGGGTGTCATTCTTTAAGAATTTTTGTTATTTGTTCAAAGTTAATTGTAAATACGATAGTAAAGAATAAGTGTAATTGTTGTTCACTCAATTATTTTTGTTCACATGTTCCATTTTATCGTAACAAGTAATTGTTGTTGATTTTATGACTATTTAGTTGTTTTTCATTTTCTTGCAAAATATGAGATGAGAATATTAAAGTTTTAACTTTTGAGCTTAATATTATTGTAGTTTCTTTTCGGTTTATATAGAACTTGTTAGTTTTTGGAATGTGGGTTCAGTTTAAGTTTACTTAATTTTGTTGTTTTCTCGATTTTTTTTGTAGATTAAATTGCATCTTATATAATATGGATAAGTCGTGGATGCAAAAGAATAGAACGTCATCTGAGTATGCTTATGGGGTTGAGATGTTTATTAAAAATGGGTTGAAGCATTCAAAGACGTCGAATGTCATGGCATGTCCTTGTTTAAAGTGTGTGAATGCAAAAACTTTAGATGTGAATACAATTAGAGATCACTTGTTTTTTAATGGCATCGATCAGAGTTATCAAGAATGGATTTTTCATGGTTAATCACTACCAATAAAGAGAAACAATGAAAGTGTCTTTAGTAGTGTAAAAGAAGAAATTGACGAGGATGATGTTGATGACACAATTGGAATGTTTGAGGCTGCACATAATTATTTTAATGACAAGTCAGAAAATTTTGAGGAAGTTGTAGATGATGCCAAGAAACCATTATATCCTAATTGTACGAATTTTACCAAAATATCTACGTTGATAAAGTTATATAATTTGAAAGCTAAATTTGGATGGAGTGATAAGAGTTTCACTGAGTTATTACAATTAATTTCTGACATCTTACCTACTCCCAACGAATGCCCTACTTCTACTTATGAAGCAAAAAAAAATTTGTGTACTCTTGGAATGAAGTATGAGAAGATTCATGCCTGTAGGAATGATTGTTGCTTGTTTAGGAAAGAACTGTCTGATGCAAATGTATGCCCCTCTTGTGGTATGTCAAGATGGAAGATTCCTAAAAATTCAAAGAAGGAGGTTAAGAATGTTCCAGTGAAAGTCATGTGGTATTTCTCTCCAATTCCAAGATTTGAAAGAATGTTTCGAAGCAAAGAAACATCAAAATTATTGACATGGCATGACAGAAAAAGAGAAGTGAATGATCTATTACAACATCCAAAAGATGCATTATCATGGAAAAAAATAGACAATTTATGGCCAGAGTTTGGGTCAGAACCTAGAAATCTACGTCTTGCTCTTTCCACAGATGGGGTAAATCCGCATGGAGATCTTAGCAGTAGATATGTAAGACTTGCAATTATTCGGTTATGCTTCTTCTTTAATGCTATATGTAAGAAGACAATTGATACATCACAATTGAAAGGAATGCAAGAAGATGTAGTTGTCACTTTATGTCTATTGGAGAAGTATTTTCCACCATCATTTTTCACTATAATGGTACACCTTGTAGTGCATCTCGTAAGAGAAATTGAGTTTTGTGGACCTGTTCATCTAAGGTGGATGCATCCTTTCGAACGATATATGAAAGTCCTAAAAACTTACGTGCGAAATAGAAATCGACCAGAAGGATGTATGGTAGAAAATTATATTGTTGAAGAGGCTATAGAGTTCTGTTCTAAATTTATTGCTGGAGTTAGTTCTATTGGACTTATTATCAGCTTCTTCTTTTATCAGACCGAGTAAGAAGCAGTTAGATCAAGCTCATCTTTATGTCATTCAGAATGTAAATGATGTTCTACCATACGTCGAGTACGTGCTAAATCCTATCTATTCTCATTCTATATAAGTTGTTTATGTAATTACTTAATAACTTGTTATTTACGACAGACAACATATGGAGAGTTTGCGTAAGCTTAACTCTGGTAAAGCTCGAAGTAAAAAGTGGATTTAAGAAGAGCATAATCGCTCAGTCAGTCGCTGGCTGTCCACACGGGTAATCACTACAATCATACTCTTTTATGTTTGTTTTGGATCTAACTAAATCCAATATATTGTGTAGGTTGCACTTGCTCTCGAAGTACCTAAAAATTCTATCACGCCTTCTTTAAGATGGATAGCTCACGGACCTTCTCTAGATGTGGCCACTTATTATGGTTACATAATTAATGGATATTACTATCACACAAAAAGGCGTGATGATATTAGGAGAGTTCAAAATAGTGGAGTTAGTATAATCGCTACTACGATGCAAGTCTCTAGTTCTAAGGACAAAAACCCTGTCATGTCAGATATGACGTTTTATGGTGTAATACGAGAGATATGGGAGATTGATTACCATCAATTATCTTTTATTTTATTTAAGTGTGATTGGGTTGACAATAGAAGTGGAGTCAAAGTGGACGAGCTTGGGTTTACCATCGTTGATCTCAAACGTATTGGACATAAATCAAACTCATTTATTTTAGCCACTCAAGCAAAACAAGTATTCTATGTCCAAGATTCTGCAAATCCTGAATGGTCGGTGGTTTTAACATCTCCACAAAGAACTATTGAAGAAGATTCCTTTGAAGATGAAATAGGAGATATGCTTCAAGAGTGTGGTTACGAAACCATTAAAAGGATGCCCAATGTTGATACACCTAATGAGACTGATGATACAAATTCAACTTATATTAGACATGATTGTGAGGGTAGATGGGTAGAGAAGGGTATGTCATTACTTTGCTTTATAATGTATTTATGTTTAAGTTCGTAACATAATTGTTATGCTTATGTATGTTGACTTTGCTTATTAATGTATTTCCGTTTTTTGCAGATTCATAGATGAAGGATAGCAGTGAGGATGAAAGAGAAATGCTTCCAGAAGTAAGAAAGAAATCATTTGTTCCACGTGGGCCAACTACTATGTCTGAGTTGGCCTTAGTGAGAAATTTTAGGCAAAAGTTGCCCATTCAATTTAATGAACACGGACAACCTGTTGGAGCCACGTCTAAGAAAATGCAAAGTTACATTGGTGTGTGCGTTCGACAACAGATTCCTATCACATACAACTCTTGGAAAGAAGTTCCGAATGAGCTAAAAGATAAAATCTATGATTGTATATCGATATGAGTTCTATTATTATGTTTTTCATATAATGTAGTTTGCTTTACACTCTAAGTTTAACTAAGCTTAACTAAGCTTTTTTTTTTTTTTTTTTGTGTAGATGTCGTTCGATTTACAACCCAATGCTAAACATTCTATACTTATGTCTGCATCAAGAAAGTTTCGAACGTTCAAGACCACGTTAACTCAGAAGTATATACTTCCGTCTAAGGATCAACCATCACTCTTGTAGTTTCCTCCCAAAATCTATTCTCATATAAATCAAGAAGATTGGGAATCGTTTGTGGATGCTAGACTAAGTGAAGAATGGGAGGTAAATAAGTTTAAATTTTCACTTTAATTTTGTTTTGATATCTACCTACAAACTAATACGTTGTACAGGATTATAGTCGTATTCAAAGGGAAAGAAGGTCGAAATGCGTATACAATTACCACATGTCACGTAAGGAATATGCTAATCTTGCCGATGAACTAGTGAGTATTTCTAATTAAATTGAAGAATTTATCTTAATATGTTGTTGTTAATTAAATATCTATCTTTTGTTGTAGAAAATAACGCATGATGTTTCCTATCGTTCAACTCTTTGGAAAGAAGCACGAAAAGGAAAAAATAATGATTATTTTTATGATGCTACTCGAGATTGTGCCTCTCGGATTGTAAGTATACTTATGATTACAATATATAATCTTTTGTTAACCTAACTGATGATGAATTGTTTTATACTTGTATTGTTTTATAGGATGAATTAGTTGCAACAAATAAAAATGAGGACATCTTGACTGACGCATTGGGTTCCAAGGAGCACGGTGGACGTGTAAGAGGCGTGGGTGCTTTCGTCTCTCAATCACAATATTTCAACACAGTAAAAGGGAAGGAGAAAATGTGTCATAAAGAAGAGGATGACTCGAGATGCAAAGGTGACAAGAAGAGAAGTAATCACTCGAGGTCATCCATTGGAAGTACTAATATAGATCTTGATGCCGATGAGGACACACCTACCAACAAAGGAGTGGAGGTAATTGACTTTGTTGTCACTTTTAGTTTTTTAACGATATAGGATCAATTGTTCTTAACTATGCTTTTAATATTTGTAAAGGGAACACCATGCCAATTGTCCATAGGATCCATTAATAATATTGTTGCAGTAGCCATGATAGTTGAGGATAACATTGGATGTCCCAATGTTAAAGTTCTAGTAGACGTGGTTACGGGAGAAAATTTGACTATACCCAATCAGTGAAGGGAAAGATAGAGACTTTAAATCAAGCATTGGGTAACATTATAGAATGGCCTCATCGGCTTGTTTCTACGACCAATGACAAACAAGTGTGTATCTTTTTTTACTATTTAAGTTTTGATTTTATTTTTATATGTATTTTGAATTTAGAACCTTGGTTGTGATAGGAGCATTCAACTAGGAAGGATGTCGTATACCCTTCAAATTATATTGACGTTAACGGGATTATTAAGCTTTTAAATAGGCATGCCATGAACAACATGTAGACATGATTCACATCCCAATGAACGAGCTAATATTTGGAAATGACAAATTTGTTTATTTAGCTCGTGAAGATTTGTTGCATTACTGCGACATGGTTGAAATCGGCTATATGTGTATACTAGCGTATATTACGTAAGTAGACAACTTATACTCATCTTTATCTCCAATACCACTGTTGTAGTTAGTTTGTTGATATTTTAACTATGATTGCTTTTACTTAGATGTCTTTGGGATAAATGTGACTGTGCAAAGAATTTTTTTGTCATTGACCAATCAAAAATATCGTCACATATCAACCAGCTAGAAGCAGTTAACTTGGAACAGAAAGTGCTAATTCCATATAATACCGGGTAAATAAAGAAGAGAAACACATTAATATATTTCCATTGAGCTTAAATGTGTACTCACATTGAAGATGTTGTTTATTGTAGTTTTCATTGGATGTTGCATGTTATCGATCTTCGTGAAAATTGCGTTTATATTTTGGACTCTCTTTGGAGTAAAGTCAATGAAGACATTCATGGAGTCATAAATGTGTAAGTGTATTTACTTTATTACTTCTTATTTAACTTTCTTGTCTTCTAATGTTTCAAAATATTTAGAGGGTTGAAGACATGGCAAGCGAAACACGATCTACAATGCTATCGATCAACTCCAAAATGGAGACCTGTAAAGGTAATTTGCATTTACAGGTAATTATTTTTTATGAAACATAAGATTAATTTGTATTCAATTTATATACATGCAGTGCCCTCGTCAATTGGATTCTGTAGGGTGCGGGTACTACGTGCAAAAGTACATACATGAGATAGTGCATAATTCTAGTACTTCTATTACTAACCTTGTAAGTTTCTACTTTAACTTTTTACATATTACAATTTATGATCCAAACTCATACTTTCCATATCTTTCTCTTTGTGTGTAATTCAATACCAAAAATGCATATAGGCAAGAGGAGATTGATGAGATTCGAACTGAATGGGCAGCTTTTGTTAGCAGATTTGTGTAAGTAGTTGATTTTTGTAGTTAGGTTAGTAGTTGATTTTTGTAGTTAGGTTAGTAGTTGATTTTTGTAGTTAGGTTAGTAGTTGATTTTGTAGTTAGGTTAGTAGTTGGTCGAGTTAAGTTTTTGTAGGGACGGGCAGTCCTATAGTTTTTTGAAGGGCAGGTGGTCCCGTACTAATTGTTGTTTGTTAGATAGTTTGTACCTATACTTTAGTTAGTGAAGGAACTTTCTATTGTGTTTATAAATCACGATCTTATATATTATCTTTATATTTTTGAGTTTTCACTTACAGTTGTTGGTTGTTTATTTAAATATGTGATTAGGAGTTGGATGATTTTATTTGTTGTAATACTATGTAGAAGGGTGGAAAGGTGTGCTGATATTTTAGGTGTTGGATGATCGTATTTGTTGTAGTACTATATGGAAGTGTGGAAAAGTGTGCTCGTATTTTAATGTTGGATCTTATGCATTGTAGGTGTTTATTATTGGTTTTCCATGGATGGCAGGATGTGTTGTTTGATATGTGTGATTATATATATAAGTGGATATATTGGAGGATTTGGAGTAGTTGGACTTATAGTGTTGAATATAGTTGTGTTTATTGATATGTGATTATATGTAAGTGTTGGATGATGTGTATTTGTTGTAGTTCTATATGGAAGTGTATGCTGGAATTTTAGGTATTATTGTGTGCATTAAGTAGTAAGCATTATAGCCAGTGTGCAAGCCATTTTTTTATTTTTTACAATATACGATGACGAACATTTCCGGACGTAATTCGACTCAAATAATATCGGTTTTGCCGTCATAAAAACTATTATAAATACGACATGAAATGTATCTTTAACGTGGGTATAAAAACGACATTAAATGTGTCTTTAATGTCGGTGGAAAAACGACATTAAAGATGTGTCATAAGCGACATTAAAGACATCTTTAATGTCGGTTTAAAAACGACATTAAAGACAGCTTTAATGTCGGTTATAAACCGACATTAAAGATGGACCGACATTAAAGACCTTCAATAACACCTTCAAAGATGTCGGTTTATAACCGACATAGAAGGTTATAACCGACATTACAGACATCTTTAATGTCGGTTGCCTTTAATAACGCTTACAAAGATGTCGGTCGCCAAGTGACATCAAAGGCCTTTAATGTCGGTTTTAAACCGACATTAAAGGCCGACATTAAACCGATATTAATATAGATGTCTTACATTAATACCTAAATATTCTAAACATTCTATCTTGACGTAGAAATATTTAATTCTGAACAAAATATAGATCTCTTACATTAATACCTAAATATTCTAAACATTCTATCTTGATGTGGAAATATTTAATTCTGAAGGCAATATAGATGTCTTACACTAAAACCTAAATATTATAAACTAAGGAGTTCAGAAAAAAAAAATTTAGAATACTCACCGAAACCAAAATCATTGAGACGATATTGACAGAGCAATATAGACGATCTTGATTGTCCAAGATGACAAGAAGAGAAACGATGTTATGGAAGATGATGGATATGAGAAAGATTGTTGTCGAAAATTACGAACAAGAGAAAGAATGATCAAGATGAAATATATATAAAAGATGAGATGAATAACTCGGAAACGATCATGAAAAAATCGAGAAGAAGAAGAACAATCAAATTTGAAAAATCGTTATAAAACAGTAAGGGCAAATATGGAATTTTGAAAATATAATTTGTCTTAATGAGCTTGTTATATGGACCGTAAATAGTTTACGGTTTTGTTATATCCATTAAAATT
This sequence comes from Cucumis melo, assembly GCF_025177605.1. Taxonomy (NCBI): domain Eukaryota; kingdom Viridiplantae; phylum Streptophyta; class Magnoliopsida; order Cucurbitales; family Cucurbitaceae; genus Cucumis; species Cucumis melo. The sequence continues at coordinate 24,249,635 of NC_066860.1, read as the reverse complement.
TATCTTAATTAAAATGCTTAATTAATTATTTAAAATTAATTATTTGAATTAATTTAAAATCAAATTAAAACTAATTAAATTCAGTTTTGAAGTGGGTTTGTATGTGTTTTGACTAAGATATTTTAAAACCCATGTTAAAACCAAATAAAGCCACCGTTAATCCCACTTAATTATTGTTGAACTTGTTGCCTAACATGAGGTGAGATTTGAGACGCACCATTTCTCTATAAATAGAAGAAGAGAGGGGTTTAGTATGGAAGTTATCTAGTAGTTTATGCTGGAATTTTCTCACGGAAAACTCTTTGAAACTAAAAATCTCAAAATACTCTAAATTCTCTTTAATTCATAACAGATTAAGATCCCACAAGTGAATAGTAAGAAAGACTCCAACAGTTGTTCATAAAGTGTTCATGATCTCAATCGAAAGATAGTCAGAGTTTTGAGCTACGTACCGATGTAAGTTTAGCAAACTCTGTTTTTAGTTTTAGAACAAGCAAGCATAATTGTTTAAACTAATGTAATTAGAGTTTTTTAGATCCAAATTTCTTCCGCCAGTATGTTTGTAATTTTTCAGAGTTGATGGCCACAGTTAAACTCTTGTGCGTGCCTCAAGGGAGTTTGTGATTATGCTTGGTAATTGATTGGAGACCACCTTCTGAAAGTGGCCATCTTTGCAATTATAAAATTTAGTATGCATGTTGGGGTTTGGGAATTGTTTATAATATTAATTGAGGACAAAAAAAGAAGTTAAGTTTGGGGGCTGTAATTCCATGGCATAAAATGCATGAATGTGAGGTTGTGTTGTGTGATGATGTTTTGTTTGAAAACTAAAGATAAGTTTCTAAGCATGTTACCCCTTTTTACGTTTTAAGTTATTCATATAATTAATTATGAGATAAGGGTTGCTGTTTCAAGAACTAATTTAGTAGGATCATGTGGTTTCTTGATTATTTTGGAGACTAATGCACCTACAAGATATATGATGATATGATCTACCGCACTACTGAGCGCTAAATTTCCATGATTTCTAATAGTCAAGGTTGGTTATGCTTTCCACATTCCAATTAGTTTTGTAGTTCCAACTTCAGCTAAAAGACATTAAGACCTTGGAAAACCTTTATCAACCAACCATATATGTGCCTTTTTAAGAATTGGGTTCTTTTCAATTCAAGGCATTCAACCTTTATCGTCGATTCTATCCATCATCACGCCACCCATCGTTCTAGGATTCTCTTCTCACTCTTCGAGTCAATAGCCTCACAAACGAAAACTCCTCTAAAGTGTGCATGGTTCTAGGATACAATTTTCTATCTTAAAAATGAAGGAATAGGAACTTTTCGCAGCGGAATAAATTAACAAATCCATAAACTCAATCTAATTTGAGATCTTAAAAATAATATTACATTGGCAAAAAAATTACAGAAACTAATTTCTATTGCCTAAAAGCTAAGCATGCTTCTAATAAAATTAATAACATTAGAGATTATAAAGAAGAAAAATTGCTCTGGTTGACAACTTTGGATTTGCCAATCACCAATTTTGGGCACTACCACTTGAAAACGTCATGAGAATGGATTTTGGTTTGTGGAACCAAAAATTGGAAAGGAAATTTTACTTTTTTTTTAGAATAATTTTTGTTCTGAGAAAAAATTACAGATTACCAAAATCATTTATGTATCTCCATTCTGCCATATTGATAACTCTCTCTTTTTAAGAGGAAAGTTGAGAAAATATGGGAACGAGGGAAAATCATTAACGTTTCCTTAATAAATTAATATTAAATAAATTATTTAAATTAAACTAAATTAATTAATTAAATTAATAACTAATTAAATCATATTTAATTAATATTTCATTTAAATATGATTTAAATGAATATCTCACACATAACCTATAGTTTTAATTTAATTAATTTAATTAAATCAAATTTAATCAAATCAAATTAAACTAAACTATTAATTAATTCTCCAATTAATAAATTGCTAAATTAATATCTTATATTTAATTTAATCCAAATTTGAATCATATTCAATATAAATTTCTCTCATAACCTATAGTTTTAACGTGTATCATATATACATTAAATTTTAACCTATATTTTTAATTGAAGGGAAAAACATCAAAAAGCATGCAGCAACAAAAGAAAAGGATCATGCTTTACTCTATATGCGTCTAAATGATTTAGAAATTAACATGCATCTACTAAACGATGGACCTAAATGAAGAATGTAAAAGGTAAACGATGAGCTTACCTTTTGTAGTTCTCAACTTATTCTTCGATCCAAAGCTTCTTCTCTGTCTAAAGATCACGAGCAAAGACAACCACTATATTGACCTACTAATCTCAGGACCAAGAACCGAGTTGTGGGACTCATTTTTGTGAAGTAAAACTTTAGAGAGAAAGGGTGGAGGTAGGTTTATCGTTTAGGTAATTTTTTGAGAAAACATCAATCTCTTCTCATTCTATAATGAGAAGTTTATATATAAAATTTACATGCAAATTGCATGTAAATTATTTTAGGTGTTGACAATAAGCTTCCACATTTCCCACTAACTTTTAGTTAATTAAGAAATTAGTCAAAGGGGCAATTTGGTCATTTGATCAATTAAGTCAAAGTCAAACTTTGACTTCTCTTAGTCAAAAGTCAACTTTTTTGACTTTTTGCTATTTTACCCGTCTTGACTAATTCTAACCTCCCGAGTATGAATCCGCATAAATCCGCATTCATTTTTCTAAAATTCAAATCATATTTGAATATAAATTCCGATCAAAGTTTTGATTTTTAAAGTAAAAAAATCAACATGTTGACTTTTACAACTTTGACCGTTTCAAAACTTTCCAAACTTCTAAATATGAATCTATATTCATATTTATTTAAATCATGTTTAAACACAAAGTTTAAAGTTTATATCTAGCGACTTATATCTTATATATTTGTCGGTTTCTCTCTCTTTTCTTAGTTTAAACAATTCGAGATACTTCAATATTCTTGTTCTTAGTTGAATCCATATGAGCTAGTAGAGGAACCTAATGGACCTATAGATCATGGGCTCCAATGATTCGAGATTAATTGGCTAAAATCTTTTAGACCAAGCTTAATCAACATTCGTTAACTAAAGAGTAATTCCACTAAAGACTCTTAGTTGCACTCCCCTCACTATAGACATATTTCTGTCCACCTGATATAACCATGATGAGTAAGTTGATTCTTCACAAGTTGTTCATAATCTTAGCTGGATCAAAATGTCATTTTACCCCCGAGATTACATCTTGCTCCTTAAGACCCACTGATTCACTATTGAACAATTGGTTTAAGGTCCAACATATAAACCTGAATCCTTCTCGAGCCAATGAGAAGGTGGGGCCCCTTGTTCAAGACTTGGATTCAGTCCTTAAGGGAACAACCTATCTACTATCTCAGAAGTGGGTAGGAGTGAATTCCGTCTTGCACCCTATGTCCTTAGCTATCGACTCGGTCTTATCCCTGAAATGGGAGGCTTATTGAGCCAGCGATGATGAACTGCCCTCACCTTTGCAAATCTAAGGATACTATTGAATGAATAAAAGTTCATAGTTAGCTCAAGATTAAGATCAAGTTACCTAGGTCATCATAATTGAAATAGTCAGTTTATATAGTTTACGGCGTTATAACTAAAAGTGACTATTTCGTGGTTTCAGTCTTATGCAAACCATTTACATAGGATGCCCCCACTCCCATGTCTCTACATGAACGATTCAAGATTACATCGTTTGTACTAACTACCGAGCGGGCCGCATCCATAGTGTTTTTCCAGAATAAGGCGCCCAACCTTATTCATACACTAGACTATTTGAGCTATTAACTCGAACTTAATCCATGTTTATGTCTCTACATAAAGTTCAAGTGTATTGATAAATTCAGTGAAATAGCCTTGAGACCTTAATTTATTGTTTTTAAGATTATAGCATTCAATAATAAATTTTATTGAATCAAATAACAAAGTACGAGTTTTAGGACACAAATTTCAACATTAGTATGAATATAATTCATGATAAATTAATATTTGAACTTATTCAAATAATTTATCTCCCATAAATTAATTTTGAATCATATCCAAAATTAAATTTATATAACAAAGTTTAATTAAAATATAAACTTTATATTATCATGTATCACCATACATTATATTAATTCCCAAAGTAAATTTGAACATTTCAAATTACAATCAATAAAAATAAATCTCATTACCCTTTATGAGCTAGGAAGGGGATCTAATGGATCTACAAATTAGAAGTTACAACGATACGAAATTAATTTACTAAACTCATTAACCACATTAATCAATATTCATTAACTGTGTGTACACTCCACTCAAGACTCACATATGATCTCTTCTCACTATACATATATTTTTGTGTCCATGGATATAAACCAATAACAGTAAGTTAGTCATTCACAAGTGTTTGTACACCAACTAGGTCTAATTAATGTTTTAACCCTAGGTTACTTCTGGTCCATAAATACCAATACTCCTCTAATGAACAACTTGTTTAGGGTCCAACCACTAAACAGAAACCCTTTTCGTGCCATAGAGAGGGTAGGGTCCTTTGTTTAAGTCCCGGAGACACTATTTAAGGGAACACTCATCTACTTACCCTAAAGTCAAAAAAGAGTGAATTCCATCTTGTGTGATTATGTTTCCAGCTCCTCACTTGGTCTTGTCCCCAAAATGATAAACTTATTGAGTCGGCAATATGGCCACTTTCATCCGTACAAATTAAAGGCCAATCCTTCGCGAACAGAAGTTCATAATAGACTCAGGATTAAGACTAAGTTACCTAGGTTATCCTAATGAAATAGAAACCTAACTAGTCAATGGAGTTACATCTAGTGGTTACTATTTCGTGGTTCAGTCTTATGAAACCTCATTGCATAGTAGATACTCCTCACTTGCATGTCACTTACACGAACACATTTGTATCAAATACAAAGTGAGTCGAATCCATAGTGTTACCACGATAAGGTACCCAACCTTATTCCTATATTATAGACCCTTTAAGCTGATCTCGAATATTGATCCCATGTATGTCTTTATATACTATTCAACACTCATCAAACAATTTAAGATGTTAATTTATTGGATTTAGGTTATTAAGACAAAACTAATAATATAATCAATAACACTTATTGAAATTATAATAATAACACTTTATTAATAAGGGTTAATGGATTACATTTACTATATACAAATTTACGACATAAAACCGAATAGGAAAAATGGGTATTTCAACCTAGGGAAATGCTCAGAGGTTGAAAGGTTTAACCCAAGTTGAAATTCACTATTTTCTTCATTTGTTTTTCTTATTTTAGTTTTTCACCAAACTTTATTGTCCTAATTTTCACCAAACTTTCTTATTAGAGCATCATTGACGCGTCGAAACGCTAAAAACACTTAGTCTTGAGTTCCTTAAGCTTTGTTTAATCGCTTCATGACTTTTTTTAATCTTAACTTATACCTTAACAAAAACCTTTAGGCGATATGCAAACATAACACAAAGAAGTAACCAAACTAAGACTTTATTAAACTTCATTAAGCATTTTACAATGACTTTACGACAATTACATACACACAGCTCTTAAATCTTTAAAGGGTAAAATGCTTTGGCAATCTTCTTGTCCAACAACCCCTCCAAACTCCTCGTACTTGGCCTTAACACTTGACTTCTGAAAGATGAGTTTTAAAACGTAAGTCTAAAAGACTCAATGAGGTTTTAAGGAAAACCTTTTCGCTATACCTTTTTCATAATAACATATCAAACGCATTTTAAGCATAAACATACCTTTATATAGTAATAAATCATTTTGCATAATCAATTCTCATAAACACAACATCTTGTATAAACACCCATTAGTTATCAACATTCCTTTAGCCAAGGATCCCGAATCATTCTTATGTCAGGTCATGTAATTTCGCGTTTAGACTATTGTAACAACAACATCCGAGAATATAAAGATTCGTCCTTGTTGCTCAGGCTGCTAAGCTTAATACGCTCCTTTCAACGTATTAGTCAGCTTCTCATCACCATGTAGCCCTTTTCACCTCATGGTTTCCTTGACTAATTATCTGCACATAAATAGTTAGTTTATTGACAAGAAGTAACTAATGGTTTGAACACCATTTCATAAACAAAGTCATGCTTTGAAATACATAAATCATACTTTAGAACATATAAGCTTTTCATGTAAACCTCTTTTAGAAACATTTAAATTGAAATCATCATTTCAAACCATCAAAGAGTTTATAAAAATGCTTAAAATCATTCAGACACTTTAAAGAAAACACTCACTCTACTTAGCTACTTTAACTTCGAAGGCTTCTCTTATTCTCCTTCTTGCATAGACACTTTGGCAGCACTTCAACACTTAAATTTTTCTCTTCAAATTCTCACAATAACCATGACTAATAATTTGGCTAAAGGCCATAAAAATGCATGTGATTAACTTATACACTAGAAGAAATTTGGTCTTTAATGTCGGTTTTAAGGCCTTTAATGTCGGTTCGCAACCGACATCTTTGCTAATGTTATTAAAGGCCTTTAATGTTTGTTGTGACATCTTTGATAGTGTTATTGCAGCCCTTTAATGCCGATTTAAAACCAACATTAAAGAGGCCAACAATGTCAATTTATAACCAATCATTGTAGATCCCCAGTAATGTCAGTTTAAAACCGACATTAAAGTCTTGTTTTTTGGTCCATTTTTACAAATTTACTTTTATTTAATTGTTGCATTATTGTCCATTTTTTATAAATCGACATTGGGTCTGTGTAGATAAATATTTTTTTTCTCCACCAACAAATCAATAAAATTAATATTATTTAGAAACTATAATAATATTTGTCTTTTACATTTGTATACACAAAATGAAATCTTAATATTGTATTTATATATACATTCTACAACAGTACATGAAAAAAAATCCTAATACAAACGTAAATAAGAAATCCTAAACGCCTTATCAGTCTTCAACTTCTAATGATCGCTAACTATCTACACAATCCCTTAGCTTTCAGCCCGATATGACTTCAATCATTCTACAAACGATATCAAAATAAACCATTTAATCTTTAGAATTCTAACAAGGAAACTTTGAAAAAAAATGTGACATCCTAGCAACTTCAATGCACTAGTAAGCTAGGAAAGAGTTTTCAAGATTCAAGGTAAAATTACATTACCTGAGAACTTTGCAGCACCAGAGAAGGCTATTTCTTTGGAAATTGGATTGAAATGAGGATGTGGACCTAGCATTAACAAGAAATTCCCACAAACAGAAGGAAAAGAAATTGCAGAAAAGAAACCTTTCCATATATACTTCATTTAAAAAGCTGCAAAAGATTTAAAAGAAATTGGGCTTTGATATCTCTGTGCTACTGATGTATCCTCATCTTGTGATAAAAAATACACTTGTATTTGTAGGTTCAAGTGCAACTTTCTTCCTTAGCTTCTGTATTCTATTAACAATCTGAAACGGATAAACTAGTAAGCTAGGAAATGACAATTTATAGGGACTTTGACCACACATACAATGTGACTATTACAACCAACTTTTAACAAGCTAACATGATGTAGAATATTCGTGATCATAGTATATCATATACAGAGATCAAGCACGAAAAATGCAAGATACCTCACGACCAACACCAGCCTCAAATAGAGATTCATCTAATCGTAAATCTAAAATCACTCACCTAAAATGAAGCACAAGCACAAGAAACGTAAAATAGGTACTAAAGTGACTACTGCTTCCAACTTCTTTTTCTTTTTAGAAAAAAATGTATTTATTATGTTTCCCTTGATAGTTCATTTAGAAGCATAATTGAGCACAATGAGTTAAAATCCATTCAATGGATAGCCAAAGTAGTAAGTCTCCTCTCTCTATCCCCCTAGTCAACAAACAATCATTGTCACACAGCATGACATTCCTCCTTATAAAAGTACTTCATAGGGAAAATGTCTTTTGGTTAGAAAAAGGTGAGAGGTTTTCTTCAGTGATATCAAGGTGAAACAAAAATTTTGTGCCAAATGTAAAAATGGAGGCTAGTTGGAATCAACTCAAAATAAGCCATTTGAGTTTCATTCCTCCATTCGTAACTCTTACGAAACCGAGCCATTAAATGGATGACTTTCTTAACTTTACATAACTTTAGATATGTACTACATGGATGGATAGTTATTTTCCTTTCAAGAAAGAGGATAATGTAAGATGTTTAATGCAAGTTTATGGCTGAATGCTAATCATTGTTATCACATCAAATTATGTTATACACCATGAAAAAAAATTGTTTATAAGAACAAATTTGGTTGAAATACCTACCACAAACTGACATTTGATTTAAGATTTGTTAGCTAACGCTTTTGTAGCTTGGTTCTTGTTTTTTCTTTTCAGAATAGAAAAATTAAAACAAAATTGGTAAGTTAGTATCAAGCGGACCAGTAAATTGTCATTTCCTTAGGAAAATATTGATTTCATATAGTTTCATGAAGTAAATACTTAATCAATAAAGTTAGGTCTGTGTTAGATGTATATTACCTTAGTTTTGCTTTAATCGTTGGATATTTTAGTTATATATATAGATGACTTCTTTCTCTCACTCTTTATGAGAATATTCAGTTAGGTTTTTTTTAATCCCTACAAACAGAAAAACCCAACAAATATTCGAAAACAGGGGAATAGCCACCCTGATCTTGTGATATATTGCAAATAAACTAAATTACAAGCAAATAAGAAAGCTCTTAGATCAAGAAATAAGAACAATGCAATAAAGAAAACAAAACTATCCACCTCTTTTGAAATTTACAACTTGTTGAAAATCACATATTAGATTAACATTCGAGCAAGTGCTAGAAGATTATATTTAAAGAGGAAAATTGAACCAACCAACCTTGTTGTTCCATCAAAGATAGTAGGTGGTTCTAAAATTGAAGTGAGGGCTGGAGGAAGAATTTCCTGAAAAGCTCTTTCACACAAAACACAAAGAAGTGAAAATGCAGAAAGAAAAACTAGAATGCTAATCAAAATGGAAAATGAAAAGTGCACAAATTAGAGTTTCATATTCCTACAACAATTAAAGCATTAAATCTCCAAATGAGAAAATAAACTGCTCCCAAAAAATGGAAATCAACACCACTTCAGTACCATATAAAAGAATTCACATACACAATGTAAACTCAAAAAATTAAAAGATTTCTTCTTACTGGTGCAACAAAAAAGTTAAAAATTTATTGAAATGGCTTGCTTACTTAGCTTGGTGCAAAATATATGTTAAGATCTATGAATAACCATCTCCATTAGCAGAAGCTTGAAGTCTAAAACTTCGAGTGAAGAGCAAAACTATACACAAAAGCAAACTTATGAATGTTACATATATAATATAAATAAGACATTGCATGGAACATTCAATCATTTTAGGGGTTAAATGAAGAAAAAAAATTTGCAGAGAATTATATTAATTCACTCAGTATTTGTGTATGATTGCTGAAATTAATGGCATGATGCGACATTCAGTTCTTATAAGCTTACCGTATAAAGAACAACAATCTAATAAAATTAGACAATTCCTAATGCTAATAAGTTGAATTAGAGATTTGAGATTTATAACAATGAACTATCATCTACCAAGCAATACAATAAATTACTAACAAGTTTTTCAGGTGGCAAACCATGCAAAGAGATTAATTAAAACACTTGGATTAGCTTTTAATCGATTGCCATAAAATTGCCACGTAGCTTGTCCAAAATGCCTAGCCTTGTCAAAATGCCCAGATTACCTCTATGGTTCTTCTCACATTAACCTTTCTCGCAGATTAACCTCTTATCGCGTAACCTTTCCGCGAACTAACCAACCTCTTCTCGCATAACCACCCAAAACGCCCTATTTTAGGACACTTAGTCAAAAAAATTTACTTCTTCTCTTCTACATGTATTAACTATTTGTCTTAACTACGAGTCTTATCTACGGGTCTTAACTACTTGTCTTAATTACAACTCTTAACTACAAGTCTTAGACTAATGGTTTTTTATTTAATAAAATTAATTATTTTATCAATCATCATGAGGTAAATCTTTCTAGAAGTTGAATAGTCTGGATGTCCTTGGGGACTTTATGGCATAGCGTTGTGTGTTGTGTACCACATAGCGTTGTGTGTTGTGCACCAGATCATTTGAGTTTGCATTCTGTTTGCTAATTTTTAATGTTGATAACACTGAGTTAAATTGGTCACTTAGGTTAGCATTCTAGTGGAACTCTAGTGCTGAAAAGGTTATTAGGGTGTGACCAAAGGTCACAAAGGGATACAAGACTAAACAACTAGGAATAAAGCAATCAAATCATCTTAGAGATAAGGGACACCGTAGGGTAAAGAAACTAATTTAAATTCAATCTAAGATTCAACTACCCATGGGAATATAAGAAACAGCTGTTTATCACTCCTAAAGGAACTTGCTACAAGAACCAAATAGGTGTAATTTATGTACATCTATCTAGCTATAGCACTATTTTGATGTCTTGTAGCCGCACCACTTCAGCTGTAGAAGTCTAAAAGGTTGAAGCCTTGTTAGCTTCTATCCAATCTCTATTGTTTACTATTTAAAGTTTATTACTCCAATTTCACAATGATATTTCTTTCCGTTACTATTATGTCTCATTTAGTTACGGGTTTGAGCAAAATATTATACTTTTTCAACGGTGTATATTTTCATTAAAATTAGTTCACCTTTATTTTTGTTGGTACACATTTGGTCTATTGGTATTCAAGAAAGGAGAAACAACTCTCCCGTTGACAAGGAACAAAAGCTAGTAATTACACTGTCGAAAATATAAATTTGTACTTCATATATCAACAATGAGATAAAATATGTTCTCTACCAAAATATATTTATCACGTAATATCTTGCTTGATATTATAAAAGAAACGTTACAAAACATGTTGTTTAAATTCTGCTTGTTATAGAATCGGTCAATCATACTACATCAATAATTAGCCACGTGATTGTTACAAATCACTCACATTTCTATATAATCAAGGGGACTTATGAAATTCAAGATACACTAAAAAAGACTCTAAATTCTTTACTTCATTACTCTCTAGAATCATATTATTGACGTGAAAATCATCTAAATTTTAGTAACTAAGCATTGCATCAATGCTAAATCTTATTGTGTTGTAGAGCAAGATATCATTGGTTTGTCTTCTCAATACTACCATCTTCGACACCATATTATTAGTATTCACAGATTGGATGCTTGATGATTAAGGTATATATGAGTTCAAATGATTGATTGGGGATACATGTGAATTATATATGAATTAAATGGATATGTGTAACTAAATAGAGACGTGTTTTGTCAAGTCTTCAGGTATTGAAACATAAACCATCATTAAAATAGAGACATGGTTAGAGGTAAGGGAGAGAGAGAGAATGAAAGGTATTGTGTTGGCCATGGTCCAAGTGCAAATAATACATGAGCTTTATTTACCTTTTTTAAGAAGCAAGGTTAGGGCAAAGCAAGTGGAGTAGCTTTTTGCCTATGTCTATGTGTACTCCCTTATATGTTTTCTTTCTCTATTATTTTCTTTTTCCTTTCACTGATCTCCCTATATATCTCTTCAATAAATTCATGCCCAATTCTTTATTGTCCTTATCCTTTACTTAGCTTCTTTAATGCTTTCAACATTTTTCTACGCATCATTTTTCGATCACACTCAACTTTGATGATATAACAAATCTTCTCCCCAATTAAATAAAAAATAAAAACACATTTCTAATATATAATTGTGACCAAGTTGTGTTCAATGGGGAATGTATATGATAAATAAATTTTCACTTTATCTCTCACGTCCTCCTTTATAATGATTAGTTATATGAAGGCTTAAGTATATAATATAATGATGAAATGCGGCTCCTTGTCTATTATAAGGTTTTTAATCTCTGCTATATTTCATAGGATCAAAATCCCAAATAATTAATATATAAAATACTACTTCGTGTCAGCTCACTTAGACTAAGATTATTGGTCCCTTCTTTAATTCCTCTGCAATGTATAGTTTAATTGTTTATTCACGTATCATTCACTAGAATATTAATTATTTATCTACCTATATACTATGGTCAATAATAAACCATGTGAGTATTTTAATTTATGCCGTTCTTTATATTGGAATGTTAAATAGGGTAAGTCTTTTGTAATGGACAATACAAACAATAACTCATCCATCTTATGTAGGTGTTGACGCCTTCTCATTTTTCATTTTTGGATTTCTTTTTTATCCAATATCTGTTTTTGGGATTTATAAATAACTCAAATATGAGGTTTTATCCGTTGATTATGAAAGATATATTCGATCTAAAAAAATTGATTTTACTCGATTTGCATAGATCAACCGTATATTTATAATACATGCACTACTTCTCTTATCCTGTGATATAGAAATTTATATTTATCTATAGTATATATAAAAGGATGCAATTGAGAAATTTTTTAGCCCCACTTTATCATTTTATTTTAATTTTTTTTAGGCTTGCTATAGTGACAATTTTGTCATTCACATAGATTTAATGTTTACGGTCATTTTCATTATAATTTTTAATGTTTGCTTTAATGGGGTGGTTTTTTTAACTTTTCATCCTCATTATTATAACTTTTCTCAAAATTTAAGAATTTTCTCTCCAATTAATTAAGTCATTTAATTTATCAAAATTCATTCATATTCCTCTCTCTTAATATTCTATCTCCCAATTATTCACATTTTCTTATCTCATATTTACTCTTTTGTATCTCTTCAAATTTTTTATTTTCAAATCTTTGGATATAAATATCTCATTTTTTTTATTTATGCTAAGGGTAAAAAAGAAATCAAATCATGCTTTTCTATTTTCTTCTATTTTTTTTTATGCTTGTGTATATTCCTTCATTCATAGGTTTTTTTCTAGTAAACAACAAAAGTCGGGGAAACTTAAACCGCCAACTTTTGATATATATATATACACACATATACATACATACATGTATGTAGCTCTTTATGTTTGAATCATGTAATAATAAGAATCTTTTTTTAATGTAACAATTGGAATCTACTCATGTTTTTTTTTTTCATTTATTTTTTTTTATTAAAGCTATATTATTAATAAAAGGGGTCTTTTCAAAAATATAAAAAAGTGGCAAAATATTTACACTCTATAGAACAATCCCGAAAACGGAAAAAACCCAAAGACCCACCATGTAAAATACCAAAAATGTCCCGTTAACCATGCCGTCAACAACGCGCGCCTAATATATTTGCGATCGTTTAGATTTGGTTATTGATCGTTTAGATATGACTACAATTTATACGCGATCGTTTAGATATGGCTACAACACGATCATTTAGATATGGCTACAATTTATACACGATTGTTTAGATATTGCTACAATTTATATGCGATTGTTTAGATATGGCTACAATTTATACGCGATCGTTTAGATATGAGTACTATTTATCTTTTCAATTCTATCGTTTAATTTTGTTACACGATCATTTAGATTTGAGGACCCAAATCTAAATGATTATTTTAAAAAAATTGGTACACGATTTTTTAAATTCTTTTTGTACACGATCATTTAGATTTCTTTACACGATTGTTTAGATTTATTTACACGATCGTTTACTTTTTTTACACGATCGTTTACATTTGGCTACTTCAATCCAAATGATTTTTTTAAGATTTTTTATACACATCTTTTATTTTTTTTACACGATCGTTTACTTTTTTAAACGATCGTTTAAATTTGGCTACTCCAATCTAAATGTTTTTTTTTCAAGATTCTTTATACACAATCTTTTATTTTTTTACACGATCGTTTACATTTGGCTACTCCAATCTAAATGATTTTTTTTTTCAAAATTCTTTATACACAATCTTTTAGATTTTGCTATTTTGTTGTACACAGTCTTATACATAGTCGTTTAGATTTGGTTACTCAAATGTAAACGCGTAAAAAAAAAAAGAATCTACGGACAGAAATCGCATCGAAAGAAAAAAGAGGAAAAGTAGAAAGACGATGGAAAGAAATCGAAGCGAAAAAAAAAAGGAAGAGAAAAAAAAAGCGATGGAAAGATTAAACAACATAAATAAATAATTGAAAAAAAAAGAAAGATGATGGAAATAAATCGCAGAAAAGAAAAAGAGAAAAGAAGAAAGACAAAATCGTAGGGAAAGACGAGGAAGACGAAATAACAAGAAGAAGACGAATCGCGAGAAAGAAAAAAAAGATAGAAGGGCAAATCTGAAATATTTAAAAAAATGGCTATTTTTATGGGATTTGTTACACGGGGCCGTAAATAGTTTACAGTTTTGTTACATTTATGGAAGTTTCCCTTAATATAATGGTTGAGTGACTTATACTTTGATTTTGTTTAAACAATGTAAATATTATATTGATATTTATTAAGTAAACATAAAGGTAATAAAATGTGCAAAGCAATAAATATTAAAGTTTTTCAAATTTTTTACCTACAAAATCATTACAAAAATTAGGATATAATAAGAATTAAGTTGTTCAAATACTAATTAATGATTTACCTAATAACATTTTTTAGAAATATAAATATAAATATATATATATATATATATATATATATATATATATATATATATGATATTTATTTTATTGAATCATTTGTTTTAGTAATGATACATGCCTATGTAGTTGAAATATTCAATTTCAAATTTGCATTAAAAAAGTACAATTTCATTTCAAATTATAATTAAAATAAAAATATATATTTGAGATAGTATATTATGATATTTATAAATTTATATTCATTTTTACGATGTGAATAAAAAGAATATAAATATGAAAATATTGAAATGACTATTTTATAAAGTTAAAGTTAAAACTATAATTTTTCGATGTGTGATTTTCGCGTGCCTCGCACGCGTTGTTTACTGGTCTAATATAAATGGATCATCCCCTTCTTTTGTCAACTGAAGTTTGAGATAAAACCACATGTTTATCTAATACAACTTACTTTAAAATTGGTTCTATTTGGTCTGTGAACTTTCGTGATAATGTGTGTGGTTTAATTAGCTCCAAAACTTTATAAAGCATAACCTCTTTAGTCTTTGTTAAGTTACACTTTTTTCTCTAAATCATTTTGTCCAATATTTATCTTAAAAATTATTTCACTTGGAAATTATATTCCAATTGATTGATTGGAGAAATCAAAACCCTAACTCTCATGTGAATTGGAATAACTACAAGTATAATGTTTGGAAGTGATTATGAAACAGTTCAAATCATTTTTCACATTCTCAAAATAACTTTGAAAACCCATGCTTTAATTTTTCAAAATTGATCTTGATGATACGAAATTTGTATTTAAAAATTTTAAATCTATTTTGAGTAAGCTTAATAGTATTAAAATCACTAATATGCCTGCATTTTATATACACACACAAATTAAAGAGTTTAATTATAGGGGGATAGAAAAAAGAAAAAAAAAAGAAAGAAAGAAAGAAAGAAAGAAAGGTAAGGTTTTGATTATATGTGCATAGGAATTGGGAAAGCTGGTTAGAAAAATGATGCATTCAATCAAGGGGACACATTGCTTGGTTGTGTGAATACAAAATAAGGAAGGATTAGTTTGAAACTTAGTTTAAATGGGGACAACAAAATTAAAGGGTAGGTGCACCTAATTATTACTTAACATGTAAACTCTAAACAAGAAGGGTCCACTAAGAGAGCAACCTCGTGTGTTTTTGTCTTCCTATTTTACATTTCTCAAAATGGGGATTTTCAATATTTTCAATTCACCCCCTTTTCCTCAATCCCCATGTTGGGATCAAATATTTTCATAACCCCAAAACCCTCTCTTTTTTATGTCAACCCTAATTATCCCCCACATTTTTCAAAGCTATATTTTCGTCTCACCTAAACTTTTTCCCTTTGTATAAAATACCTTGAAATTTGTTATATATATCAAAGTTTATGTTGAGTTTTGGTAAAATATTAGTGTGATTCTCTCATGTTGAAAAAGCTTCAACAAAATAAGTTTGTTTCTTTAATTTCAAATTGTTTTAATTAAAATTACTTTTAAGTTTGAGTATGCTAATTCTAATTAAATTTTTCTTTTTTTTTGAGACCGAGAGAGAGATTTTCATTTGATTATAATAATTTTACATATAGTTGGATATTTCTGATCAATGAATTTTTCTTCGATTAGAAGGTTTATGTTAATTCTTATGTTTCTATTTTTTTTTAATAGCTTTGTATTTTCTTGTTTACATGGTCGTAGTGAGAGGTTTTTTTTTAACATCTTAAATGACCAAAGAAACACACATTCTATGGAGATTTTTTAAAAAAAATAATAGTCTAAGGAGATTACTATTTAGTTTTCCCTTGAGTTTTATGTTGGATTTATTTTGTTTAGGGTCTAAGAGATGTATTATATACAAACTCAGGTGTGATTCTTTGCTTGATAAGTCGTTGTTTTGTCACAAGGCCCCAAATTTTCATTTTTCATATGGACATGTTTGAAATGAGTCTTTTTCTTTTTTTTTGGTGAAATAATATATTGGTTAGGAAATTGGGCCAAACACAAGGGTTATAATAAATAGGGATTCTTAGGGTTATCCTAAACCCCAATAACCCTAACTTCTCCTCTCTTTTTCCTTTCTTACAATCCTACGTTACTCTATCCAAATAACTCAATCCAAATTCTATTATTATAACACTGCTATCATAGTCCTTCCCTCAAACACATACAATCGTAACACTACCTTTCGTATTTTTTCTCCCGAACACATATTAACATATAAAACTATCAATAATAACCCTTACCTCAAATACATATTATCATAACACTAGGATTATCATAATCCTTTTCTCTTATAACTCTTTCCCTCCTCAAATGCATCTTAGAAATGATCCATAGTACCACCATATAGCATATTTAACTTGCTTATCCTATCCTATATATAAAATTAGATCTATTTTAACTAGCTAGCCTTACATCTATAAGAAAACAAAACAAACAACCAATTCAGCCTAACCCAGCTATTTCAATAAGCTAATTAAGGCTTTCCACTATTATGGTAACTATTTTGCTTTCAGAAATTAGAAGAAAAAAAAAGGAGAGAGAGAGAATAAAGATTGAACATAAATGGCTGATATAGTCACTATATACACACAACTTTTTGGTCTCATAAAATGACTATAGATATATCATCAAAATCCACTGTTCTTCACAAAATTACACATGACTTTCGTCTTCATTAATTAATTAGTTTCTCATCATTCTAAGGGCCAAAGCATGGAGTTCCCCAAGATCTGCATGAGAAGAAGATAATTTTTTTCTAGGAAATGGTTGAAGAATTTGAGGTTCTTGCGATGATCTGCTTAATTGGCTCTCATGAAATAATTGATTTTGATTAATGAATAACAATGCTTCATCATTGTTGGCAGCTGATTCTAGAGAGCTTTGTGGGGTTGGGTTGTTCATAATTTGAGTTTGATAATTGTTATTTGGAATTGATCCATTCGAGAGGTTGCTGTTATTGAAATCGCCTGTCCATTGAATCTCCATATTACTTCCTGAATCCATTAGGGTTTGTGCAAGTTGAGCCTTGGCTTGCATCAGCTGTGTTTGTAAGTATGCCACCTTCAAAAACCCAAAAAAAAAAAAGGATTCTTTCAATTCAATTTTGTAATTTGTCTCGACTTTCTAAGTGTGATTAAAGGACAATTCAAACAAACTTGAATCGAGTAAGGAAAAAAAAAAAAAGAAAAAAAAGAGAGGACTTGTTTAAAAGTTGATGCTTTTAAAGTTCTGTTAGATTAATGGATTGTATCAAGTGAAATTTTGCATCTCCAATATGAACTCCTTTTTTATTTTTATTTTTATTTTTTTGCTTACACAATGAAAACAAACAACAAATAAAACAATATTAGGTAACTCTTCAATAAACAATCGCCATTAAGCTAAAAAATTGTGTATGGGGTTATTAACAAATCTAACTTTTAGGCACACCAATTATAACAATCATTTGTTTTCAATTTTCTGTTTCTATTTGTTTTTTTACCCTCGTTCTACAAGGTTTCAACAAGGGGGAAACTTTTTCAACAATTTTTAGCCAAATTTAAAAAACAAAACAATTAATTCTTAAGTTTTTTAAATTTGAAACTATGAAACTTTCGTTTCACTTTTAAAGACTCCCTAAAAAATGAAATTAAATACAAAACAAGGAAATTCACAAATTAATTAAATAGTAATATTGTTAAGTTTTTAATTAATTTTCAAAACTCAAACAGAGCTAGTCTGAAAAATCAGATCTTTTATTCATATTCTTAATCATTCATCACTGCAAAATTAAACAATGATCGAGCTAATAAGTGATGATATTTAAACAAAAACAAATCATAAAGTAGAAAAACAAAATGATCGACACCTGTTGTTGAAGAGCAAAAATATGAGCAACACAACCATAAACAGGATCATGAATCCTTGCTTGAGCTTCATAGGCAATAGTAACAACAGCTTCACAACGATCGTGAACAGGAACATGAAGCAACAACTTCGAAACATTACTTGCTCCGAACACTTTATGAATGGCAGCAAATCTCGCAGCCCCTTGTTCTGAACAAAAATAAGGAGCAAATATACAATCAGCCACACATTTTCTCCTTAGAAACTTGCATGCTCCACACGGCGAACCACCGCCACCGCTACCACCACACCCCGACACGCTCGTGTTCGTGGATGTAGAAGAAGAAGAAGCCATGGGAATAAAGAAGAAAGGGTAAGAAATGGTGCACGAGTAGACTAGAAAAAAGTGCAAAGAAAGAAGAGTAAAGGGGATAAGGAAGTGGGCGTGTGGTTTTTCTTATATAAAGGAGTGTGAAAGGGAGACATGGAAGGTTTGTGTGTTGTGTTATTAGGGAACATCTCTCTTTAATTAATATAAACCCCAATCAATGTACTACTATTATAATACATATTTTTCTTTCTGCGAAGTTTGACATGTCATTTAATGATATATTGTTTTTATTTTAAGGATCTCATACTAAATAGTCTTATTAAATATATGATATTTTGGAATTGTTTATCTATCATCAAAAATTATTTAATTCTGATTTGTTCTTTAATCTAATTTTTAACTAACTTCAAACTAAATAAGTTAGAGAATGAAAATTAAGATTTAAGATAGATAAGAAACATTTAAATTATTATGAGTACAATTTGGTGTTGAGGAATTTAAACTTGAAATAGATCAAAATAAAAAAAAAAAAAAAACCTGGAAAGATTAAAATAAAAATGAAATTTAAACCTAAAAATAAATTCACTTTCTTATATCTCAAACTAAAGGAAAAAATGTAAATCATGTGATTAGAATGCGTATACCGTAACTCAACGATATGTATGTGCAATAAGTTTAAAAATTCTTTAAATTTTGGTGAATGGATCTCCTATTAAATTTCTTGTTTATGGGTTAAGAGTCGAGACTTTTTTTTAAAAAAAAAAAAAAAGTTATTATTATTATTATTATTATTATTATAATAAATAAATAAAAAGAAAAATGTGAGAGTTTTTGTTTGATTGATGGGTTGTAATAAAATAGTAATTAAATTTTTGTTTTCCGCCGAACGCCGCACCTAAGAATTGCTGCGTTTTGTCGCTTTCCACTTTTTTTCTTTTTAATTTTTTAAATTAAATTATAAATTATAAATTTATGTGTCCCCACCAACGATTAAATTTAAACCAGTTTTTTCCTCTTTCTTTTTTATTTTATTTTATTATAATTTTTTCTTTCTTTATTTTCGAAACATAATAATTGAAAACACATTAAGTTTAGCCATAAAATTTCTTAATAATTATTAATACCCAAACATACGTGCAACAGTCGAAACAAAAACTACACTTCTATGTTCCAAACGTCATATATGTTCTATTTAATCAAATAATAATATTAAAAAATATATAATGATATTGGATACTCCGGATGAAAGCCTACAACAAATTTGATAAGTTGAACTAAATCTAAAATATGTCATGTCGAGTATGGATCATGGGTTTGGTTAAGGATCTAATATCTCTATATCTTAATACAAAAATGTTAGTGGATAAATTTTTGGAAATAGTATATAAAAAATATGACACCTGTTCAATATTTGAAAACAATACAAAATGGATATTACATATTATAACTTAGTAAGGTAGGTAGTACGTATAAAAAATGATGCAAAACGAAAGGAAATAAAGTAGCATATATACTTCATTTACTGTAAATTTTCTTAATCGAAAAAGTAAAAGATTCACCGACATACTATAGTTCACAATTTCATAAACATAATTAAAAATATGAAACAAACGTTCACTCACCGAAAATTTTGAAGGAGATGAACAGAATAAGAAAGAATCGACGAAAAGAGATCGACCGGAAAGAGAGATCGAAAGGAGAGAAATCGGACGAAGAAAGTGATCGGTTACAGCACTGAAGAGTTAGATGAAGAGACCGAAAATAAGATGCCCGGATGATATGGAATAAAAAAAATCATTTTGTGGAGATTCTTTAATATATTATCACCATAATTGCCTCAATTTTATACCATTTTAAAATGAATCTATATTAAATGTATCTTATAATTAAATGAAAATAAATATATTATTTATCTAATACATTAAATAGGGTAAGTTATAAGATACATAATAAATGCGACATGAAATAATTATAGTATTATATTATATATATTTTTGAAAATAAGTATTCTTAATGTGAATGAAAAAAAAGTAAATAAAAATCTCGAAATTTTATTTAAGAAAATTATTGAAACATTTGTATAAAATCATACCTAACGTAGATGTTTTCACTGAATTTTTCCAATTTTTATCTCTAGTCGCAAAATACCTTTAATATTCAACAAAAGCTGACTTAGACATAGTTGTGCCTACATTTTTCTATAATACTTCAAGTACATAATCTAAAAGTAAGCAAAAGTAAGAGAAACAAAGTATAATTTAAGCCTAATATAACTACAAAAATATATACAAAAACAAAAGAAGTTAGTAGGCCTGAGATTAACATTGAACCTAAATGGGGGAATCTATTGGAGTTGGGAGACAGTTTGACTTGGGAACCCAAACGAGACAATGCTTCGGTTGGTTTCTAAAATGTGCAAAAATCTCAAGTATTGGAAGTCGAGTTTTATGAAATGGTCAAACAAATTCAGTTGAAAAGGGAAAAAAACAGATTTTTTATTTCTGATGAACACATCTCTTGGAGGAACAAAGGGGCAATACATTAAAGAGATTTAATGGATCCATCGTCACCAAACTGAAGAAAATGACTGTTTCTTCTACCCATGTCATTATTAAACACCAGCTAGATTTTCAGAGAAAACAAATACCCTTCCAATGTCAATGGCAATCCTCTTTTTTCCTTGGGGAAAATCAAATCCCCCAATATGATCAAACCTTACAACATCATTCTTATATATCTCGAAACCATACAACATCACTTTTATATGTCTCAAACTATTTTTAAAAGAAAATTATTCCTCACTTTTATACTGTCTCAAACTATTTTTAAAAGAAAATTATTCCTACAAATCAATACAAATTCTTACATCAAACCCAGCATAGAATTATTTCAAATTAAGCACGTTCAACTTCGGTGTTTTTACGATAAAAGTATTGAAAATAGTAACCTTATCAAGAAAGATAATAACTTTCAATTCTTTTTTTACTTTTTTTTCAACCATTCTCATTTTAATTCATTCATGTTCTCTCGTAAGGATTATATTCCTTAATATCTCCTACGTTAACCATACAACATCACTTTTATATGTCTCAAACTATTTTTAAAAGAAAATTATCCCTCACTTTTATACGTCTCAAACTATTTTTAAAAGAAAATTATCCCTACAAATCAATACAAATTCTTACATCAAACCCAACATAGAATTATTTCAAATTAAGCACGTTTAACTTCAGTGTTTTTACGATAAAAGTATTGAAAATAGTAACCTTATCAAGAAAGATAATAACTTTCAATTCTTTTTTTACTTTTTTTTCAACCATTCTCATTTTAATTCATTCATGTTCTCTCGTAAGGATTATATTCCTTAATATCTCCTACATTAACCATACAACATCACTTTTATATGTCTCAAACTATTTTTAAAAGAAAATTATCCCTCACTTTTATACGTCTCAAACTATTTTTAAAAGAAAATTATCCCTACAAATCAATACAAATTCTTACATCAAACCCAACATAGAATTATTTCAAATTAAGCACGTTTAACTTCAGTGTTTTTACGATAAAAGTATTGAAAATAGTAATCTTATCAAGAAAGATAATAACTTTCAATTCTTTTTTTACTTTTTTTTCAACCATTCTCATTTTAATTCATTCATGTTCTCTCGTAAGGATTATATTCCTTAATATCTCCTACATTAACCATACAACATCACTTTTATATGTCTCAAACTATTTTTAAAAGAAAATTATCCCTCACTTTTATACGTCTCAAACTATTTTTAAAAGAAAATTATCCCTACAAATCAATACAAATTCTTACATCAAACCCAACATAGAATTATTTCAAATTAAGCACGTTTAACTTCAGTGTTTTTACGATAAAAGTATTGAAAATAGTAACCTTATCAAGAAAGATAATAACTTTCAATTCTTTTTTTACTTTTTTTTCAACCATTCTCATTTTAATTCATTCATGATCCCTCGTAAGGATTATATTCCTTAATATCTCCTACGTTAGGGTATATTCCTTTCTATCTTCTACAATTTCCCAGCTTGTTATAGACGTATCAAATAAGCAAGCATTTGTTTAACAACACCTCACCAATGCACATGGCAGCCATGCAAATTCACAAACTTTCATCCCATTTGAATAACGAATCACATTCAATTGAAGCTTTGCCTTGAATCTTAAGCAATAAAATGAAAAACAAAACAATGGACTTCTGACTGATGATACATGAATGTTATCGATTCAGAGAGAAGATCAATCAAGATCAATCAGTCTTTCCGTAGATTATGCTTTCGGCATATCACATTCCATCTTGAATCTGTTTATCAAAATCTAGTCACAAAAGATGTCAATTCGAACACTGTTTCTAGCAAAGCACATTTACTTTACATGGGTGGAAGTACGAAAAGATCTCCCTCCTCACTGGGTTACTCCTCAAAATGAGATCTTGTCAAGACTTGCACAAAAAAGGAGAGTTCAAAACAACAGTTCAATTCTTTCCCATATTAACAAGGAAACATAAAAGAAGCAGTTTCTGTTCCGATGAAAGAACTGCAGGCTGTACATCTTTCGTTCCGATCTGAAAACATGTCGTCTTCTTCTCACCTTTTGTAATGAAACCTTACTTTCAGTAAAAATTGCATCTTAACCTGTTTAATCACATCCACAACTCTCAATCAGCCAATTGCAGGAAATATCACTGCGTTCACTCCTAGTTCTACTTCCAAAATCTAGTCACAAAATCTAATCACATCCACTCTAACAACATACATGAGGGAGGCAGTTAACTAAGCAGACTTTTGAGAGCAACGTATCGACCTTGCAGAATTAATATTTTGTGAACTATATCTTTAAAGAGGTGTTCGAACCCCTAATTTCAACTGAGTAGAGTTAGTTACCATGCGTGCGACTCCAATTATAACAGTTGGCGCTTCCGACTATTATACCTACAATGAACTCAATATTACTATTTCAAATCCCTTTTTGCTACCGTTTTTAATATTTATTACAATATTTACTATTTCTTGCTCGTCCTCTCTTTCTCTTTGTTATAGTGTTTACTATTTCCTACCAAGGCTAAAACAATTTACATCCCAAATACATAGACTATTATAATCTACAAACTATAATTAACCAACTCAATTCCCCAAACACCCCTAAGCCATACGAATATAATTATTTGATGATTTTTAGTGGTTGAATCTCAGCAAGATTCATTTCCTCTCATAAATTTTTGCATGGTGTTGAAAAATAGTTGAATTAAATGAACCAGTTAAAGGACTAAAACAGGGTTTTCAGTCACAGACATAGTACATTATTTAAGAAAAACACTATAGTAGTTTGGCACCCCTAGTAGGGTGTTTTGAGTATTCCTTATAACCATTTTGTTTTCTATTTTTTACTTTTATCACACCAGTTCAGAATTTAGAAATAGTTAATGTTTCTCACTTTCTCTTCTTTGACTCTACACATATTCAGTAGAGGTAGCCTCTCTCCCTGGCAAAGGTTTCAGAGGCTGCCGGCCCACCACAATGTGGCTGGTTACACCATCAGATATAGAAGAGAGATTATAAAACATATTTTGAATATGTATCCAAAGGTTTAGAGCAAGAAACTCTGCATACGGCAATCACATAGGATCATTTTCATAATTAGGTAGCGTATAGAGATTTTGCAAATGGATATACCAACAATCATTAGAAAGCAACCACATTGTGGCAGCCCACTCAATCATTCACTCCAACCTTTTTCAACTTGGATCATTTTCCTCTCTAAAATGTCTCTCTCTCTCTCTCTCTCTCCCTTCCTCCTATTCAGACTTTTCCAAACTATTATCTCTGTGATTGTTCTTTTCCCTCCATAACATTTACTTACCCTCTCTTAACATATTCGTGTCCCTGTTAATATTTCTCTCTAGTAACATCTACATCTGAACATTTCTCTTCCGCTAAAATTCTCATTTTAGAAATTTAATCATCTGGATTTGCTATATTTCTGTTATAACATTTCTTACTTTTTCTCATAAAAATTTATCTCTGAAGAGAGTGAAGTCACCACAAATCCAAGGAATCAGAAGCAGCGCACTTATATATCCACCGTTGTAGCACTCACCACTCTTCCTTTCCCTCCCCCCAACCAACTTTCCTTAAACTTAAATAATATATATATATATATATATATATATATAGTATGATGTGTGTCTAAGCATACATAGTATGTATGTATGTATATCAAGATGGTATCTTAACTATTATAAGTACAACCAATTTAAAATGTCTCTCTTTCTCCCTATACAATTTCTACTATTACTTTATTATACAGTAGAATTTACGTGTTTTAGAAAAGTAATATACAGTAAAGGAGGACAAGGCAACACAATACAACCAGAGTATGCAGAATAAAACCAAAGCATCGTTAAAAAACTTACTTGAGCCGTATCATACACAATGTACTCATTGTACATTAACTCTGAAGCTTTCACGTTTGATGCCACCGGTTTCCCACAAGGAACCACCACATCCTCCTTCCATTTCACATGTTCCGACACATCTGGCACTTTCTTCCCAAGCCCTTTTGTCGAATGTTTTCCTCGAGGTGGTTTCTCCATATACTATAACCAACAAAAAAATAATCATTTCACTTCCAACTCTTTCCAATTCAACGGACAAACAATGCTATCATTACAAAATCAACTCACTTCAGCTTTCTTCAGCTCGTACACCTCCCCTAATGCAACCTCACTCAAAATCATAAACCCAACGGGATTTTTCCTGTCCGTGTAGCAATACTGTGCACTTTTACTCACCAGATCCGCAAAGTATATTCCCTTTCCAAACTGCACTCAATAACATTCCCAAACAAACGAGAAACGTACTTTAATTTTAGCATAATTCAGATTCTAAGAACCAAAATGCACCAAATAGGTATACCATGTAACCAGTTGCTGGAGCTTCAGGAGGAGCTATTCTCAATCCCTGGCTAAGTATCCCAACAAAATTTGTCAGCCGTGAACCTATACCATATAAACATTAACGTCATACACTACTTCCTGTTAGAGTCAACCTAAGCAAAGGTCAACTAGGTAAGGCATTCTAATTTTCGACCAAAAACTCAAAGGACTGAATCTTTATCCTCACATATTAATGAGCTTAAAAGGGGAAAAAAGACTTTCTATTAGTACATAATTTTCTATATCAGAAAAAGGGTAACGTTACCATGCCACAATAGCATTTTGTTCTTAAGTTTTTGTCGGAATGGAACAAACTTATCGAACTCCCCTTCCCTCTCCAGTGAAAATACTTCTTCAAGCTCCAGAGCCCAATCCTTCCAAAATAAATTAAAACAATATCAGCTAGTATTCGTGAGAGGTGAAGGAAAGTGACAAGAAGAGAGAAATAAACCAACCGTATGAGTTGGAGCATGAGTGTTGAGAAGATACTTCTCAATTAACTTATAATCATCACTTTCGTGAGATATTGGAGCAATATCACAGTGCAGTTTCTTATACTTATCATCAAGAGATTCATCGCTGTCAACATCAAACCCAACTAACCTAGAAGCGATCTCAATATCTTGGAGTGCTTCCAGCATTTTCAACTATGAAACGATGCAAAGTAGTCCAGTTAGAGGGAAACATGAGGGCTCAAAGACAATTCCAATCAAAATGCCTTCATGAATTAAAATTGCCACATCATAGTGCTGAGTTTCTCTAAGAAGATGCCAATAAAGTAAAAGTTCCCATCCATTAAAGGAACCTCATATGCTTGGTTAGGAGACAAGTGGTAAGTTACCTTAGACTTGAAATCATCCTCATCCCTTATAATGTGAGGATGAATAGAAGGAATCACCGTGAAAAAGCGATTGCTAGCATCAATAATCAAGCTCTCTTTCACAGATGGATCATGCATGCTACTGTTTAATAAGTTTTGGATTTCTGTTAAAGCTTCAAAACCTAAAGTAAATGTCAGAAAAAGTAGAAATATAAGAATTAAGAACACAATTTTGAATTAAAAATATGGTTGGCGTCCAGTATTTGATGGGAGATTCAAGACAGTTTACCTTTCTGGATGTTACTTCTGCTTAATTTTCCAAGCGGCATCTCTGACATATTTATCTCAAACTCCATCATAGCAGCCCTACAAGACTTATGATTAGTATTTTACTCGAACATATAAATATTTATGTATATCATATAAGACTCATGCCTGAGCCAGTAGCAACCAACCACCAATGAGAAAGGCCATTTGGAAAAACCTGTAGGTTTCTACATTGAACAGCATCTTCATTAATTGTGCTAATTGAGGAGCAAGTTTAGTGGCCGAATAATTCTTCGGTTTCTTTGGCAAATCTTTGTTCACTCCATAATCCTACAAGTTCCAACATTGAGACGTGATGCAAGCATTAAAATTAACATAATCAGTAGATGTGCTGTAGAACAGAGAAAGCAAGTGGTAGTGAAGAAAATGATGTGATATTGATGAAAGAAAAAGTGGTACAATATCCAGTGGAAAGAACCGGCCAGGTTGCTTTTCAAAGTTTAGTTTCTGTTCCCATGCTTCCCAAGGATTCCCCGTCTTCTCAAGGAATAAGCGTTTGAATTCCTGTATTGCATCTGATTTTGTCATCTCATCAAGTTTGACTCCTCCAATTTTCTCATTTCCCACTCGACCCCATTTGCGAAAAACATAGCAATCTGAACTCTTATCATCTTGAATGATTTGGAGAATATAATAGCTTCCAATAGTAAACATAAATATGTAAGAGATTGCATGGACCACTCCAAGTAGAGAAGTCTACTAGTCTACTAGTTAAAAATGAAAGTTCAAAACACACACACACACACGTTATTAATAAAATTAATAAAGAGGCAGTATCCTTTTCAAAAACACACACACACGTTTGCACTTTGCACCAGCCTTTCTAAAAAAAAAATTATCAGTACATCTAAACCTACCTTCCCAAAATCTTAGACAAATACCTAGTTTGGATGCATAGGAAGACAGTTTTGGGTGCAGGGGAGAAAATAAGAATACCTATTAATTCCAGTTGACAAGTCTGACATGTTTAAAGTTGTATTATAGATGCTTTTCTTGTCTTCAAGAATATGACCTGTATCCTGCAAACCTGAGGATTCATGCACGGCACTTCGCCCTTTCACCTTTACGGTGACCAAGCTGGTGGACTCACCAGTGGCTTCTACTTTGTATCTATCATATGGGAGCTTCTTCTGTTTTCTAAAGCAATCTACCAGATATTCTTCCCGAACTATAGGTATCTTCATCCTCCTGTTCATTGAGTTCAGTGACCAAAAGAGAGATAATGGAAAACTCAATTGATCAAGAAAGATAAAACTGACAACTAGAAGGATGATACCTCGCTTTCTTCATTTCTGGATTATATTCATCCACATATCCACCCACAACTAAGCAATTAGTATCTGCACTTAAGTTTTGTCATCAAAGTGAACTAACATAACATATCTAAAAGAGTTACATGCTGAGTAACCAACAAGGTGATAAAGAAGATACCTTTCTTTATCTTGGCATGAACAGCTCCACCTTCAACCTCGATTTTTCTTTTCCATTCTCCCTGCAAGATTCAACACAATGATTTCAACTATTGCATGTCACGCAATGAAAGTAATTTCAAGCATACAAAAGCTCAGAATGAAAGGTCTTACCATGGAATCTTTTAATCCATAAAAGGAAACTCTTAGCTCAGCCAAGTTTTCAGAACTTGATGATTGTGATTGACTACTAGAAGTTTGATTGCCATTGGCAGTACTGGAAGTAGGTGGTGGCAATAATCGAATAGGTTTTGCACCTTTTTGTGATTTAAACCACTGCAAGAGACCATAAGATGTGAAATCATGATTCATCTGACTTTCATTTAAAATTGGTTTTCGCAGAAACCTTGCTAAGATATTGGTTGCCAGTCTCTTCTGGAACTTTCCACTTCCCTCTAAGGCGCTGTGGTTCACAAGTAGAGTAGCTACACTTGGTCCATGCAGACTGATACCCGTGACATCGGTACATGCCCCGAGAGTAATGTAATGATCCAAAACAGATGGGGCATTTTGCAAGTGCTCCA
This sequence comes from Cucumis melo, assembly GCF_025177605.1. Taxonomy (NCBI): domain Eukaryota; kingdom Viridiplantae; phylum Streptophyta; class Magnoliopsida; order Cucurbitales; family Cucurbitaceae; genus Cucumis; species Cucumis melo. Next base: position 24,220,756 of record NC_066860.1, on the reverse strand, counting down.
AACATCATGCCATCGGCACTAAACAAGGCATGCATCAAATTAGGAAATGTGCCAGTATAAGAAGCAACAGAGAAAAACCTTTTGGAATAACAAATTAAACCACGACAACCAATTTAAATATACCTAAGATTAAAAAAAAGGACACATCGTTTTTTTTTCCCCCTATATGTAAGAAAGAAATGGATATGAATAAAAAAGGATACCTCAAGTTATCAACTACCTTTCAACTAAATTAGTTCAAGAATTACCACAAGATGCTAGCACCATTGTCATAAAGGAGTAATGCATAGAAAAGAAAAGTCCAATACTAGTCTCCCAAGAACAATCAATTGTAAAAACAGGACGAGGCAAGGCTTGATAGCAAGAGACTACCAGCGATCACGCAAATCAAGCTCTGATCCTGAAGAATCTTGATCATTAGATTCAAGCATTTCCCGCAACTCGGCAGTCGTTACATGCTTTTTCAGATCATCTTTTAGCTTCCATAATCCTTTACTTTGTGCCTCCAGTTTACTCACTAAATCAGATGAATTTTGGCTGTCTACAGAAACAAAAGCATTTTTCACGGACCTGCTTTCAGAAACATCTCCTGTAGCCTTAGTAACTTTAGAATCCTGGTCTTCCGCAGTGTCTTTTTTACGTTTACTAGCTTTTGAAGTTGTTTGTTTCTCTTCTATGAGCCACACACACATATACACAAAAGAATTAATAAATGCATGAGATTAGAACATCAAAAACACTCTTTAGCAGATTTACATGAAGGCCATACCATTTTTTACCGCAGATGAAGGCTTTTTAACCAAGATACTAACAGCCGCCTGATCAGAAGGTGGGAGGCTTTGCCAACCTGCCAACTTCTCAACTTGGGTAGATGGACATTGTTCCATGTAGCAGTTTGCATGGTACCAAGCCAGGCCCTTGGTCCCTTTACCATCTAGGGCAGTGGACAGACGAACCTTGGAATTGTTTTACAACTAAATCAATATTTTTCTTCAATGAGTCCATAGACATGGATGTCACAATAGAGAGAAAAAAAACAGAAAAGTAATAGAAGCATATTCTGCAAATCCCTATGTACGACCACTAAAGCCTCATAACAGCATATAAACCCCCTTTGGTTTAGGTTTGAACTCGAATCCAAGAAATCCAAATAAGAGAGGATTAAAAGCTAAGAGATGTTTCACTACATTCCGATTTAAAGAATATGATGTTAAGAGAATATGGATAAAGAAAACTACCTCTCCTTTCATAATCTTCTGTTTGCAGTGCTTGCAAGAAGCACGTGCAGTTTGCGAAACTTCAATACCATACTCTACTGGTGTAACAACAACTGCAGCGGCAGCTGCACTGTCTTGCACATATTGTCTAATCTTCTGCTGATCTTCCCATCTCAATGAGTCAAGTCCTTCAACATCATCAATTCTATCATATGGTAAATTTGAACCAATGAGAAAGATTTCCGGATGTTATACATGCATATCCATATGGTAAAATATCGTTTTCATTAGTACACATACGATTTGATCTGTTTTGCTTTCTTCAATATGCAGGCAGCGTGGTTCCACATCTGGTTCAGAAAAATATCAGCTATCAACAATAAGAATGTTCAATCAAAACCTAACTACAGGTACACCCCCAAGGAATTTGAAAGAATATGTCAAGGAAGATAAGGACGTCAAAGTAAGATAGGTTCCAATTAACAATCAAATAAAGAGAAGTTGAACAGAATACGATAAGAGAAGACATAATTCTTATTAGCCGAAAAGAACTGAAAATGAATTGTTAACTAGAAAATTGAATCCAAAAACTGATAATTAGGGAATTTCACAACGATGCTCTGTACAACACCCAAAATGAAACAACCCCCTTCAGAAATTAATCCATATCCATTTAAAAAATACACGATGCCTCCATAAACAAAGGTTTTGCCAAAGGCGAAAGTCAGTGAGAGCCGATTCCAAGTGGAAGCAAATGCATATATAACAAACAGTTAATAGAAGATGATAACTAGAATAACCTATAAACTGATACGAAAAGAAGAATACGAAGAAGAGAAACAGAGTTACCGGAAACCTAAACTAGCTGTGGAGCTAATAAGAAGGGTTATAGGAAGAAACCCAGAAACCCAACAAGGAAATGACACCAACACACCAAAAAAGAGGGTAAAATGGGTGAGTACAGGCATGAAACCGTCGAATTGGGTGGCTTGAACCATCTTGCCGAAGCGAAGATTCTCCTTCTGAATGGGACTTTTGCAGGTCTTGCAGGAGGATCGAGAAGACTTGGCATATTCAACCTTCCATGGCTTCTGGGGTTCCGCCATTTTCGCCTGCACTCAACACTCACCTAGTATAAGAAAGCGCCGAATAACAGTCACCCACAATCAGGAAACATATATATACGGTTAAAGAATGTTGGGTGTGAGGGAATTTTTGGTTTAAAAAGAAAAAGAAAAGTTGTAACCTTTGGTCAGAGGAGAGCGAGTGACACCGATCGAAAGAGACAGAGAGTCGGAAAAGTTTCTTCTCGACGCTTCATTTTGGGCCATTTTGACTTTGGGCTAAACTTCTCCGGCAGCTAGATTGGATACCTGAATTTTTTTTTAGATTTTAACTCAAATAGCCTAATTTGTAACGTACGATTGACCTTTTTTCTTCGTATATTCCTTAAAAGTTTTAAATGGACTAATTTATTTTACAAAAGACTGGACCAATTTACTATAATACTCATACTTTTTTAATGTAAACGAAATAAAAAAATTGAAAACGGAAGGTTTTGAGACATTAATAATGTGAAAAGGAAGATATCATTGCACGTAAAGAAAGCGCACTTCGTTCGGCCAAAATAACTACCATCGTTTTCTCATTCTTTGTCTTTCGCAGACCTTCATCGTCAAACATTGTTCACATTAGGGTTTTGATTCTTCGTCTCCAGCAAGTCTGTCGTTTGGGTGTAAGCGTTCTTCCATCACTATGTTACGAAGCAATCTTCCATTACGATGAGTCTATTTTAATACTTCTTATATGAAATAAAATGGGGTATATTTATCATTAGATCGTATTTCTTTAAAGTCTTGAACAGTTTTCTTCTTACTATTTTATTTAGAAAATGAGATTGTGGAAGCATTTAGGGTTTAACAACATTTGTGATTTGTACTTTGAAATTGATGTTTATATTCTTCAAACCACCACTTTAAAGTCAGTATATATTCAAGTGTTGAATTTCTATTTAAACTACAAATTAAGTAATACATGTTGTATATATTTTCTTCTAATGTTTATATTCTTAAAATGCATCTTTCAAATTAAACAGGAAGTGTTTGGCTATGATGTTTTTGAAGTTTGACCATGTTTACACTAAAAATAGAAGTTGGAATCTATAAAAATCATAATATTGTAAATGGTAGTTTATATTGTATCATAATCTATAGATGTTGTTGAAAGAAAATGGTGTGTCGGAGCGAAAGATGCTTAGGATCAAGGTTAAAACATATTAAATCAAACAAGGATGATCCAATTGTGATTGACGACAATACATAAGTATATTTTTTAGTTTCTGAATTTGTATTTGAAATGGTATAAATCGTTAAACAAAACTATAATATGGTAGGAGGAAGTAAGATATGAATAACCAATTCAATATGAACCACTGTAAACTATATATCCAGAAGATGATGAGCAGAAGTTAAGAGGACCTACAAGTATAGAGATTATGGTGTACTAGGATCAGAAGTTTGTGAAACCGAATGTTATCTTTGAAACACCGAAATAAAAAATGCTAACACATGACAAAGGGAAACAATCAAAACCAGTAAGTATATTATAAATTTACTGATATATATGTGACATCTGCTCTTTGCTGATGCTTTTATTATATTTGTTTGTAGATGAATGAAGGAGAAACATATCACTTAACGATTCATCGGAGTCTGATGAGATTTATTTATGATCTGTATGAATTAAAAATAGTTTGTTCTACAAATAATGAGTTATGAAATTTTACGTTAATGGTATTCTATTTTCTGCAGGACAATTTACCCATTGCTAAAAGGAGATTGTTCGAATCTGTGTTGAAGAGAAAGGGAAAGCCACTGAAAGTGAAAATGTATGTGTGATGTAAACCTTAGTTGTATTTGTGTATAAGAAACTAACTTTACATTGACATAATTTTTTTATTGTTTATATGAAATATAGGTATCTAAGAAGAGAAAATTAGAGAAAGTTGTCAAAGGAAGGGAAGAGAAGAAGGATAATACTAAGAAACTAAAAATAAGTGATAAGAAACAAGAGATAAAAAAACAAGGAACAAAAAATGTGAAGAAAGGAGCAAGGAAATCAAACAAAAAGGTGTATATAATATTTGTGTACAATAAAGTGCACTTACTTTTCATTCAAAAATGTTCTTATAATTTAAAATGTATATTACTAATATTCTTTCAAAAATCTACTGAGGAGAAAAAATGATAAAGAAAAAAAAAAGCTAAGGTAGAGGATGATTATAAGGTACTGATTAAGTTATTGAAATATACTTAGTGTCATGTAATTTAATTATATATATTAAGTATACATATAATGATATTCTCCTACAAATTATGTTTGCAGGGTGCACCATTGATCTTGAAAAGAAGTCCGTGGTAAAGGGTACAAAAATTAAACATCTATATAAGACTAGATGTAAATAAAAATATAAAAAGAAAACTAAATAAAAAAGAATTAGAAGTTTTTAGAAATACGTCTTTTGGTAGTTTTTTAGACATAAAATTCTCAAAATTCCAGAGCCAACTTCTACATCACATTATCAGACGTTGATGTACATTGACAAAGGACGATGAGTCGTGGTTTAACTTCAAAGGAACTATAGCCAAATTTGGCATTCAGGAATTCAAGGCAATAACCGATCTAAATTGTGGTCCCTTGCCAACAATAGATATTTCTAAGGTGAAGAGAAAAATTTTGTCTAAGTATTTCAAGAATGAATATTAGGGCTATTTTAGACCTAACATTATTAGATTAATTTTTCTCAACCCTAATTCATTTACTCACTAAAATGTCATTTTTATACAGAATATGAAACTTAACCCCGATACGAGTCCAACGCCACTGAAATCACTTAAATTGGAGTTATAACGAAGAAGAACGGTAAAAGACAAGTTCAAGGACAAAACCGGAAAATTGGAAAAGATCGGACGAACCAGATCGCACCACGTGGCATCACCAGATCACACCACGCGTCCACCTCGAAGTCGCATGTTCGAATCCCAGGCGCACCCCTATTTTTTCTTTCATTTTTCGCGCGACCCAAAATCCGACCCGGCAACCCTATCCGTGAATCGGTTCGCGACCCACGCATCCGCCTCGTGTCGAGCCCTCATCTGCGCGCGCTTCTCCCCTGTCGTGAGTTCGAATATCAGCAGCTACAATTCTTTTTTTTATTTTTCTCTTCAGTTGGGCCAATCCAAGACCCGACTCAAGCCCATTTGTGACACAGTTCATCATTTTCTCCAAAATTAACTGCAAAATGGCAGTTTTTTAAACTAATTCCACTTTTTTCTCCCATTTTCCCTTCTATAAAATCCCTCATATTTTTGGGGAGAAAGATAAGAAATTCCAACGTAAAAAAATCCTCTTTCTCATTCTTGTAGCAAATTCTTGAAATTTTATCAATAAAAGATTACTTTTGTCAAACAAATGGATTCTTTCCTCAACATCTCTTCAAGAATTTCATCAATCTCCATGGGCTAAGGTAATCTTTTGAGAGTTTTTCTTGGGTTAAATTACCATGTTTTTTTTAGAATTAAATTCCTTTCTATATCTTTTCAATCTTTTATTTGATTGCTTGTTTCTCTTTGCAATTTCTTTTGAAATTTCAATAAAACAAATAAGTTTTTCCCATCAATTTTTCATTGAAATTTCTTTACAAACTCTTAAAGTGCTGAACTTAAATTTTGATTTGCAATGGTTTGTTATGATGAATTAATTGTTGAGATTGTTTTTAAGTTTCTACTAATTGATTCTTGCATAACAAGTTTGAAATGGGCATTAATTTTGCTAAGGGTAGTGGCTATCCCCTCCTTAGCAAATCTTGAATAGGATAAATTTTGCCTCGATTTGAACATGCTTTGATCGCTGAGATTCATCATGTTTTAATAGAGATTTGGTTACTTTCTTTTTGTAAAAATTCCATTCTTGCATATTCGAGAAAAGATTAATTGATCTTCTTTCTTTTTCAATGATAAGAAACATGGTAATTACCTAAGAAAAAGTCCCTCTACTAAACTTGAAAGAAAAACTTTACTTGAATTACTTGTTGTCACTAATCATTCCTTAATGCTTGTTCTTTGCTATAGTTCAAAAATTACTTCCACAAACCCCCCCTTTTTGTGTTTCTAATTTTCTTTTAGATCCTGAAGCTACTAATCGACCTTGTTTGTGAATCTTGAGAAATTTTGAATCTTATGTGCTCTCTAGGGTTCGACACCCTTCTTCCCCATACTACTCTCAATTTCCACAAAGGTAAGAAGGGTTAAAAAGATAACTTTGAAAGGTAATTGAGGCAATCCCTAACCCTTATATTTCATCTAGTCTTTCTCTATTCTTGTATTCTTTTATTTTAGACTAGGAATAAATTCTTGTTTTGCATACTTACATCCATAACAATCCATCATTTTGATAACAACTTACCTCAAAAAACATCCTTCCAATGAAGACCCTATCCCGAGGTCAAGGGTATCATTTTTATTTAATGACTCTAAAAAACTGAATGAGGAAGATAAAATCAAAATGACAAAGTTATACTTTCTAGAGAATTTCCTCCTTGAAAAATAATTCACAACCGATATAGATTTGGAATGCATCAAATTGGTGGATGATGAAAAACAATTTGATGTATATCCATGGGAAAGGATAGGGTATAATAGGCTAATAGATTATATAAAAAAATCCTTCTTCCCTAATTGTTGGAATCTCTGGATTTGTCTACTATCTTTTAGTATGGGTGTATGAATGCATCTCACTGTTGACTAGTCTTTCAATATCCTGTGCGCAAAGAATTGATCAAAACAAGATATGCATACTGAACTAGGTAGTTGACAGCCACCCAGAATGGAAGGAAGTTGCAGAAAGGGTCTTCGACCATGAACAGGTTGATGATACGAACTGTATCTTTTATACCTACTGTTAATATTATATATGCATATAGTATAAGCTCATATCTAAATGTCATTTCTGAAACAGTTTCAATACAAGGCCATGTTTCCTGAGGATGATTTTGTGGAACGAAGCACGTTCCATAAAATGCAAAGTAGAGAGGAAACGAATAAAAGATTTAAGAAAGAAGAATGCTCACGGCAAGCTGAGCAACCCAATAAGGAAGTTCCTGAATCCTTCCTCAAATTTCAAGAATTAATGATGGCCAAAAATCAAGCATTGAACATGAAATTGGACAAACTGATTTTAAAGGTTGAAGGTTTGAAAAATATGTTGAAAGAGAAGGAAAGGACAACAGTGGAACCAAATGAAACCATACAGAGGGATGAGAATGATGAGAATGATGGAGATGAAGTTGATAGAAATAATGGTGAAGAAAGGGGAAGGAGGGATAAAGGAGAATAGTATGGGATATCTGGAAATGAGAGTGAAGGAAAAAGTGATCAAGCAGGTAGATTCTGTATTGATCTCTATATTATGATTTATAGATTAATCTGTATATTACACATATATATCTGTATATTTTTCATACTAACTTTAATGATGACCAGGATGGAAAAAAATGAAAAAGAAAATGAAGGACAAGAGGTATATTATACAGATATATAGTTGTATATTTTAATTTATAACTATGTATATTACATACTAATTATGAAGATGATCAGGGAGGACAAAATGATTTGGTTGATGATGTAGCATATAGCACTGCTCTACTGAATAAAGTAGACAAAATTGAAAGTGAACCAATAAAAATGAAGGTAAGTAATTCAGTAAATATAGTTATTATTTTTGAATTTATATGTAGATTGAAACTATTATAAATTATGCTAAATGTGCTTTATGTAGAAGAAAAAAATGAAAAAAAGGACATGCTTAAAGACCTGTAGCTGTTAAGAGTGCTACAATTACTGTATGTATATTTGAAACGTTGATCATATATATGGCGTAATATTGAAAATGTACATTTCTAATTATTGACTAGAAGAACAGGCTCGAGGTAGAGATATTGCTTATCAACAAGCTGTGTGAGGAGGAGCATGATGAGAGAAACTTTACCTTCTAGGATAATGAGATCTCCTTTCACAACGAAATTTGGATCGGCCGAGCCAAAGAAGGAAAAATTAGAGTTGAATAGTGAGGGACTTGAAACACCAACTTTTAAATTGCTCTCCCAAGGCCGGTAGTACATTGTATTTGCTAATAGCTAGAAAAATGAAGGAACAACTTTTAAAATTCTAATTTGAATTATGTTATTTGGATTTGAAGGAACAACTTTTAAATTTGTAATTTGTTTACTTTTATTAATTGTATATTGTGTTTGGTAACAAATACAAAAACGTACTTTGTTCAAAAGATGTTATAAATTGAATACTTTATTTATATAAAGAAACATGGTTGTAAAGTATAAAATGTATGTTTGGGATGTAGCAACATTTATTAGGTTATTGAAGATGAAAGGAATTTGATGAGAAACTTGTTGACTGGGATGAAAAGGTTACATTGGATATAATATGGTATATTTTCAATAATATGATGTATATCAGGATATTATACATTATAATTTGATATATATTGAAATGAAAAATGTGATAAAGTGTTTATGTTAAGTATATTTGCAATAATATTACGTATATGATTGTGCAATGCAAACTTTGAACTAGAAAACTAAGGAAAATGATGTATACATCATTGGTAGATATGAAATGTTCAGAAAATTAGTGGATAATTAAAAATACAATTTGAATGTTTTGTATGAAATTTTTTTCTATATAAGTAATAATATTGTGTTTATAACGTATATTAAACATTAGAATTGGATACATATTAAAATGGAAAGAAGATGTGGTTCAAAAAATGGAAAATGTTGTAGTGTATATTTTCAATAATATGACGTATATAGGAAGGGAATTGAAAGTTTTTAACCATACTCAACATAGAAAACAATATCACGTATATAACAATAGATAATTAAAGAAAATAATGTAAACATAATTCTAGACATATGAAAATTTGATCGAATTTGAGGACAACTTTATAATTGAAATTGAAAATTTAACATTACAATATAAAAAATTAAATTATAAGTATAAATCATAATAAATAATGATTAATCTAGTTCAATAAAGAAAATGTGCATCTCTTTCGATTATGACCAAGACGTCCACAACGGCTACATTTAACGCGTCTCTTGAACTCTATTTTTGAAGGAATTCTAATCTTCTTCGGTCAACCAACTGCACGTTTTACATTAGGTGGGAAGATGACAATGGACATAATATCATCATGTATTTGCCATTGTCGATGATCGCCTAAGAGATTTATTACTCCTCTATATATTCAACTCAAAGTGTTGTTGAAGTAAAGAGGTGAGATATATGACTTAATTGATAAATGTTTCATGGTAAAAACAGCACATGCATGCGCATAAGGTATTTCCAATATAACCCACATCCTGCGACTACAAACCTTCGTAGGTAAGTAAACCACATATTGGAAGGTTCCATCTGTGACCTGGTATTTCATGTTATTAACCAGATTAACCTACATTGCAAATATACAAAAGAATTATATAATGTATATATGTAATATGACGATATATATGCCGAATACGTAAGTATATATAAATTGAGCATACCTTCATTGATCGATTACGTTCAAGCTGTTCCCTTAATATACCTTCAATTGTTTTGGTAAAATCCGTCACTTGATAATCAATATCATTTCTTCGTTCAAAAAATTCTCTTTACAACATCATTGGCAAAACCTCAAGCATTGAACATATTGGTAACTCCATAGCCTTCAGCATGGCAGAATTCAAACTCTCAGATATATTAGTGGTCATGACATTATATCTTCTAAGTGGTGAGTACGCACTAGATCACTTAGCAAAACCAATGGATTCAAGCTCCCCACGTATACCAGGGATAGAACATTCCAACAAACACATTTTGTGTTCGAAGTTTAAAATATTAAAAGCCTTCCCACATGCATGAAATATGGTATCGACTATTCTCTTATACTTCAACTTCAGGTTCTTAAGTAAATGAACAAGGCACATGCAATGTAGAACGTTGGAAAATACTACCTCTATGGCTTTGCATATACTTTTATGTCTATTAGATACTATGACAACCTCATTTTGATCACATATAATTCTCTTCAATTGGTTGCAAAACCAGGTCCATGAGAAATTATTTTCAAGATCCACAATACAAAAGGCTAGTGGAAATATTTGATCATTGACATCAAGTGTTGAAACAGATAAAAAAGTACCACCGTACTTATTCTTTAGACTTGTTCCATCAATAGAAATGACTGGACAACAATGTTGCCAACCAGAAATGGAAGCAGATAATGCCATGAAGAAGTAAAGAAATCTACTATCGGCATAAACTTTGTATTCAACAACAGAACCTATGAACATAAAAAAGACGTAAATATATGACGAAAAATGGTAAGGAAAGAATGACGAAAAAATAATTACATATATGAATATGTATATTGCCAATGTACCTAGGTTGTTGAGTTCCAATATGTAAGCAAATTTGGGTATTATCTTGTAAGAGTCCTCCGGAGATCCTCGAATCTCATCCAACGCAGCCTCACGTGCACGCCATGCTTTTTAGTAAGATATTCTTAAACCATGTTTAACATGAATGTAATGAACTATTTCTTTAGGAGTTGACAATTCAGAACCAGCTAAAGTTATTTTGTTCTTAATTAGGTCCTTGATAACAGTAAAGGTAGTCTGTCTATGATTTGTTAATGGAACATCTACTAAACATGTATGTTTAGAATCAAACCTAGTAAGAACCCATAATGTCCTATCCCCATGAATACAACAAGAAGCACGCAAAGACTATTTGCAATCTTTAATTACGCATTGCAACATCATAACTTCCTTATTTGATTTCACAGTAACGTATTGAAAATTGTCTCTAAGAGCAATAGCTTGTACATACTATTTGAACAAAGATTTGGTTGAAAACATGTCGTGGATTTTCAGTGCAAAGTTGGAATCTACCTTAGAGATATCTATGTTTTCAAAAAAAATAACCCCCATCATCATGGATTTGAGTTTGAAAAGAACTTGACGACGATGAACCCAAACAAACTGATAAAGGGTCAACATAATGAACAATAAGGGCAATATGTCGCTCAACATTGATGCTATTATATGGTAAACCCATTTAACATCATTATCATTCGTTATAGTCAAATCCTTCTTAACACATTCTATAGGACCTAGAAAAAGGTATATATCAATATTGTTCATATCAATAATACTGTGTAACTTAGATCTAAGGCTAGTGTATAATTCTTTATAGCACATATGTTCATTAATTGTAATTTCAAACATACTAAAACTAACGTGATTGTTCGATTCATTGAAAAAACCATTGAAGTAGACTGCAATCTTGGCCATCATGTCAAAACATATTAGAAATATATGTCACTACAAATTTATGTTGTAATTAAGTAGGTGTAACGTCTCGAATTTTTCGAGGTAATTTTTTTTATCATTTTGTGTGCTTCTTTCAAAAATTTAAAATTTTGGTAGAAATTTATCATTATTTATTATTATTATTATTATTTAATATTAATAATAATATTATTATTTAATGTTAATGTTAATATTATTATTATTATTATTTAATATTATATTCATTATTTAATATTAATAATAATATTATTAATTATTTATTATTATTTAATATATATATATAATATTTTTTTTTAAAAAAAGAGAGCAACCCTAGCCGCGCGCGCCCCCCCGACTTCATCTTTTTCTTCTTCCTCCGTTCTTCGCCCGACAGCCCGCCTGCCTTCACGAAGCTGACGCCGCCACCTCTCAATTCATTTCCCGTCATCACGCGTACTCGCCTCCGTCCCCATCTTCATCGTCGCCGCCGTCCCCATCTTCATCGTCGCTGCCGTCCCTACATCGAATAGCCGTCGCGGCCACCTCCATCTCCGATCCCCTTTCGGTCTCAAGCAACCACGGATCTGTCGGTCGTCTCTGTATTTACTACAAGCGACATCTCCTCCTCCGTGTGTCGTTCGGTGCAACCCAGAAGGTCCAGACTAAACCGCAGACCGTCGCCGCCGTCGCTGTGTTAATCTTCGTCCGTCGTCGCGTGCAGCCAAGGTAGCTGTTCGCATATGCGCCGGGTGTTTCAAGCGAGCCACGAGCCGAGTCAAGCCGAGTTGAGCCGTGAGCTGTAAGCCGCGAGCCGAGCCGAGCCACCTAAGCCATTTTTTTCTCCCTCCACTTCGGGTCACGGTGAGTCTTCGGTAAGGATCATTTTGGTAATTTACCCAATGTTGCTATAACCGTTTCGAGTTTGAATATTGGAGTAAGACTGGGTCCTATCTTTCGTTCCTTGAAGGTATTAGAGATTTGACGCTCAAGTTCTTGGGTCCCACGGCAAGTTCATTTGGGGATAGCTCCCTTTACTCGGGTAAGCCGACGTTTGTTGTTTCGAATGATTTAAAAGGTGACTGTTACTAGTGTCATCGTTTAAACCCTTATGATTTCGTTTAGGTGGATTCGTTGAGCGTGGACTCGATTAAGAGGCATAACCAAGTTTCAGGTAAGGGATTTCTTACTACTGGACCTCAGATCGAGGCTGGAAACGTAGTAATCCACAGGGGATTATACGTTAGAATCTGTACTGAATGAATTGATGCATTTTTTACTATTACATATCACTTTATGCTCTTGTCTGATTAAAGGTAGCGTGATCGCTAGTGGTAGCTTGTGTGCCATCGTGTGTAATGAGTTGTTTACGGATAGACACCGATGCCCGGATGTTCTGTGCACAGTAGTTATGTTAATGGGCTATGTTGCGAACTGGAATTGATTGTCGATGGACTTAAAAGTCTTAAGGTTAGGTATGTGGTAGTCTATTGTCTGGATATTGTTATGGAGTTATGTCGTCGAAGGACTGTGAGTCCGATCCTAATTTGACTGGTTGACTGGATCTAAAGATTATCACCACGATGTGTGAAATGGATACGCATGTAGAAATTGAGGCTATGGTTGTTTAAACCTTTACTATCTGACTGACGAACTCTATGACGAGATTGCAATATGAATGTTGTCGAAGTGTGACTGTCGTAGACGGTTTAGTATGGACTGAGGGGTAACGGTTAGCTTCATCTATGGGGTAGTGTACCTTACTGATATGTGTATCCTTCGGGAACACTAGACTGATACGTGCATTCTTCGGGATCACTAGACTGATATGTGCATCCTTCGGGATCACTAGACCGATACGTGCATCATTCGGGATCACTAGACCGATACGTGCATCCTTCGGGATCACTAGACTGATAGATGTATCCTTCGGGATCACGAGACTGATGTGTGCATTCTACGGAACCACTAGACTGTTTTCGTAGGGTACCCCTGAATAGGAAGTTAACGGTTGTTCCCTAACGGGCCCAGCAGTGGGTCCCTTACTGGGTATATTTTATATTCACCCTTTTTCCTCTTTGACTTTTCAGGTAAGGGTACAGCGAGGGGCAGACCGACGAGGGGCAAGAAGGATGCGTGAAGGCCATATGGACGCGTCTGGTTTTCTTTATGCTTCCGCTGATGTATTTGTTACTCGTTATTTTCATTGTCGGGTCGAGTCATGTTTAGAATATTTGGTTGTGATTTTGTTGTTGATGAGATGAGTACTGTATTTTGGAACTCTCGTGATTTTGATTTAAAATAGGGCTCGAAACTGTTTTGTTTGTATTATATCTAAAACATTTTTAATGAATCGTAACCGGTCCTTTATGAGTATGTATGTATGTATGTATGTATGGGTATGTATGTATGTATGTATGTATGTATGTATGTATGTATGTATGTATGTATGTATGTATGTATGTATGTATACGTACGTACGTACGTACGTTGGTAAGTAAGAACACTGATCATATTCGTCAATTAATATATGTCAATTTATGTATATTATTATATATATGAAGGGATATATATTTAAAAAATAACAGAATACAAATATCTGCTATATCTTAATTTATATGCATTACTGTATATATGAATGAGTATATCTAAACTAATTTACAGAACAGACAAGATATTCCTTGGGGACTGTATGTAAAAATATATGCATTGTTATATATATATGAAGTGGTATACGTCTAAAAAAATATTTTGGAATATAATATTAAACGTTCTAGGAATACTACGATTTAATGGCGTATAGGAAAAATATAATGAATTGAGGAAGACTTACCTGGATGTATGAGGCCAACGAAAGGACAAAATCAATTGAGATCTATGAATAACGAAATCAAAATCAGTAATGGACGAATTGTAAAGTGTTTAAGAACGAAACTAGATGGGATTGAGGAAGAAATTCGTTAACTTTGCGGTAGAGGATGTACCGGAATTGGTGAAGAAATTGGAAAACTTGCGGGCGATGGATGTAATAGAGAAGAATAAAGGATGAAATTGCAGGTGACAAACGATGGACATGAGGATCAAATAATTAAGCGGCTGATGAATAATTGAGAAATCGAATTTTGAAAAATATTTCCATATTCAAAGATATATTATTTGATTATAATTTAAAATAAATTATATAAGATAACGTTTTTTCATTAATAGTAAAGATTTCACATTAATTAAGATCATAATTAAGGAAGTTATAATTTAGACAATAATGATAAATATAATGTAAATAAGGCAAAAAATACTTCTTAATTTTGAATTACCTATATAATTAATGATAATCATTAGAATAACATTGTCCTAAAAATATGTGAAATTTGTGAAATTTCATAATCAAATTAGATCTTTTGTCTAAATCTTTCAATGTTTTTAGGGATTTTCACTGATATAGCTATAAGTTCAATTATATAAACTTAAAATTACCGATTTTTTTTATAAAAGGCACGTTGAGCTCCAAATTTACACAAAAGTAAGGCCAAATGACAATATTATCCATCATTATGATTAATATTATTTAAACAATAGAAGAAATTTGTAATGACACAAATATGGAAAAAATGAAAATAGTTTTTTTATTGAATTAATTTTAAATTTGACTTTAGGTATATATTATTCATTTTAATTTAGAGCAATTAATGGTGAGATAATACATATATATTTTTTACAACTTTGAATATAAACCAGTCAAAGTTTGACTTTTATAAGTCAAAAGTCAACATTTTGACTTTTTACAACTTGACCATTACCATCAATTTTGAGCTTCCGAATATGAATTCGTATTCATATTTTTAATATTTAAATCACATTTAAACATAAAGATCTATCTAAAACTGATAATAGACAACTATATCATAAACATTCATCGGTTTCTCTCTCTTTACCAAATTCGAACAATTCGAATTATTCCATCATATTGTTCTAAGTTAATTCAATATGAGCTGACATGGGAACCTAATGGACCTATAGATCATGAGCTTCAACGTCGAAATTAACTAGCTAAATCCTTTTAGATTGAGCTAATCACATGTGTTAACTAACGGGTCATTCCACTAAAGTCCCGTAGTTACACTCTCCTCACCATAGATATATTTTTATCCATCTAATATAACCATGATCAGTAAGTTAATACTTCCCAAGTTGTTTGTAACCTCAGCTGGGTTAAAATATTGTTTTACTCCCAAGACTACATCTTGTTCTTTAAGTCCCACTAATCCACTAGTGAACAATTAGTTTAAGGTCAACCCTATAAACCGAATCCCTCTTGGAAGCAATGAGAGGTGTGGCCCCTTGTTTAAGATTTGGATTTAGTTCTTAAGGGAACAACCTATCTACTAGCCCTAAAACGGGTAGGAGTGAATTCCATTTTGAACCCTATGTCCCTAGCCATCCACTCGAGAACCTCTGAAATGGGAGATTTATTGGGTTAGCGTTGATGAGTTGCCCTCACCTATGTAGATCTAAGGATAATTTCGTGTGAATAGAAATTCATAGTTAGCTCAAGATTAAGATTAAGTTACCTAGGTCATCAATGGTCGAAATTGTCATTTTTATACAGTAAAACGGCCTTACAACTTAAAAGTGACTATTTCATGGTTCCAGTCTTATGAACTCATAGGATTCCCTCACTTCCATGTCTTTACATGAACGATTCAGGATCATATCGTTTATACTAACTACGAAGCAGGCTACATTGATAGTGTTCTCAAAATAAGGCGCCTAACCTTATTCATATACTATAAATTATTTCGGCTATATACTCGAACTTGATCCACGTTTATGTCGCTACATAAAGTTCAAGTCTGCATTAGATAGCCTCGGGACCTTAGTTTATTGGATTCAAGATTATCGTATTATATTTTCACTAATAAGTTCTTGATAACTACTTACTGAATATAATATAATTTTAAACTACAAAATACGAGTTTTAGGACATAAAATCCCAGAGTTAAATCTAGGAGAAAGAAAAGAATATGGTCTGAAAAATGTCATTGTCTCTCATGAAAACTTTATAACAAGAAAAGATATAGAAAGAACCAAGCATTAGGCAATGAGGAAGACTCGTTGAAGGAAAAATTAGTTAGCCTCGATATTTTTTAAGTGATTTTAATTTTCAAGCAACAACCTAACCACATAAATATCCAACATCTAGACATATTGGATCATGAAGAAACCTTCAAAGATTATCCATAGGGGAGATTATCGTATATCCTAACATATCAATTCTTTAAGAAAGCATCATACAATGACAAGGATGTTGTATACCTTCAAGGATTTTCCCTAGTTTTAGTCTATTGGGCTTTTGAGACAATACCAAGACTTTCCAATTTAGATGTTGGATTTGGAAGAAAGCGAGGAATTCA
Organism: Cucumis melo; assembly: GCF_025177605.1. NCBI lineage: Eukaryota > Viridiplantae > Streptophyta > Magnoliopsida > Cucurbitales > Cucurbitaceae > Cucumis > Cucumis melo. The sequence goes on along the minus strand of NC_066860.1, from coordinate 24,203,720 downwards.
AAGGCCAAAAATTGTGACAAGGGAATGTTTGGATTCAAGTGACTGAAGGACTCTAATTATGAACATTTTTTTTAATATATCTAGTAAATTTAGAGCATGTTCTATATATGCCTATCTAGATAGTCAATGAAAGATTTATATCCATGTCTATCTGAAATAGATGATGATAAAAATCTCACTATTTATCAATATATTTTCTACTTTTTCACTAATAATCTAACATCATTTTACTTGTAGTTCTCTCTGACACCACTAGACTCAATAGGAGAAGAGTCTCAAACAATTTTGAAATATTTCAAAGATATTGAGGAGCGGGAGAGAAAAGAACAGACAGAGCAACGAAAAAAAGAGAGAGAAAGAAATGGAAAAAAACATACAAAATCTTGAATGAAATAAGTGAAATTAGAAAAAATGATGAAAAATAGAAGCATAGCAAATTTTATTACAACAAGGACTAAAAGAAATAAAAAAGTATGTTAACACTGGTTATGAGAAGCTTGAATGTTCAACTACCATCAGCCAAACTTCAACAACAAAGAGAGAAAGAAAGTGCATATCTAAAAGTTGTGGAAAAAAAATAAACCACCTACTTCTAACCTTGACCTTCTTGAGGAAGATGAAGAAGTTAATACAATGGTCAACTATGCAACAACATATTGCTCTACAGTTAGTGTTTAATTGATTATCTACTGCTTTATGTTGTTTAAAATTGCTTAAATTCCAAGTAAAAAACAATTGTCTTGTTTCTTTTTCTGTGCAGAAAACTGTGGTCTTAAAACACAAAGTAGTTTGGAAACAATAGGAACTACAAATTTAGAAACTCCCAAAACTCAACTATTGCCACAGGTTTAATTCTTTTGCAAACAATAAATCTATCACACATTATCTGGTATAGACAAAGATAGTGGTTTATCTCTGTCTATCTGTCCTAGTCAGAGCTAGTCTTCTATATTAGCATATATAAGATGCACAATCCTAGATATCTATATGATGTTTTCTCAACATTCTTACTTTACATACTTGCAGAGAGATGATGAAGAAGAAGAGAACAAAGAAATCATAAATTTAGAAACACAAAACACAAGTGTTGGCACAAGTTTTAATTTATTTAGCATATAACTGGTTTCACAATCGTTTATATGATACACGATCATTTATTTATGTTACATGATCGTTTATTTATGTTACACGATCGTTTATATATTTTACACTATCGTGTATACTATCGTGTATAGATCTTTAAACAATCGTTTAGATACTTTATATTGCACCATCGTTTACATTTTCTTGCACAACCATTTTGACAACACATTTTCTTGTTACATTCAGATAGATGAAGATAAAGATGGAGAAAAATTAGAAGAAGTTGAAGACGAACAAGAAGATAATCGAACATTAGATGAAAACGATTAAGAAAAGAAATAGGAGGAGGGAAAACAAAACAAAAGAAAGTCAGGAGCAATTGGTAAATATTGCAATATTTCACTATTTCTGACTATCTAAAAAGAATAAATAACTATCATTGCCTACTATTCATTGTTCTTGTTATTAATTTCAATAATTTCTTGCAGAAAGTCATTGAATAAAAGAAAATAGAAAAACAGGATGAGAAAGTTGAAGGTGAACAAAATCAAGAAGATACAAATATTGTAGTGAATGAATCCTGTTTACGACAAAAGGAAAACAAAAGTTGAATCAAGCTGTTAATGTTGATGATAATGAAACTGAAGAAGAGATTGACATTGATAGTAGTGAAGAAGATGCAATGGAAGAAGTGGAAACAAAAGGAAAAAAACATTAAGGAAAAGTAAAAGGAAAAAAATGGTGGTGACCAAAAAAAGCCAAAGGTTTCAAACATGCTATGGAGACAACCAATCTCAAAACAAGAAGAAACCAGCAAAAAGAAAGAAAGAAGAATGTCAACTCAAGAATACATTGATTCCGTTCCCTTCTTTGACCTAAAAATTTCTCAATATTTTAGAAACGATTTATAGTGTTTGTAAAATTTTAAATCTGTAAATTTAGCTTCTTTTTTTTTTTTTTTTATACTTGAGTAATTTATATTTCTTTCTAATTTTAATTTTAGAATCATAGATACACAAAATATAATACTATCATCGACTATCCCTTAATATCCTATACCATCGTGTAAAACGTATAACAGGATCATTTAACATTATATACCATTGTGTAAGACGAAAGAGGATCGTTTATATTTATTATCACGATCGTTTAGATTTTATAACACTATCGTTTAAACATATAACTACACCATTCTACACGATTGTTTAAATAATATCCTACCCGATCGTGTAAAATGTATAACATTGTCGTTTACATTTAGCAACATAATCGTTTAAAGTTGAAGAAGATCAGTGGTTAAACGCCAACGATCGTTTACGTCTATCGTCGAGACCATGCGAAGAGTTTGATGTTTTTGCATGTTGTAGATAATCAATTTCCATTTATTAGCCTTCACCGACTAACACAAAAAAACTCTTCATTTTTCGATTCTTCATCTTCATTTAAAACCCATGCCCTCAAACCATTAGGTTTAGGGTCTCCAAACTTTTCCTCTCGAATATTTTCCTCTCTTAAATTTTGGTTCAAGATGCTACTATTTCAACCAAGAACAACAAGATCGAAAAGAAGAAGGAAAAAGCATGCAAGATGCAGATGGAAATGAATGGACGGTGGCTTTAACAAAGGAAATCGTGATGGTGATTCCGAAAATATCTAGAAAAGACTATGGGAAGCTCTTATGTACTTCATTCTGAATCCTCTAGAAAACGGTGTTCCTGGTTGAAGTGCGTGTACACCTTTTTTAATAGGTTATAAGCATCCAGATCCAGATGAAAATGAATCGAATGTGGCTTTAAAAAGGGAAGATAAGGGGTCGAAGCTCCTGTGTTCCTAGTTGAAATGTGTGTAAACTTTTTTGGATGGTGAAAATTATACACACATTTTGTCCATGCATGGACATTTACATTTCCAGATCCATATGGAAAGGAATGGATGGTGGGTTTAACAAAGGAAGATAACTGCTTGAAAAATCCTATGTTTTTGCTTAAAAACATCTAATATTTTATAAGCTTCTAGATCCAGATTCGGCGTCAAACGCTTACATTTTTTCGATATGTATTTTACATGTAATAATGTTTACAATAAATATATAAACACTTTTTTATATTTCTCTGTATTACATTTGTTGAACATTAACATGTGGCAACATATTGTAAAACAATTGTTTAAAATAATGAACATAAATGTTCGTTTAGATGTTGTTTCGAGATCGTTTGGATTTTATTATCAGATCATTTACTTACATAAACAATCATTTATAAAACACCACATGATCGTTTATTACTAACAAACCAATCGTTTAAATGTTATTAAATGATCGTTTACATGTAATGATAAGATCGTTTAGAGTTTATATGTAATGACAACTTCGTTTACATGTACTCAAAGATCGTTTTGACTTAACTACACAATCGTTTAACATATATTACCATCATGTAAAACGTATAACAGGATCATTTAGATTTACCTGCACGATCGTGTAGGTTTAACAACACGATCGCTTACATGTAAATCAAAGATCATTTAGATTATAATATATTACAATATCGTGTAGATTATTGCATGATCTTAATTGATCGTTTACCCTTATCATGTACTAAAAACATGCTGACATGTTAATAAAAGTGATTTAGTTATAAGATTAAGGGATTAAGGCTGCGTGGCGACCATTTGAAGAGTTTAGGGTTTATGGGTGAGAAAGGTTAATTCACGTGTTGTAAATAATTAATTCATATTTATTAACTTGTCAACAAGTATAACGCAAAAAAAAAAAAAAAAAATCCTTTTCAGTCCCTTTATCTTCCTTTAAAAACCCTTCTCACAAACCGTTGGATTTAGGGTTTCCAAACTTTTCCTCTCATTAACATGTAAACGTTTTCAATTAACTACATGGTCGTTTAAATTCTATAACAACAGCGCATATTGTAAAAAAAATCATTTAAAATTATAAACAGAAACGTTCGTTTACATGTTGTTTGAAGATCGTTTAGATTTTATTACTAGATCGTTTACTTACATAATCGATCGTTTATACAACAATACATGATCGTTTATGACTAACAACCTAATCGTTTAGAGTTTATATGCAATGACAAGATCGTTTAGACGTATTCAAAGATCGTTTTGACATGACTACACTATTAGTTAACATATATTACCATCATGTAAAACATATAACATGATCGTTTAGATTTACTAGCACGATCGTGTATGTTTAACAACATGATTGTTTACATTAAATCAAAGATCGTTTAGATTACAATATATTACAATATCATGTAGATTTTCGCATGATCTTAATCGATCGTTTACCCTTATTGTGTACAACACGCTGACATGTTAATGAAAGTGACTTTAGTTAAAAGATTAAGGGATTAAAGCCATGTGGTGACCATGTAGAGTTTGAGGTTTGTAGGTGAAAAAGATCAATTCATATGTTGTAAATAATCAATTCGCATTATTAACCTGTCAGCGAGTATAAAGCAAGAAACTCTTCATTTTCAATCTCTTCATCTTCCTTTAAAACCCCTTCTCACAAACCATTAGATTTAGGGTTTCCAACTTTTCCTCATTCTAACAAAATGAGGTTTAAAATGCTGAGATTCAAGATGCTGCTATTTGGACAAAGAACGACAAGATCTAGAAGAAAAAGGAAAAAAATGTGCAAGGTGCTTCCAAAAATCTCTTTAAAAGACTATTGTATGCTCTTATCAACTCCTTTAATTCTGACTCATCATTTGGCCCAAATTGGAAGATGAGGCATTTCAGAAAGGAAGATAACGACTCTGTTTGGCCAAAAAGGGTTAGGATATTCGTATCCTTGTAGCCATTCTTCTGCTATACCTTTCTAGAGAAAATCGGCTTCTCCTTTATCTTTGGCTGTTTAGAAACGGTGATGGTGATTTCAAAGATGTTGTTTTTAAAAATATGGTAAGCTCCTATCAAATTTCGTGATTCTGGAGCTTCCTTACAAGGCTGATAACATTTACATGTAAAAGATGTGTAGTTTACATGTCCCGTAACATTGACTTGGTCTTCTTCACTGAAACTGTGATGGTGATTCTGAAAATGTCTTAAAAAAACTATGGTAAGCTCTTATCTACTTCCTAGATTTTGAAGCTTCTAGATCCAGATAGAAGAAAATGGAAAGTTGGCTTGACAACGAAAAATAATGGCTTCGATCTAGAAAGTTAGTTTGACAACTGGTAGATAAGGGCTCCAAAACTCTGATGTTTCTAAATGGAGTGATTGCATGATTTTTGGATGGTCAAAATTAAAAACACATTATGTGCATGAACATTTACATTTTATCAATATCTACTTTACATGTTCCGTAACATTTACATGCAATGGAAAGTTGGTTTGACGAAGGCAGATAACATTTACATGTAATAATGTTTACAATAAATGTATAAGAACTTTTCAACATTTCTCTGTTTTATACTTGTTAAACATTTACATTTAATCGTTTTGAATTAACTACACGATCGTTTAACTTGTATAACATTATCGCTTAGATGTTGTAAAACGATCGTTTAAAATAATTAACATTATGTTTGGATGTTATTAAAAGATCACTTAGATCAAATTACTAGATCGTCCACCTAAATAAACATCGATTATTTACGGTAACGACAAGATGGTTTATGGTCTAATGTTTATCATTTAGATGTAGTCAAAGATCATTTTGACTTAAATAAACAATTGCGTAGATTAATTAGTATGATCATTTTGATATTATTGGAAGATCTTAATTGTTTACTTACCTAACGATCATTTACTTTTAGCAACACGATCGTTTAGAGTGTATGTAACGCCCCAAAGTAAATAATTTTAAGTTTAATTATCGTATGTTTAATTTTGACTATGTTGAAATTATTGATTTAGAAATTAGAATTAATTAGATATTTTGGAAAAATATCTAATTAATTATTTAAAATTTGGAAGTTAATGATTGAAAATGTTCGTTTTAAGTGAACGTTATTGGTTGTTTTAATTTTTGTGGATTTGGAGGTAACTATATATATATATATATATATATATATATATATATATATAATTAATATTAAGGGAATGATGGAATTATTATATTAATTATTAGAGATTGGTTTATTATTTTGGAAAGATAAAGTGATGTGATTGGAGAGAGAGAATATTGGAGTTTAAAAAGGGGATTTGATGAGTTTTAAATGAAGAAAGAGAAGATTTATTTTTGTTTCGAAGGAATAGGGAAAAAGAAAGGAAAATAATGATAATTATTTTATTATTATTATGTATTAAATAGGTTTCTTAGAAGACGTGAAACTTCACTATTCATCATCTTCTTCATTTTGAAACCCTAACCTCACAAAACCCTAGCAATCAATTCGCTGTTGTCGCTTTCTTCCAATCGACAGCCACTACCGCCACCATTCGCAAGTCACCCATTTCTTCCATTGGCCGTCATTCGAATCACCGTCGAGCTTTGCGTTTCGTCTGCCTTTTTTCTGCCGAGCTTCTTCATCCTTCACAGTTCTATCTTGCACATCGGTTAGCGATCGCCATAGGCGAACATCAAACCAAGTCGATTCTTCTTCGTCAGCCATCGAACCGATTCTCCACTGATCCGTCAGTTGTCGAGCGCAACTCGAGCCGCGCCTTAGCCAAGCTAACCCGAGCCGCTTCTTGTCCGAGCCGTCCTTAGTGCCCGAGCCGTAGCACGATCTGACCCCTCTACCCCAGCCGATTTCTCATTTTACAGCCAAGCCGCCTAGCTGGTTCCCACTTTAGCCAAGGCATTTTGAGCCGTGATTTTGATTGAGTTTTGGTTAATGCCCAACAAGGATTAACTTTGGACCCTAAATAATTTAATTTGGATTAATTTGGTCGATTTTAACTAGAAGTTGGTGCTGTGAAATTTCTCCCCAACCAAGGGTAAATTGGATTCGACCTCAACTTTAGGTAAGTTGAATTAAATGGATTTTGAGTTTTTAAGCAACCATTAAATTTATTATCTTAGTATTTTACCCTTATTGTGTTTCTTGGAAAGCTTGACCTTGCTGTCAGGATTATATTTTTTGGATTAAGCTAATCTCCAGGCAAGAGATTCTCCTACTAGACCTTCGAACTAAAGTTAAGAGCTTGCATGTAATTTTTCATTAGACCACCACATACTTGAGTCAAAATGATTTCATAACTAAAATTTAAACGTACAATCATCAAGCCTAAACGATCATGTGGTGCACATTACATGATTGTTTAGTAAACTTTAAACGATCCTGTTAATACATGTAAACAATCTCTTAACTAAATCTAAAGGATCACGTTATTAAATCTCCATTATCTTTGTAGTCATTAACCAACTCTATATCATACATTCATACATATATATTAGAATGAAAGAAAAAAATCACATATTTTCATTAATTGTTCAAACTTTGCTTGCAAGTCCTACTATTATGTCCTTTACGATTATAGTTGAAACATCTTGATGAACTTTAAATTTGCCAACATATGGAATTCTTTGTTTTTTTTTTTGTATTCCAGCTTGACATTTAAAGACTGGAGGTAATGTTTTCATGACAACATCTTCAACTCTTCAATCCAAATGAGTTCCAACAGGTTGAATATAACCACTGTATGTTGTTGATAGTGTTTCTCTGTAATAAAACTCAGATACATAAAAATAGATACCTAAATTAAGCATTTGTAGAATAGCAAGTGCATGCACACATGGAATTTCTTCAACATCTCATACTTGTCAGCTACAACATCCCACATTTAACTTCATAATGAACTGTTGATTTCCATTTGTTACTTTGTATTCAATCATACTAATTGGATCAACCTAATACATTAGAAAAATAAAGGAAAATTAAAAAGGAATAAACATGTATAAATAGATTTCAATCTCTGTATATATCAGATAAATATTGATAGCAATCTATCTGTGTCTATCTTAGACAAGTGTAGATAAATTGCTATCATGTTCTATCGGATAAACAAAGATAACAATCTATCTATGCCCGTCCGAGATACAAGCATAAAAGAAAAAATTTCTTACCAATAATCTTCTTGACCTTTCATGTTCTAAATGCAACATGTTCTCAGCCTAAGAAGTCAAACGACTCTTCATTGCAAAAGCAGCTTTACTTCATTCATAAAATCACTTTTGCAATACATCTCTAATTGAACTAAGCATGGTAGCCACAGGTAGTTCTATAAGATCTTTAAACATTGAACTTATACTTTCTGTACAATTTGATGTCATCATTCTGTACCTTCATCTTCGTGAATAGGCTCGAGACCACTTCTCAAAATCAACACTACTAAGATAATCTCTGATATTTGGATAAATTAACTCCATTCATCTCACGTGGTGCTCAAATTCATCAATAATGTAGACATAAACACAAACTAAAGAAATATTTATCAAGTAGTGGATCCTTAAAATTTAGTTTCAAGTTACTTAAAAGATGTTTTGTGCACACACAATACTCAACATCAGGAAACACTCTTAAAACTGGATATGCTAAGATGCTTATAAGAAACAATGATTAAATTAGCGCTTTGAAAGACTACCTAGTATCTTCTAAAAAAACCATGTCCATGATGCATCATTTTCAAAATCTACAATGGCAAAATCAAGAGGGAAGATTTGATTATTACCATATTGTGATGAGGCTATTAGTAGGATGCCACCAAACTTACACTTCAAAAACGTCTCATCAATAGAAATGATAATCTACAATATTTCCACCCCTCAATTGATGCACTAAAAGCCATAAAACAAAACTTGAAATGACCACTATGATCTATTTCAAAAGTAGTGCATGTACCTATAATAATTACAAAATATTTCTATTGGTACCAATAAAAAAAAGGATAGATAGACTGTGATAAATGCTAATATTTGTCTATCTAGATGGACTGTGATATTTGTCTATCTAGATGGACTGTGATATTTGTCTATCTAGATGGACTGTGATATTTGTCTATCTAGATGGACTGTGATATTTGTCTATCTAGATGGACTGTGATATTTGTTTATCCACATCTATCTGCAAATGATTTTAAATTTGATATATTAAACTGGTCATACCTGAGTTAGATTCAACCAATTTATAAAAAAAGCTTGGAATCAATGTATACGATTCAACTGTGTGTTCTTTACTATGTGTTCTTTTGCCCTCCAAGCTTTCTGATAACTTATAGTAACTCCAAAATTTGTACGAGCCTTATGCCCAATCTCTTTTGGAATGGAATGGTCAATAGACATAACCCTAAAATCATTTATCAAGCAACTACCAATTACTGTTAATAAGCTTGCATGTGGTAACTTTGGGTAGTATTGAATGAACAATCATAATCAGAAATGTATTTTTGTAGCATCCACAAATCACTCTTCTTATAACGAGATGCCCTAACATACCATTTGCTTCTTTCTTCCAGACATCTAAATTCAAGAGACCTCAAATTTGATACTGTAATCCTAAATTGAAAGTTCTTTTTCACTGCTATTATGCAAAAACACTTTGAAAGCGTTTCTTTACTTTCAAATAAACTTTTTTCGTTCAAATCACAATGATAAGAAATGTCTCTTATAACTTCATTATTTAAAACAGAAGAAGGAGAGCCTATATTCAATGACAACATATCAATAGTTTCCTGTACACTACTAGAAGAAGAAGACCTTCTCAAAGAATTAACACTTACATGGGCAACTAATGGATATCTACTAGTTGCATCTTTAGCGAAAGCTAAATACCAAGCAACATCATTGTCTTTCTTTATTGGCACCACATTGTAAACGTTGCTTTTACCAAAATCAAGTAAAACAGATAATTCTACTGATTCATCCAATTTAATTTGTTCACATATTAAAGCAATCAAAGAATTAAAGTTGGCTTCAAAATCTACCAAAATTCCAGCAACTGAGTAGTTCTCATAAACATTGCAACCATTTCATTGACCTCCATAAAAAACAACAATGGCAATAGACATTGTAATCTGTAAAAAAAAATACAATTAAGTATTTAATGGTGATAGAAAGAAATAGGTAGACATCTATCATTGAATAAAAGAATAAAATGTACAAAAAAATAAAAATAAACACAATGCAAGATTAAATAGACGATCAGGCAAAAAAGATAATAAATATTAAATGATAATGAAAACGATAAACTATCGTATTGAATGAAGTAAACGATCATATTGAATAAAGTAAATGATCATGTTGACTTAGGTACTCATTTGACCATTCTGATCGTATTAAATATTGTAAACGATCGTGTTGATATAGGTAAACGTTTGTGTTAATATGGATAAGCAATCGTGTAATTTAATGTAAATTATCGTGAACAACTTCAAACTATCGATCTTCATAATGAAATATAGAATTCTTACAGTAATTCTTAAAACTTCTAAACATTTAAAACGAGAAAAAAAACTTTAGAATTCTTACCAACAACAAAAACCAAAAACAATATTCATAATGAAATATAAAAGTCTAGTTCGATGTAAAGGATCGTGAAAAGCTTCAAACTAATGATCTTCATAATGAAATACAAAATGTCTTACAATAATACCTAAATCTTCTAAACATTCTATCTTTATATGAAAAGATAAAATTTTTAACGAAATTTTATAATGAACCAAATAGTTCAAACAAAAACGATATATAGAATACTCAATGAAACCAAGATCACCGCAACGATATTGACAGAGTAATATAAATGATCTTGATGGTCGAAGATGACAAAGAAGAGAAACAATGTTGTTGGAGATGATGAATATGAGAAAGAATGTCGTCGAAGATGATGAATAAGAGAAAGAATGATCAAGATGAAAGATATAAAAAAGAGGACACGAATAACTCAAAAAGAAAGTGAAAAAATTGGGAAGAAGAAGTATCAGAATTGAAAAATCGTTATAAACCAATAAGGGCAAATATAGAATCCAAAAAATATAATCACCCTTAATGGGCTTTTTCTAAATTGTTATACGGGCAGTAAATATTTTCCAATTTTGTTATATCTATGAAAAATTCTCTTTAACTTAATTAAATATGATTTAAATGAAAGTTAGATAAATTAAAATCCATATTAATTAATTTCTTTATATAATGGTTATCTAATACTTGAAGGTTTAGTATAACCTAGTTCTTTTATAAGTGTTATAAAATGAATTAGACTTTTAAAATCTTTAACAAAGATAAGTTGCATGGTCACCTAGGTTAAAAACATATCAACCAAAATTTTTATAAAATTAAGTCAATATTTGTAAAATTGGTTATAAGAGGATGATCATCTGATTCGATCTTGTCAACAAGTCAGATAAGATGACTAAGGTTAGAGGTTCTTAAGTTGACGGTTTATAGAACACCTGCTACCTGGATATTGTAATCAATTCTTGAGCTTATTTAACTTAGTTTTATAAGTATGCGTGAGAGATGTGAGGTAATAAAATTGGTTTATCACCTATACATCGTATGTTAAAATTTGGTATAATGGTTATGCTCGTATTTTTCATTTAGATTTAGGATATATTTAAGTTAGCCTAAATATGATCCCAATTTTTTATAAGTACCCTTTAAAAACTATTATAGGACACTTCAGCTAGAAAAAAATATACTTTTAGCTCTAGCGTCCTTAAGAGTTCACACCGTGAGGTTCATGCAGGGCTTTGAACCGTGCATAGGAGTGGACTCCCTTTGAAGAGTGTTTCCATGGATCAATATCAAGGTGAATAGAGGAAGGGTTGTATTATAGGATTCGGAAAACCGCAAACTCCATATATATATATAGGGTCTCTTTGATCAGTTTTCATATCGACTTTCAACTTTCAAGAACATAATGATTCTTATCTCTGAGATTCGAAAATGGAGGGTTGCACTTACAAGAATTACTAAGTTGTTAGTATATTCTCGACCGAAGTAGCGATAACTAAGTGCTATAGGAATACGAGATATTCAGAAGTTAGTATTTGATCAAGATTGTCTTGGTTCAAAGGAGTAATCGACTATCCTTTAGTAGAGGCTATTCTAAACCTTTGAAATATCGTTGCAAAACATAATAACGATGGGAACATTATTAATATTTTCTAAATTAGTTGGTTTTTAAAAGATTTTAGTTTTTCACTAAATAGAATATATTTTTTTTTTCAGCATGAATAGCTCAATTGTACAACTCTTAGCTTCCGAGAAACTTAACGGTGATAATTATCGACTTAAAAATCGTAAATGATTTAAGGTTTGTCTTAACTGAGGAACATTCTTAAACCTCGACCTTAAATGCTAATCGAAATGTTCGGGAAACATATGATCAATAGGTTAAGTCCAAGGAAAAGACCCTTGTCTATATTCTTGCCAGCATGTCAGATGTTTTGGCAAAGAAACTGAATCCTTAGCCATGACCAAAGAGATTATGAATTCATTAAGGGAAATGTTGGCCAACCAGAATGGTCCCTAAGACATGAGGGAATCAAATGCATTTACACTAAGTGCAAGAAGGAGGGGACCTCATTTAGATAACATGTCTTGGACATGAACGCACTTCAACATCGGCGAAGTAAATGGTGGTGCCTAATGGCAAAAAAAAAAAAAAAAAAAAAAAACATCAGAGAAACATGTAGCAAAAGACTAGGATCATGCTTTACTCTATATGCATCTAAACGATTTAGAGATTAACATGTTGTAACTAAACGACAGACCTAAACGAAGAATATAGAAGGTAAACGATGAGCTTACCTTTGTAGTTCTCAACTTCTTCTTCGTTCCAAAAATCTTCTCTGCCTGAAGATCACGAGCAAAGGACAACCACTATGTTGACCTATTAATCTCAGGACTAAGAAATGAGTTGTAGGACTCGTTTTATGAAGGATATCTTAGAGAGATGGAAGGAGGAAGGTATATCGTTTAGAGGTTTTTCATGAGATTTTCATCATCATCTTCTCATTCTGTAAATGGAAGTTTATATAGAAAATTACATGCAAAATACATGCAATTTTCTTTTATGTAATCTCAACACCTAATTAATCCATTAACCCTTAATGGAATTAGTGGCTTATAAGTTCATTACAAGCTGCCACATTTTCCACTAACATTTAGTAATAAATATATTAGTCAAAGGACAATTTGGTCATTTGGCCAATTAAGTCAAAGTCAAACTTTGACTTTTCTTAGTAAAAAATCGACTTTTTGATTTTTTGCTATTTTATCCGTCTTGACTAATTTCAACCTCTCGAGAATGAATCCGCATTCATTTTTTTAAAAATTCAAATCATATTTGAATATAAATCCGGTCAAAGTTTTGTCTTTCAAAGTGAAAAGTCAACATGTTGACTTTTACAACTTTGACCGTTTCAAAACTTTCCAAGCTTCTAAATATGAATCCATATTCATATTTTTATTATTTATATTATTTATTTAAATCATATTTAAACATGATGCTTGAAGTTTATATTTATCGACTTAAATCATATACTCTTGTCGGTTTCTCTCTCTTTTACCTAATTCGAACAATTCGAGTTATTCTAACATATTGTTCTTAGTTGAATCCATATGAGCTAGTAGGGGAACCTAATGGACCTATAGATCATAGGCTCCAACGATTCGAGATTAACTAGCTAAACTCTTTTAGATCAAGCTTAATCAACATTCGTTAACTAAAGAGTCATTCCACTAAAGACTCTTAGTTGCACTCCCCTCAAATTTCTGTCCACCTGATATAACCATGATGAGTAAGTTGATCCTCTACAGGTTGTTCGTAATCTTGGCTGGATCAAAATACTGTTTTACCCTCGAGATTACATCTTGCTCCTTAAGACCCACTAATTCACTATTGAACAATTGGTTTAAGGTCGAACCTATAAACCTGAATCCTTCTCGGGCCAATGAGAAGGTAGGGCCCCTTGTTCAAGACTTAGATTCAGTCCTTAAGGGAACAACTTATCTACTATCCCAAAAGTTTCTACATGAACTGTAACGATCCAACTTTTCGGACTAAGCTGAGGTCACTACTTAGTACTAAGACTCGACCATAAAACACACACAAACTCATAAAGGATCGGTTACGATTCATTAAAAACATTTTAAAATATTACAAAAGCAGTTTCAGGCCCTATTTTAAATCACATTCACGAGCGTTCCAAAACACAGTGCTCAAATCATCAAACACAAATTCACAAACCAAATATTATAACCGTGACTCGATCTGACAACGAAAATAACGAGTAACAAAATACATCAGCGGAAGCATAAGGAAAACCAAACGCGTCCATATAGCCTTCACGCATCCTTCTTGCCCCTCGTCGGTCTGCCCCTCGCTGTACCCTTACTTGAAAAGATAAAGAGGAAAAAGGGTGAGTATACGATATACCCAGTAAGGGACCCACTACTGGGCCCGTTAGGAAATAACAGTTAACTTCCTATTTAGAGGTACCCTACATAAACAGTCTAGTGGTTCCGTAGAACGCACACCTCAGTCTCGTGATCCCGAAGGATGCACGTGTCAGTCTAGTGATCCCGAAGGATACACGTATCAGTCTGGTGATCTCGAAGGATACACCTATCAGTCTAGTGCTCCCGAAGGACACACCTATCAGTTTAGTGCTCCCGAAGGATGCACATATCAGTCTAGTGATCCCGAAGGATACACATAACAGTAAGATACACTACCCCATAGATGAAGCTAACCGTTACCCCTCAGTTCATACTAACCGTCTACAATAGTCAC